>NC_057838.1:40503214-40811071 GCF_910594005.1 Cervus elaphus | reverse complement strand
CTCCCTGAAATAAGTCTCTGCTTCTGGACGCAAGTGAGTTACTCCCCAGGGGACATAAAGAAACCCTGCAGATGCAACTGGGAAACTCAGAATCCTCTAAAGCAGCACTCTCCAATAGAAGTATAATGCAAGCACATCATGCAATTTAAAATTTTCTGGGACTTCCCTGGTGGTACAGTGGCTAAGAATCCTCCTGCCAATGCAGGGGATGTGGGTTCGATCCCTGGTCTGGGAAGATTTCACATGCCTCGGAGCAACTAAGGCCACAAGCCACAACTACTGAACCCACATGCTGCAGCTACTGAAGCCTGTGTGCCCAGAGTTCATGCTCGGCAACAAAGAGAAGTCCCTGCAATGAGAAGCCTGTGCACCACAACGAAGACTAGTCCGTGCTTGCGCAGCTAGGGAAAGCCCATGAGCAGCAATGAAGACCCAGTGTAACCAAAAATAAATAAATATTAAAAATTTCTGGTTGCTGCATGAAACAAAGGGTAAATAAGCTTTAACCAATTTAATAATTAAATATTAATTAATAATTAAATATTAATTACTAATTTAATTTCACTATTTTAATTAAACACAACATAAATGATATCATTATAACCTATAATCAATATAAAATTATGAATGGGATGTTGATATTGATAAGCAATGAAATATTTTACCTTTTTTTTGTGTGAAGTCTCTAAAATCCAGTGCTTTAAGTCTAGTATTTTACACGTCAGTTCAGAATAGTCACATTTCAACAGCTCAGACGCATATGTGGTTGATGGCTACCATGTTGGAAAGTGCAGTTTTAAAGAATCAAAAAGAGATGCCAGGACATGAGAAAGAAAAAAAAAAGCCAATTTAAAAAATGCTCCAAGAGTGGGTTGTAATGATATGCAAGAAACAAACATGCATTCATTTATTAAACAATTTTTGCAGGCAGAGGACAGAAAGAAGAACTCAAAGATTCTGCCCTCAAGGACCTCATCATCTAGCAAAAGAGCAAGATCTGAATGGATTATTATAACATCAGGTGGCAGATGTAGCACCAGAGACAATCAAAAGTGAGCAGAGAGATGCACCATTCTCTGGAGAAGAAGGTTGGAGAACAGGGCCCTAATGTCACCATCCATTACAGCTGGTTAAGGTCCCTGATGTTCTCATCATTCATGAAATTCTCATCATCTCAGGAGTTCTGCATCATGAAAATAACCTGGTTAAAATGCAAATTCCTGCTCAGGCAGGGAGAACACATAAACGCATGCATGCCCATTTACATGCATTACTTTTTGAAGCCAGATTTATTTGTGTTATTTGGCAGAAAACAAAGCTGGAGGTATGAGACAAAGATCTAAGATGAAAGACTTAAATGTGGAGCTCTGTGAGCCTAGAAGGCTTCTAAGATAAAATAGGAAAAGGAGAAAGGGAGCAGTGAGAGATTACGGTGTCAGGCAGAAAGGCAGGAAACTGCCCGACTCTGAGCTTTGGGAAACTAATCCAGACTAACATTTTTTGTTATCCTAACATGTGATCACCCAGAGGTCCTCAAAATGTGGCCCTCAGATCTCCTGTAACAGATTCACTGGCATGCACTACTAAAAATGCACAGTCCTGGCCCCATCCTACACCACTTCTGGCAGAAAGTATTACTATTCCTTCTCTCCTCTAAGATGATTATTTGCTCCTTCTTTCCTCTAGGATAATTATTCACCTTTGGTATGAGTGGTGTGTCCCCTACTGGGGCTATTTCTTCTGTGTCCGTAAGTGAAGAAAATATGGCAGACTGACTGATAAAATAAAAAATATTACTGTTTCACATTATGGTCAACATGTAATGTGAGTGAGAAATAACTTTTTCTTGTTATAAGCCATTGAGATATGGGGAGTTATTTGTTACTGCACCATAACCAAGCCAAAGCTGCCTAATACACCTACTGAATAAAAATTTCCAGAGGAGACAGTGAATCTTAGCAATCTGCATTTTAACATGCTCCCTGTGTGACCCTCATTCTCATCATCTGAGCAAAGAATCCTCTTTGGGAAGTGAGACTTTTATCAGCTTGAGAGTTGAATGCTGCCCACAAAATAGACATTCAGAGTTTTAGGTTCCAGTAGTACAGCATACATATGAATCTTACTTCCTCAGTCTGTCACAGTCCTACAAATTAAGGAAAACTAAAGCAAGTTAACTCAGGTAGATGGGCTTCCCTGATAGCTCAGTTGGTAAAGAATCCACCTGCAATGCAGGAAACCTTAGTTTGATTCCTGGGGCAGGAAAATCCGCTGGAGAAGGAATAAGCTAATCACTCCAGTTTTCTTGGGCTTCCCTTGTGGCTCAGCTGGTAAAGAATCCGCCTGCAATGTGGGAGACCTGGGTTTGATCCCTGAGTTGGGAAGATCCCCAGGAGAAGGGAAAGGCTACCCACTCCAGTATTGTGGCCTTGAGAATTCCATGGACTGTATAGTCCATGGGGTCACAAAGAGTCAGACACGACTGAGCGACTTTCACTTTCAAAGCAAGGTAGAAGCAGTCTCAGCAGCTCAGCAGCAAGCATTTATTTGAGTTCCTGCTTTATAAAAGGCACTGGGCCAGATGCTGTAGGTGAATTCCTTGCACCAACACTGAAAGTCCCCAATCCTCTAAGACTTGTCATCCATGAGGCCCTGACAGTGCCAGTTTTGTCTCTCAGAATTGGACAGAAATGGGCTTCTCTGGTCCTGTGATGAACAGGGGCTTTGGTAGGAGGGTGAGGAAAATTCTACTGAGAAGTTCAGCTCCTATTTCAGAATGGGAGGCTGGCTTTGCTTGAACAGAGCAAATGCCCACTTCTAATAGACAGGGCAGTGCCATGCTTCTTCTGAAATGCAAACCAACGAAACATCCTGGCTTTACACTCTCCAGACTCCTTACCGGGGCAGAGATGGCCCTTTGTGAACTAACCCAGGCTTTCCTTTCTGGTCTCCTACCTGCTACAACATCCCCAGCTGCCCTCCTCCAGGTACCTCCAGCCACTCAAAAGTATTTTTTACAGTCAAATCACCACCCTCTCCTTTCCATCACTGGGCTTTTGCACATTCTGTTTCCTGGCCTGGAATGTGCTAGACCAGTTAATGTGCTGCATCCTTCAGGAAGACTTCTCTAGCACCCATTGCCCGCAAAGGAAAACAAAATTTGAAAAACTAGGTGAGGTGGCCCTCTTACAGGCTCAGCCAGTGCTTCTGAACTTCCTCTCTCCATCATGATCACCATGGGTGGAATCTTTCCATTTAAATGTCCATTGCTCTGCTAGCCTGGAAGCACCCAGGGGAGGGTCTTTCTCTTGCCTACTACAGTATCTTCTTCAGCTGTCACCTTGCCTGACACGTGGCAGATGATCAGTATGTATTTGTGGAAGGAATGAAAAAACAAGGAACATGAAAACTATCAGAACAGCTCCCTTCTGAAACTACGGTGGGCTGGGATGCAGGTAGTTTTTAATAAATTTCTCACTATCCCATGAATCTGTCAATAACTTATCTCTTTCTCACCCCACATCCATCCACTCTTCTGTTCGGTGGGTTCTTCAGGGTTCTGGGCCTGACCACCCACTGAGCTGTCCCTGGGTTAAATGAGGACCTGGGAAGGGCATGTCATGGGCTCATGCCCTGCTCACTGAGCACCTTTTATGTGCCAGGGCACAAAATGTGCATCTTAAAAATGCTCCCACCATACTGGGAGGCCAAGTTCATTATTTTTTAACCCTTATAAAGTTGTGAAATACAGTATTCAAATAGGCAAACACCAAAAGCATAAATATAGAGCTTAACACAGTACAGTCCACAAACAACTGTTGAACCCCCAGTCAGCTGGGTAAGGTGAGTTTCCACTCCAGAGCCTCCAGGACCAATCAGGCCACAAGCTTCCCCCTGCTCCTCAGGTAAGTGCTTCCTTCTTTCTTTGAAGACACCTAAGTGTGCTTTCCCAAACAACAGAGTATTGTGCTTTTTGAAAATCTCTTTAATAAACTATAGTTGTCATAGAAAAAATAGCATGTACTGAAAATGCAGATTTGGGGGTGAATATTCTTATTATCAGGCTTCCCAGGTGGTGCTAGTGGTAAAGAACCTGCCAACCAATGCAGGAGACATAAGAGATGCCAGTTCCATCCCTGGGTCAGGAAGATCCCCTGGAGGAGGGCATGGCAACCCACTCCAGCATTCTTGCCTGGAGAATCCCATGGACAGAGGAGCCTGGTGGGCTACAATCTATAGGGTCACAAAGAGTCAAACACAACTGAAGCAACTTAATGCATGCACACGCACACACACACACACACACACACACACATCCTTATTATCTCAATTTCTCAGATGAAAGCAGGGAGACACAAAGGGGTGAGGTGGGCTCTTCATGGGTCCCACCCTCCCTCTCCCACAAACACACACTGGAAGGAGGTTTAGCCTCCAGGGCTCTAGCCTGGTCCCCCCACTCCACTAACTCCGACCTGCATGCGGGAAACCCTAGGCGACACCACTGTAGCCCCGGCAAGGCTGGGATGGGGGAGGTACAGTCTGTCAGGAGGGCTTGGGGTGACAGCGGTGGGCTCCAACCTGGATCCCAGGAAGTCTGTGGGGAGCAGAGGGAAGGGAAAAAATCAGCTTACATTTGGGCTTTGTTTCCCAGGCTTTCAAGTCAGAGTGAAGCGAAACTCTAGCCTCCTCTCTTCTCGCAGTTCTTTTGACCTGTCGAGACCTCCACACGCAGGCACAGAGTGGATGGAAGCGCCTGGGGCTTAGGACCCCAGGTCAGAACCACTCAGGTCCTCATTCTTCCCAACTAAAACCCTGAGAAAAATCTAAAGTTTTACTAACCAAAAAGAAGCATGTGAAAACACCCTGGGAATTAAAGATTCTCCTCAGTCAGGGGTACACGCATGGAGCTTAGCAGGAAAACAGCAGACAGTGGTTCAAATTCCAAATGTGTCCCTCTCCTTTCAAGGACCTTGGGCAGGGTCTCTACCACCCTGATCTCTACCACCCCCAGTTTCCCTGGATCTATTGGGAGAATCCATCAAGATGATGCATGCAAAGCATTCAGCACAGTGCCTGGCACTCAGGCGTTAATTTTTTTAAAAGATAACTTCTTCTTAAACATTTTATTTTTTTTTTATCATCAGGAAAATATAACACTGCATGAGAGAGTGAGAGTGGACCTTGAGCTCTGAAAACCCCTCAAGTGTGTGCCCTGCGGCCTTTGTTGGAGAACGTTCCAGCAGACATGGAAGAAATTCCCACCGACTGTCCTACCAAGCACGCTAACCCAGGCAGCACCAGCTGCAGAGGCAGCCACTGAGCCCTCAGTGGGGCTGAGTAGCAGGAGAAGGGGACTCATGATCATCTGAAACTGCCCCAGGGAAGCCACATTGCCAAGAGGCCACTTGTGTGTTGGGGAGGGATGTGGGCCTTCCTGGGGCTGCGTCGTCCAGCGAAGAGTAGCTGGTCCCCACCCCCACCTCTTCCCAGCCATCCCACATGTGCAGAGCCTGATCCTGGGCACCTGGCCACGGTGGGCCTCCCTGCTCCCGCTCCCAGGGCCAGCCTAGGGTGCCTGGGTGATGGTTCAGTTGCAGCTGTGCCCCCCTCACCATGGCATCAGGCTGTGGGGAGCAGACACCCTCTCGAGGACACCTGGGGTGAGGTAAGGGTGTTATGTCAGGATGCAGGGGACACCTCAGGAATCTGGGGCTGGATCCTCAGGTGAACCAGGACGTCCAAAGGCATGGACACTGGGGATGGGCCAAGGGTGGCGGCGGGGGAGGGGAGGTATAATCTCTTCCCCTCTCCTCCCCGCATCCCTGCTTGTTTCTCCCTCCTCTTCCTCCCCTCCCCTCCCAGACCCCTACCTTCCTCCCTTACCCTCCCAGGGTGATTAGTAGTCTGTATCTCCAAAGATGAGTTGGTTTCCTTGGGCAGCCATAACAAGTCACTACAAACTCGATGGTTAAAATCAATAGCAATTGATGCCCTCACAGTTATGGAGTCTGGAAGTCTGAAATCAAGGTGTCCACAGGGGTGGTTCCTCCTGGAGGGTCTGAAGGATAATTCACTTCTCCCTTCCCTCCCAGTTTCTGGCGGCCAATCCTGGGCATTCCGTGGCTTCAGTGCACATCACCGCAATTGCTGCCCTGCCTTCACATGGCCTTCCCACTATGTGTCAAATCTCCCTCCACCAGTCATCAGACTGAGAGCCCCGCCTAACCTCAGGGTTATCTCATCTCTAGATCTTTAACATAATTACATTGACAAAAACTCATTTTCCAAATAAGGTTCTGTTTTGAGGTTCTGGGTGAGTATATATCTTTTTGGGGGGTGTGCTACTTATAACCCACTAAACTCGCCCTTTTCTCTCCACTGGCCCTGTTTTTATTTCCACACCCTTTCCCCACCCCTTCCTTCCTTTGCCTCCCCCTTCCCCTTCTCTCCCTCCTTCCTTCCCTCCACCACTCTCTCCCCTCACCTCTCCACTGACAATAACGTCGTGTGACTTTATAGAGCTGATATCCAGCAACAGCTAGTCTAGAAATTTTAATTAAAAATTCTTGGGAGAAAGGATTTGCTTGGGACATCCTAGTCAGGTGTCCAATCAGATGTGGGCTAAGAGGCAAGGTTCATCACCAGATGGCTAGTTACCAAGTGCGGGCAGGATGAGCTGGCCCCCGTGGAAGGTTGTGATGCCCCGCCGGACCTGCCTCTAAACGGATCCAGCATGTGTGTCGTCAGAACTGGCTGTCCAGTGACTGCGGCTAATGGGGCATCAACAGAACTTCAAGATCTCTCTCTCTTGCTTGGATTTAATAATTCCACTCTGTCTGGAAACTCACTTTTTCTGGGACTATATTTTAACGCCAGGAGGTATAGCTTTTCTAAATTGCTTGACTGTAAGACTCACATAGGGAAGGAAGATGTTTTGTTAAAAATGTAGATTATCAGATGCCTTCTCTAGAATCTGCATTTTGACACTCTAGAAGATTCTTATAGTCAGTAAATTGTGGAAAATATCACCATAGGGTACAGTGTCTTTCCAATGTCAAAAATTCTATTTCTTATTCCCCCAAAGCCTGTCGCCTAAGCACAAATTTCTTTGACCAACCAAAGGAGAAAATTTGGTAAAATTGTGCAATGCCAGATGGGGAATGTGGCATCTGTGTGGTTAAGAATGTGGGCTTTGGTGCTACTGCACAGACCTGAGCCTTCTGGCCGGCAACCCTGGGCTCTGTGAATTATCTAAGCCTCACAATCACCTGTAAAGTGGGGATAGTAACAGTCTCATTGGCTTGTTGTGACGATTAAAGACAGGAGTAAACACAGATTTTTTGAGCACTCCCTCTGTTGAATGCTCAAGCTGGGCCTGTGCCAAAGCAGCCAGCCCTGCAGGTGGAGGCTGTGGCAGAGAATGAAGGGCCTCATCCCTGGGGTTGGAGCTGCCACCACACCTGGCCAGGTAGCCAAATGAGCTTTACCTGCACAGAATTGAGATTCTCTGAGGGAAGAGAAAGCGTGGGTGGCAAGGGATGAATACTGGGTTAGAAGAAACCATGTCTGCCACATCTTCAGGCATCTCAGAGTGCTTTAATTCTCCAGGCAAGAATACTGGAGTGGGTAGCCATTCTCTTCTCCAGGGGATCTTCCCAACCCAGGGATTGAATCCAGATCTCCTGCATTACCGGCAAATTCTTTACCATCTGAGCCATCAGGGAAGTCCTTTAATTTTTGTTAAAGATTCGCAAGTTGAGAGAGTAGCACAGTGAGCCCCATGGACCATGGCCCAGCTGCAACAACCATCTTTTGCCATTTGTATTTTGTTTCTTTCCCTTCCTCACCACCTTTGGTGCCCACAACCTTGGAATAGTATAAATCAATTGTTCCATTTTTGTTTTTTATTTCTTAAGTACCCTTTGTTTCTTAGAGCACTTTTAGGTTCACGCTAAAGTTGAAGGGAAAATGCAGAGATTTCCCTAAGACCCCTGTCCCCCTTATACATAACCTCCCCCACTATCAACAACCCTCACCCGAGGAGTACATTTGTACAACCGATGAAACTACACCCACATATCTTTATCACCCAAAGTCCATAGTTCACTAGGTTTCATTCTTAGTATTGTGCACTCTGTGGGTTTGGACAACTGTATAGTGACATGTAAGTGTTCCCCTTTTAAGTGCCACAGTGTGTATTTCTGACAGATACCACCTGCTGTGACATGAGCCTTCTGATGGGATGTTGTGGAAAGCACTGGGCACCACCTACAAAGGAGTGTTGCCACAAATGCTGAGCCTGAACTGAAGTAAGCTCCAGAGTTTGCAGCAACTACAGGGAACGGTGGGGGCAGGGTATGTTCAAAATCACCACCTAGAAATAGTTATATCTATAAGGGAGGACATTCTACAGGCCAGTAACCCAGTTTTCTTTTTTAACTAATGAATAGCATAAAAACAGAAGGAAAACTGTTACAGATTAAAACAGACTAATGAGGCCTATCAACCACATGTAATGTGGGGGTCAGGAGAAAAGTTAAGTTTTTATTGGGAATAACCCAATCATAAAGACCAAGGGATTGGGCATTAAATGGTACTAGAGGATTACTGTTAGTCTGGGGGGGGGGGCAGTATTATAATGGCATGGTGGTCATTATTATCATTTAGATATTCACCAGCATTTCTGTTTCCACTCCAGTATTCCTGCCTGAGAAATCCCATGGACAGAGGAGCCTAGCAGGCTATGGTCCATGGCATTGAAAAAGAGTTGGACATGATTGAGTGACTAAATAACAATGATAACAACAACCAAAAAAGCGTTTCTTTTGACCTCAACGCACAGGACAGACTCAGAAGTAACCCAAGGTCTTGGGGCTCCACCAGTACGTCACTGGTTGTCCGGTATTGTACTCAGCATGGCTCAGCCTCAGCATCTTCATCTGCAAAGTGTGCAGGATGGAGGAGCTTTCATCTGCAGCCTCCCACCTCCTACCCCCAGCACCCTGACAAGGTCAGTTCCAGGGTCATCTCCACCCTTCTCCATGCTGACACCCTCCTGAAATCCAAGAGATTCAGTACGGGGACCTGATGGTTTAGACAAACCATGCTTCTGTGTATGTATCACACTAACTTCATTGTTTCCAGAGACAATATTATTGATTCCCATTTAGCTTGTGGGCCACTCTGAGATTCTTATCTCCCCTCACCCTGACAGCCTGCCTTGGCTCAGGCTCCATCCAGGGAATGACACTTCTATTAAATGCCCTCTGATTCCCATCTCCTTATTTTTCTACTTTGTCAAGATTATTTTAGCTAATAAGGTCCATGTATTTATTATTCAAATAGCTGTGGTCACTCTAACTCAAGACAGGTAGATCCCAGAGTGGTTCTGGTAACCACAGACTCACAATAATAAAAATGCCTTCCGATTCCATACAGTAGCTCAAACTTTTAAAGTTCATTTGTGTGGATTATGGCCTGCTTTTAACTTCATAGTCACCCTAGATTAGGGCTAACAGGCATTCTTATCCCCATTTCACAGACTGAAAAGCTGAGGTTATAAGGAAGTGAAATGAGAATTGAAGAGTTAGGAGCCTGAGTTCCAAGCCCAGTTTCTACTACATCTTTATGACCTTGGGCAGTGCTGGGGCCCCACCAGGCTACAGTTGAGTTGACTGCACATCAGAATTATCCAGGACAACCCCAGTTTGCACCTGTTAACCTGTGTAATTATCATCCATGACCCCTTTCACTCTAAAAATATGTTCCAGCTTGAAAGATAAATTATACGGTTCAAAAGCCCTAGAACGTGAGGAGCATGGACCAAACCACCAGGTTTCGATCTTGGTTGCACAACAGAATCACTGAGGGAGATTATTTAAGCTTCCAAAGCTCAGAAACTGCCCAAACCAAATACATCAAAATAATTTCAGGGGTGGGACCAGGCATTGTATTTAGTTGGAGCTTCTTAGGTGATTCTAAGTACAGTCAGGGCTGCGACCAGTGACAGATGCTCTCATTCTGTATCAGCATCACCTGGGAGTTTGCTCCACTGAGGATGCACTCATTCCATCTGAGCCCTACTGACTGAATCAGAACCTGTATTTGCCCAATATCCCCCAGGGATCCACCTGCAAGTCAAGTTTGAGAAGCTGAGTGCTTCTAAATGACTTGGCCAGTATCACTTGGCTGGTGAGAGCCCCAGCAGGGCCTCCCAGTCTTGTGTCACCTCAGTAGGTCCCAAGGTGGATGCCCTAGCTAACCATGCAGGTTAACACTTGGAGATACCATAATGTAGGCTGACATAGGGGGCTGGGTGTGATAAAGGGATAAAAAAGGCTGCCTCATATACTCTTCACAAGGAACAGGTGAATAAAAACCTTGATCAATTCAATGGGTTTGACCATCTTTGGCAGCTTGTGTGTGTTCTCAGTCACTCAGTCATGTCTGATTCTTTGCGACCCCATGGACTGTAGCCTGCCAGGCTCCTCTGTGCTTGGGGTTTCCCAGGCAAGAATACTGGAGTGGGTTGCTATTTCCTACTCATGGGGATCTTCCCGACTTAGGGCACAATCAAGGTCACATCCATTCTTATTATACACATCATTGGTCCTAAGCTCCCACCAGTCTAACTAGCAGCATACTCACTGCCTCGCTCGCTCTCCTTTGCCCTCCCAGCACTCCTGTTTTACAAAAACTGCAGGTCCTTACCTCTTCAGAGGGATCAAATCTGTGCCCAAGGATGCAGAAACTGATGGGTCTACTCAGAACCCAGTTTCAGGTTCAAAACTTTCCCTCTCAAAGTTGATGGAGGAAGTTCATCCTGCCCTAAGTGTTATATCTGACTGCTGATATACTCAGAACCCAGTTTCAAGTTCAAAAACTTTCTCTCTCAAAGTTGATGGGGGAAGTTCATCCTGCCCTAAGTGTTATATCTGACTGCTGGCAGATATAGTCCCTGATGATCAAGGTGCCTGGTCCAGCCTCCCAGAGTCTTAAGAGGGAATCTCACAGTCTCTATGCAGCCACCCTTGACCAGAGCAGCCCAAGCAGGGTTCTGCATTGATGGGGCTGAATTTTCAACTTAGAGTAACTGACAAGAAGGACCTCTTACCCTGAGATGAGTTCCCCCGGCAGGGGGGCGGGGGGTGGGGGAGGGTCTTTGGTATCTATCCTGGTAGCTGACCTGAGGTGACACCAATGCCATCAACACAGAGTTTAGCACTGCTCAACCTCATGAGGGTTTCCTGGTTCTCCCAAGAGGTTTCACGGCCTTCATGCAAATTTGCCTACCCTGTCCCAGAGCTTAGTATACCAGGAGGCACGGAAGGGGACAGATGGGCATTACCAGCCATACAAAGGCCTGGTGTGCCTCTGGTGGGGCCAAGGGGCCCCCACCTTCTGTTTCTCAGAGGGTCCTTGTAGCTTTCTTCTAGACCAATGCATTGTTGGCAATTTGAAAAGTCACCCCCTGCTCAAAACTAACTACAGAGTTTTGAGGTAGCCATACTCCATGCCAGCATCATGCTGGTCAAACTGCAGGCTTTGTCTCTGCCCACAGCCTCCCCAACTGCCTATTTCACTCAGAGTAAAGTCCAAAGCCTACAGATTCCCAAGCAATCTGCCCTGGGGCCACTTTCTCTCTGCCCACCTCTCCTGGGGCTCCTCCCCGTCCCCGCCTCACCTCTGTCCCCTCTCCACGAGGTATGCCAGCTCCTCCGACACAGAAGGCACATTCTTATCCTAGAGTCTTTGCCCTGCCTATTACCCTGTCCGGGTGCTTTACCCCCAGACACCAGCAAGACAAACTCCTGCCTCCATCAAGCCTTGCCTCAAATATTGTCTTCTCCTTGAGACCTATGGTAGCAGTTCTGTTTAAAATTACAACCAGGACCCATGCTGCCAGCTCCCTCTCCACCCACCTTATCTTGTTCTGTTTTTTTGCAACTGAATTTGCCTTCTACCATACCACATACTTTTCCTCTTTATTCTCCTCATTCCTTATTGTCTGTCTCCCTCTGGTAGAATATAAACTTCGGAGCAAAATAGAGAACTTTCCTCTTTCATTTGCTCATGGATATGTCCCTAGTGCCTAGAACAGTGCCTGCAGCATGGAGGCCCTCAGTAAATATTCACAGAATGAATGAATGAATGAATGAATGAATGAATTTTCAAGATGTCTGGAGGTCGGGAGAATTACAGTGCCCATTTTACAGACAAAGAACTGAAACTCAGAGGCAGGAGGTCATGCAAGAGCCAGTTACTAGCACCAGGGCACACAGGCTTTAGAGTCAGTCACTGGGCTTGTTCAAAGAATCCCACAATGCCACTCCAGGGCATATTAGAAAACTCTAATTCAAAAAAGATATACGCACCCCAATGTTCACAGCAGCACCATTTACAATAGCCAAGACATTGAAGCAACCTAAATGTCCATTGACAGATGAATAGACAAAGAAGATGTGGTACATTATACAATGGAGTACTATTAAGCCATTTAACAGGATGAAATAATGCCATTTGCAGTAACATGTATGAACCTAGAGATCCTCATACTAGGTGAGGTAAGTCAAAGAAAAACAAATATCATATGACATCAGTTATATGTGGAATCTAAAATATGACACAAATGAACTTACCTATAAAACAGAAACACACAGACATCAAAAACAAACTATGGTTATCAAAGGGGAAAGAGGGGAGAGATAAATTAGGAGGGTGAAACTAACAGATACATACTACTAAATATAAAACAGGTGAACAACAAGGACCTACCGTACAGCACAGGGAACTATACTCAAAGATCGTGTAATAACAAATAAGGGGAAAGAATCTGAAGAGGTATATTTAACTGGATCACTTTACTGTATGCTTGAAACTAACACAACATTGTAAATTAACAATATTTCAATTTTTTAAAAAAAGGATCTCAGCGCACACAAAAATATGGCTACTTTAGGTACAGTTGAGGAAGAAGAATTTAATTTTGTTTTGTTTTTAGGAGAAAAATTCTGGAAGTAGTAGAGTGGAGATGAGAAGGATATGACTTTGGTCACCTAAGAATTTGGGTCCACGTTATAATTCTGTCCTTAAAAACAGATTTGGAATCTGTACCCCAAGCTGCTAGAGAAAAAGAAGACCAGACTGATCTTCCTTTCTGGAGACTTCAAAGTATTAGCCTGTCTATTGAATGGAGATAGTGTCACTTGAGGTCAGCTACTAGGAAAAATTCCAAGACGTACTGTAAGAAACTACCTTAACACACAGGGGTGGAAACAATAAGCCTTTCTTACTGCTCTCTGGGCTGTTTGTCAAACTAGGTGTGTCCACGGATCTGGGCCTGGCTCAGCTGATCTCCTCTGGGCTCACCAAGGCAGCCGCAGTCCCAGGCCGGGTGCTGGGGCTGGCTAGCCTCCCATGGTCTCAGTCACATGTCTGAAAGGCTGTCGGATGGGGCGATGGAGAGGCTGGGGTATTGTGCCCCTCATCATCCAGCAGGCTAGCTCTGGCTTGTCCATGCGGCAGCTGCAGCACAGTTCCAAGAGAGCAGTGGAAGCATGCCAGGCTGCCTGACTTGATGCAGTCAGCCACAGTCAGTCGGCTGCAAGTTGTTAGCTGGGGGCCAGCACAGATTCAAGGGGGTGGAGAAATAGATCCTACACCTTGATAGGATTTACTGCAAGGATTTGGTGCAAGGAAAGAGGCCTTGTGGTCATTTTTGAGACACAAACAAACAGAAAAACAAGTTGACTTAGGGTAATAGAGATGCACAATATAAAGCTATAGGCCAAGCGATAGGTAAATAATGAGGGTTAGAAAGTAAAGTGGGCAGAAGAGAGAGTCCTATGCCAGAAAACTAGTTTATCTTTTGAACACATATTCAGTGAGCATCTCCTATAGACCAGGCACTGTGCTGGTCCTGGGGATGATAGTGGGGATGGATCTGGAACCAACCCCCCCCCGGGGGGGGGGCGCATTTTAGAGCAGGACACAGATAGGGGGGCCACCTTTTAATTCACCATGATCAGTGCAAGGGATCTGTGGGAACTCATAGGAGGGGAGCCTAACCTGTCTGGATCAGGGAATGAAACATAGATGCCTTCAGAGAACAAACTCTGAAACCCAAAACAAGGTTCATGGCACTAATGATGCCCCAGAGAGGTGCAGAAGGGGAATGGCATGTGCAGAACCCCAGACGCAAGAAAGGGTGAGACTATGGGACTTCCCTGGCAGTCCAGTGGTTAAGATTTCGCCTTCCAATGCAGGGGGTGCAGGTTAGACCTAGTCAGGGAGCTAAGATTCCATGTGCCTCATGGCCAAAGAAACAAAACATAAAACAGAAGCAATATTGTAACAAATTCAATAAAGACTTTAAAAATGGTCCACCTCAAAAAAGTCTTGAAAAAAAAAGAGGGTGAGACTTGTGGATTCAATAAAGCTGGAGGGAAGGAAGATGGGAGTTGAGGGGATGGGTGGAGATGCAAGAGAAGCTAGGGAACTGAGTCTTCACATGGAAAGATCTGATCTGTATTTAGAAAGACCACTTGCCCTATGAGCATGAAAGATGAACTTTTTTTTTTTTTTTGATTGGGAGTGCAGTGGAGGAGGAAAACAAGATGAGAAGTCCAGTTAGGCTGCTCCAGCAATCCAAGGATGAAAAAGAGACAGATTAGAGAAAGATTTCACAACAAAAACCTTCAGGATGGGTCCTTGCCACAAGGAGACAGAAAAATTTACAATGTTGTCTGGGATTTCTGGCTTCAGCCAGTTAAATAGATGGAGGCACTATTCAACAGGATAGAAAATCTTGGCTAAAGGAAGTCCTCTTAATTGAGCACAAAATTTGATTCTAAGCCTCCCAGCAGCAAAGGCAAAGAAAAACCAAAATAAATGACCTCATCTCACTGCTCCTAACAGGATGCAGAGCTGTGCAGCATGGAAACCAAATTTTCTCATCAGGTGTATGGGGGGATTCCACCGCGGGGATCTTCACGGAAAGGACCACAAACCAAAGACAGACAACAGTTTTATAAAAGAAGCAGAAATGTTCTTGCGGGATTGTTCTGTGTATTGACCTCTGATAAGGGCTGCGAATAAGATATTAAATCACAGCTGTGTAGTGATTTGTGCAAGGAAGTCTGTATAATGGCCTTGGGGTCTCTCATTTGCTGAAGAGCTTTGAGTTCTTGGCATCTAGAGAAGTGAGGGGTTGGATACAAATGGAAGGAACTTGAACTGATAAATACACTTTATAAACTTGCAACTAAGAGTTCATGACCTTAGTGTACAAGTTAGTGCCAGGATAATTTTAAAGGAGAAAAATACAAAAGCTCCAATTCCAGCAAACACCACAAACAACATAATCAAGTAACTTAGAGTTTCATTTTTAAATGTTGAAACAGTTAGAATCCATTGTGGGGTTTCTTTTAATTAATTACATTTCTTCCTGATTAACCTGGGTTTACTATAGAAACTGGAAAAATTCAGAGACACAGGAATGGAAAAACCCTAGATCACCTCTGATCTGAGCAAAGATGACCAACTGCTGCTAATACTGCAGTGTATTTATCTTTTCAGTTGTTTTTGTAGGCCCACAAATAAGCAAACACTTTTCTTTTAAAAAAGTTGGGATAAGGCTGGATCAATTGTTTCATATCCTGCTTTTTCTCAGTCGCATTTGCCAATGACAAATAGAAAAGGAACTTACTTTCTCATGACCTCTCTTAATTTCTCAAAATGTATGTCTTTTGTCACTTATGCAGACTTTCTGTAGTCTCTTTGCTTGTTCTCACTAGCTTCCTAAAAAAGAGAACTTGATTTTTTCTTACCAAGGACTTAATTGTGTCATTTATAATAGAAATCTCGGGGCTTGGCATTTTAGCACAGGGAGAAAGAAATATGCTTAACGCCGCGTGCTTCACAGAAAGCACTAGAATAATTAGCCACCCAAGGCCACTTCTGAACAGGCTGTGGCCTTCCGGCCTCTTCTGCCGGGTAAACTTCCCTGGGGAAAATTCTCCTCCGGTAACTACTCCACAGGGACATAACCTCCATTCTTTCTTTCTCCTTCCTGCAATGTCACTACAGTAGATGGTAAAAATGGCCACAGTACTTTATTATTTCTCCCATCAAGAGAGAAAGTCTATCTCCTTCCCCGAGGATCAGAGTCTGTGATTTGCTTTGACCAATGGAAGTGGCACGTGGGACAGTGGGTCAGTTCTGAGCCACAGGCTTAAGACACCATGCAACTTCTCCTCCTGTTGCTCCCTGCCATCAACATGCAAACAAGCCTGGGCTAGCCTGTTGGGTGATGAGAAACCACATGGAGAAAGGCTCCAGGTATTCCAGCCAACACCATTATAAACCAGCAACCCCAGCAGACCATGGTGAGCCTGGCTGAAATCAGCTGAGTCTAGTCCAGTTCAGAAGAACTGAAATTGATGAGATAAAGTTGAGAACTAGGGGACTTCCTTGGTCATCCAGTGGTTAGGACTTGGTGCTTCCACTATAGGGGACGTGGGTTTGATCCCTGGTTGGGGAACTAAGATCCCTGAAAACTAAATAGTTGTTTTGAGTTAGAAGGCGTTGGGGTTGTTTGCTATATAGAAAAAGGCAACTGATATAGTCACTGAGCATATGTGAAGTAGATTTAAGCACATTTTTGAGTATAAGAATTCGAGAGTTCAAATGTTACACTGATGAGACTAGATAAGTCTCAGAAAGGCAGCTTCCACATGTGTTTTGATCCCTGTGGCAGCTCCATGTCTAACATGCTGGGCACACAGTAGGTGGTGCCTAAATGAGAATAATGGCATTTATCGAATGCTTCCTATGTACCCAGCTCTATGAGACATGTTTTTATGTTGATTATATTATTTTGTGCTAAAACTGACACCTTCCCACCCCCTAAAAAAGATGTCTGCTCCTCATCCTCAGAACCTATGGCTTTGTTTACCTTACACGGCAAAAGCGACTTTGAAGATATGGTTAAGGATCTAGAGAGGGAGAGATTATCCCGGATTATCTAGGTGTGTCCTATATGATCACAAGGGCCTTAAAATAAGGAAACAAATCAGAGGAAGAAGTGACCATGGAACTAGAGGTTGGAGTGAAGCCCTTTGAAGATGAAGGAAGCAGAGAAAGGTTCTAAAGGAGGTGATATAAGGAGGACACCCTAGGCAGAGGGGTTGGCGAGAGGTGAAATGCTGGGAGATGGGGGGGGGGGGCGGGTGGGGATGGGGAAGGGTGGGACTGAATGTTCAAGGCTCTGTGAGCTTTGTTAGGAGCCTATTATACAGAGTGAAGTAAGCCAGAAAGATAAACACCAATACAGTATACTAACGCATATATATGGAATTTAGAAAGATGGTAACGATAACCCTATATGCAAGACAGAAAAAGAGACACAGATGTATAGAACAGACTTTTGGTCTATGGGAGGAGGTGAGGGTGGGATGATCTGAGAGAACAGCATCAAAACATGTATATTATCAAGTGTGAAACAGATCGCCAGTCCAGGTTGTATGCATGAGACAAGTGCTCAGGGCTGGTGCACTGGGAAGACCCAGAGGGATGGGATGGGGAGAGAGGTGGGAGGGGGGATCGGGATGGGGAACACATGTAAATCCATGGCTGATTCATGTCAATGTATGGCAAAAACCACTACAATATTGTAAAGTAATTAGCCTCCAACTAATAAAAATAATTGGGAAAAAAAAAAGAGCACTCACGCTAGGAGGCAGGGCAAAGACGACGTATACTCAGGTGGGATGTCAGTGCTCGCTTCGGCAGCATGTATACTAAAATCAGGGGGGATGTCAGCAGACTCCATTGAGCATAAACAGCTCTGGGCCCTCTGGAAGGACCACAACTTGGCTTGGTCTCAGATGGCCTGGGGACTGTGGAATCCTTCTGACTCTGCCCAGAGGATTGGCTGGAGGGAAATAAAAGGCTTTTTCTTGGAGAATTTTGTTGTCGTGTCTGACTCCCGTAACTTTACCCATCATGCTCCTCTATCCATGGGATTTTCCAGGCAAGAATACTGAAGTGGGTTCCATTTCCTTCTCCAGGGGATCTTCCCAATCCAGGAATTGAACCCTCAGCTCCGGCCGAGTCTCCTGCATTACAGGCAGATTCTTTTACCACTAAGCCACCAGAGAAAGCCCCATTGGAGAGCTAAAGTTCACTCATCCAGGAGTGGCTTACTGGGTTAATGGTGTAGCCCAGTGAGAAATCAAGGGAAACAGTCTTTTAACTCAGCTATCTATTGCTACATAACAATTAATCCTCAAATTTAGAAACTTCCAACAACAAACAGTATCTCACTGTTTCAGTAGGTCAGGATCTTAGGAGCTGCTTAGCTGAGCGCTTCTAGCTTGGGTCTCATTTAAGGTTGCAAACAAGATGTAAGCTGGGGGCTTTCCTGGTGGTCCAGTGGTTAAGAATCTGCCTTGCAATGCAAGGGACACCGGTTAGATCCCTGATCTGGGAAGATCCCACATGCCTTGGGGCAGCTGAGCTGATGGGCCACAACTAATGAGCCCACACTCTGGACCCTGTGAGCCACAACTACTGAAGTCCATGTATGCTAGAGCCCGCACTCCACAACAAGAAAGGTCACTGCAATGAGAAGCCTGTGTACTGCAACTAGAGAACAGTCCCCGCTCACTGAAACTAGAGAAAGCCTGCTTGTAGCAATGAAGATCCAGCACAGACAAAAATTAAAAAAAAAAAAAAAAGTTAGCTGGGCTTTACTATGTGAAGAATTGGCCAGGACCTTCTGATGACCCACTCACGCGTGGCTCTTGGCTCACTGCCTTGGTGTCTCGCCCCATTGGCCTGTCCACGTAGGGCTGCTTGAGTGAACTCACAACATGGCAGCTCGCTTCTCCCAGTGCAGGTGATTGGAAAACAAGGAAGAGGCCATGGTGCCTCCCGTGCCCAATATTATATGTCATCCAGTGTCACAGCTGCCACATTCCATAGGAACAGAATGAGTCTCTGAAGTCCAGCTTGCACAAAAGGGAGAAGAATCAGACTCCATCTATTTTTAAGACTTTCTCTTACTTATTTATTTAGGTTGCACCTCGTGGCATGTGGGATCCTAATTCCCCCACCAGGGATAGAACCTTCGCCCCCTGCATTGGAAGGCCAAGTGTCAACCACTGGATCACCAGGGAAGTCCCCTAGGCTCCCTCTATTGAGGGGAGAAATATTAAAAAATATTAGACATATTTTAAAACCACTATAAGCAAATCTAGAGTAGTGGTTTTAGGAATGTTCTTTGGTAGGACAGTCTAGGCAGGAACAATATGTCCAGGTTAATGGTTCTCAGATTTGGGTGTGAATATGATCCACATACGGGTGCTTTTTAAGAGTTAAGATTCTTTCCCATACCCACCTTCAAGATAGTATACACTGGGAGCTGGGACCCAGAAACTGGCATTTTTTTATAAGTCCCTCAGAGTATTTTAAATCAGGTTATTGGGGTCCAGGAATCTCCATTTGATAAGTCTCCCAGAATTATTCTGACACTGGTAGCCTGTGAAAACAATACCATTGGAATTGGTGATAATTGCCCACTGGAACAGTAGGGTCAGAAATTTCAGTACAAATGGGAATAGCCACGTGGATAGACGGGTCAAAGGCTAAAGAGGAAAGGAGCAGCCCTCGGACCCAGCTCTCCGTGCACATGCCCCTGATAGAGCAATCACAACCTGCTGCCCACTCTCCTGGACAGAGTCCTGGAAGCCTCCTGGTCCAGCACTCCAGCCAGCTGCCTTCCATCACTCAGAGTTGCCACAAGACTTGAAGCTTCTTTGCCATCCTTGTCCAGGAATATCTGTCTGGTTCAGAAACTCCTGGCAATACAGCGATTTCCTCAGCGTGCTCAGGGAAGGAGCAGAGCTATTATGTATTGTACAGTTGAATGGGGATGATGGTTGGGAGGGTCTGGGACCTCAGGGGGCAGGAGTGGCACTTGACCAGCACTTAGCCCTGGGAACCTGTAGTCTGAGTCAAATGCTGGAACACTTAGCACAGAAGCGATCCTCCCCTGAGGAGCAGGGTTTATTAGGTGGCCCCCGAGGCGGCTCTTTGTCTAGTGCTGTCTGGTTCTTCACCCTTGTTGTCAGGAAACTTGCCAGGAGCCCCTGTGAGTTTCCAGCCATTGTCTGGGTCCCTCTTGTCCTCTTTTTATGGGATGGTTTATGTCTGCTCCTCAGCCCTGGGAGTTGCTAAGCAGCTGCTGGAGCCTTTCTGTTTTAAGCTGGGCCACTATTGTGGCTCTCTTTATCCCCATAAGGAGCCGTGACCCAGGTGGCTACAAAACTGCCGCGAGAGTCTGCGGTGTTATTGGCTCATAAAAGGGCAAGGAGCACACAGAGCCACACAGTGTGAGGAGCAGGTGATAGTGTTAGACCCTGTCATCGACACTGTGGCAAAGCCTCCTGCAAGTTCACCTCCAGTCCTCAGGGATCTGACCTCTCACAGACTCTGGCCTTGGGCACTTTGGACCACAGGTCTTTGTGGTTGTTGTGTGCTGGGGTTTTTTTTAACCCAATTTTCAGAATCAGAGAAACCATTCCCCAAGAGAAAGACTTGACATGGCAATAGCTTGAACCCCTGAAAGACCTACCCTCCCCAATTCTTCTTCCTCTCTGCTGCTTATAATCCACTGAACCATTTCTAAGGCAAATGTAACTATATAGCTTTCTCCACCCCTCCTCCCACATTCAATCATGCTCTGTTTAAAAAAAAAGAAAGGTTAGAAAATAGAGATATGGAAAAAATTCACCCTATACCCAAAGATAATGACTATTAACATCCTGAAATATTTCTTCTAGATGCTTTCTCTCCACAAGTATATATTTGTGAGTGTGTGTGTGTGCATATAGTTGGTCCTTGAATAACACAGAGTTAAGGACACTGACCTCCTGCGCCGTTGAAAATCTTCCTCCTGCTGTCTCTGCCTCAAAAACAAAGGAATTTATAAATGACTCACCCAAAGGCAGGAAGCTGAAACAGTTTGGATGGGATCAGGACTCCAACTCTATTTCTTCTGACTCCACATATTGTGATCTCTAACTGAATACAAACTTTCCCCCACATTTAACTTAAGGATCTCTAAGATGAAAATATAGATACTATATTTATTGAAAAAAATTCATGTATGGATGAACTTTTGTTTAAGTGGAATTTCAAAGTTCAAACCTGTGTTGTTCAAGGGTCAACTCTATCTATTAAACTACCAACAATTTGAGTAGGATAATTCTTTGTTGTGATGTTCAGCAGTATCCCTGGCCTCTACATTTGTGATAACCAAATGTATTTGTTGGCATTGCCAAATGTACCCTGAGGGGCAAAATCACTCTCAGTTTAAAATCACTGATCACACATACGCACATTTACAAAATGGAATCATATTGCAAATACAGCCTTGTCTTTTTTTTTTTTAACAAGTTATTATGCCATGAACTTCATGTCAACCATTAAAAACCTACTGTATTATTTGTAATATCTGCAGAACTGTCCATCAGTTGGACTCATGTGAAGTAATTTATGTCATCAATCCCCCATTACTGGATCTTCTGTGTAAAACTGAAATTATATGGCACACCCTACATGATAAACTGCTTTTTATATTTAAGATGTCATGAACATCTATCCACATCATAGCTGTGGGATGGTGACCAAATTATTCCACCTCTCTAAACCTCCACTTGCTCATCTGTAGAATGGGAATGTTCTGGGAGGATGACATACCAGAATGGGTGCCTGTGCCCAGCACAGAGAATGTTCTCAAGAGAGGACCAGAACTTTCATTCAAGTCCTTGCTATCATCACCATGTCCTGGTTTTTTAATGGCTTTTGGTAGCCATTCCCCATAGGAAGATACCATACATTAGTAAATTGCCTCTGAGGATGGACTTTTGGGGGGTTTCTGAATTTCCATACTTATCAACAACCCTGTTGTTAATACAATCATAGATAGCTTCTCCTGATGCTTTGAGAAATCAACGAAAGAGAAGAAGCTGATCCACCTGTGCTAACCTGGGATGAGTGAAGCAGAAGACTAATCATATTTCTCATGGCCAAGTTCTAGAAACATTAGTAAGTGCTATGGTCCTACACACCTTGCACCCTCAGGCCCTGCCAAGCACTAGTTACTTGGTCCTAAGTCAAGACGCTAACCACAGGGCATGACTCCCAAACTAAACCCTGGATGGTTTTATTCTGCTTTTGTGTTGAGCCCAAGTCCCCTTCATCTTGCCTAAAGACCACCCCAGGATGGTCTTCAAACACCATGAGATTCCCCTTCTATTCTTTTCTTTTTAAGTTATGAGTGTGCAGTGTGTGATATATACAACACATGTATGCATATGTATGTGTGTATGAAAATGTATTTGTACCATTTAAAGAGCAATAACAAAATAAATCCCTCTGTATCTACCATCCAGATCGAGAAACAGAACACTTAATACCAAGAAGCACCCACGCGCATACTTGCCTCTCCTTCAGGGAGCTTTCCTCGCAGCTGAGGACTAGAAGGAGGAGGGCCCTTGGAAATAGCGGTCAGCAAAACAGCCCCTACCAGGGTTCTGCTTGCTTGCCCCCGAGCTCGTGGCCCTGGTAGCTGGTTATCTCTGAGAGCTTCAGTTCCTCATCTTTGAATGGAACATTGTTTTGCAGAATAAATGAGATGCTCCTTTGGATAAACACCGAGTCTGACGTCTGGCATCCGAGGAGGTGCCAAACCACAGAAGCTGTTGTTTTTATCGTGGTGGAGCATTTCTGGACAAGGAAATCGGAGATGCAGTGCTCACCTGGCTCTTCCAGTCCTGAGCTGTGTGATTCCAGGCAGAGCAAGTCCTGGGTCTCAGTTTCCTCGGGTGGGAGGTAAAGACAGGAGCCTCACTAGAAAATTTCAAACCTCCTTTCTTCCCAACCCTGGCCTTTTGGAATTCTACTAATTCTTAAGCCACAGAGAATGGGGGTAGGATGAAGCACAAACTTAATACAAAGCCTCAGTAGATCCACAGCTAGATCTTAGAGAATGATAGTGTGACTGGCTCAAGGTCACATGACCAGGAGGTCATGCTCTGGTTAGCAGTGATGATATTTTTTTTTTTTTTCGGCAGCAGTGATGATATTTTAAGCACTTGTGGGAGACTGGTGCTTGAGAAGCACATTGACCCTCTTTAATGTGGTGATGACACATGTGGGCATCCTCCAGTTAATGCCTGGGCACGTGTTCCTTTAGACCAGCCCTGTCTCCTTCTCTTCCACTCACTCCCTTTCTGCTCACATCCTGGTCCTTTGTACTTTCTAGGTCTTCTGAGGGCTGTTTGGTTTCTCAGTGTCAGACTTCAGGTGGTGAATGTGCCTCTCCCTCTGTTGGAGAGAATTCTCTTTCAGCTGTGACTCTCTGAGCTCATCCAGCCTCTTCCACAATAACCTTGGCCCTCATTCACCCATAAACTGAGAACTTATCTGCTCTCTCACTCCTCTAGACTTAAGAAATGACCATCTTAAGGTGAACTGGCCTTCAGAGGCAAGTAACTCCCAGGTAGAGTAGCCATCCGCCAAGGGCCAGAAAACAACACTGCTAAGACCAAGGCTCCAAAGGAAGAGTCTACAGGCCCGATAAGGTCTTCCTGGGGCCCCAGTGATGACATCTGTTTGTCCCCAGGCCTCTTTCTTCTGCAAATCCCAGGAGCTCTTCTCCTCTCTGTCCCAGACATGAATCCTTCCTGTCAGGGAGAAAGACAACACGTTGAAAATCTCCCTGTAAGAGGCAACAACCACAACACATCCTGCAAAATCCTCGCTCAGTCCTGACTGCTGCTCTAAATAGTGGTGCTAAGGTAGAAAGAAGGAGCAATTTCTTTACTCCCAAAGAAGGGCTATTTTTATTACATCCCAGGAAAAGAAAAATTAGGGCTCCACTCACTGCTTCTGACTGCTTCTGGGTCTGACAGACCAAAAAGGAAACATTTCCTGTTGACAAGAATTATCAAGTTTCTCCCACTGGCCATGTTTACTTTTTCCTGACTTTTGTTGAAATCTCTGCTCTGGATCTCTCCCTGTGGAGGACAGGGACTTGCAATGCGAACTCTCAGTTATTTTTTAACCACACACTTCTGCGAGGGTGCTTGACCTCCAGCCCTTCACAAGTGGGCTGTCAGTTTCCGGTCATGGCATCACATTGATTTTGGCTACCACCAAGGGTCTCTGCTTTATCCTCCCAGTTATACCCGTTAAGTCTGGGAGGGGTTTTGCATAAAGGCTATAACGATACGAGAAGTCTTAGATGTGTACATATAAAGTCAAAGAAAGAGTAAAACATTATTTACTTTCCCCAGCAAGTCATTCTTTGGCAGGAAACTGGGCTCTGGGAACCTCTCAGCACTCTGCTCTCCCTGGATTCCCCACCTCCCACTGCCCTCTGCTTTCAGTCCTGCCAAGCTCTCTGCACCCTTCTGCTCCTTTCTGCTCTTCTTCCTCCCTGGGTCCTGGTTCCATAAGAAAGTAGTGGCAGCAGTTCCGTCCTTTAGAGTCCTCTGGGGAAAACAGCTGGATGACAGAAATGCTCCTTTCTTTGACAAGACTGTGGTGCACTACTGTGCAAACAGAGACCCTGTAGTCTCCTTTCCCGGGCAGTGTATCAGTAGAAAAGGAACTGGGGGAACAGAGAGTCTCATCTTCCCCTGGCACTGCTGACGCTGCTTCTGCAGTGTCCCATGCAACCTGGAGCTGAAGAGTGGGACTTTGTGGCATGGAGCAGGATGCAGCTTGCCCCACGATCACAGAAGAGTAATGGCCTTATGTTAAACCAGTGCTAATGGAAGACGGGGTTTATGGTGTCTAGGAAAGCATTTGTCTGATGAGCACAAAGATGAGCAAGGTTACAGTGGGAAGCACCTCTCAGACTTGATGTGTGCTACAAGGTGACAGAGTGAATTGTGGGCGCTGTAGGGTATAATCATGGTTCGCCAGTTGGGCCACAGCTTTAAAAGGAGGTGATTTGGGAAAACTGGGGGAACTTGAATACAGTCTCTGCATGTTACATAGTATTGTATCAGTGTTAAGTTCCTTCCGTGAGATCATGGAATATCTGGCTATGCAGGAGAATACCCCTTGTTCTTGTTGGCATGTGCTAAAGGATTTACAGGTGAAATTACATCAAGTTCTTCAACTTACTTTCAGATGCTTCAGACAATAAATAAATAAATAAATATGAACAAACATACATAGATATTTACATAAAATATATCAAGAATTTTACAAGAGAAAGTCATGTTTGTCTTGTGTTTCCCACTGAAGAGTCTAAATATATACATATTTTGTCCTGAG
The DNA here is from genome assembly GCF_910594005.1 of Cervus elaphus. NCBI lineage: Eukaryota > Metazoa > Chordata > Mammalia > Artiodactyla > Cervidae > Cervus > Cervus elaphus. The sequence continues at coordinate 40,785,718 of NC_057838.1, read as the reverse complement.
CATATTATAAAATATAATAAAAGTATAACTATATAATATACAGCAGGTGTATATGTATATAAAAATATATGTACTGAGAAAGAGGGAAAAGAAGAGAGAAAGCACCCATGGGAACTCACTATCAATTGGTGAAACTGGCTGAAAGGACATATACATTGTTTCAATTTTCCACTGGTCAGAAATTTTTCTAAATAAAACATTGGTAGAGGAAGTACACTATCTCAACCAGTGAAGTAATCATCACTGGGAGGCAAGACGCTGTCCATCTGTCTTAATTTGGGTTTCCCCAGAAGCAGATCCTGAGATAAAGGTTTAAGTGCAAGTCATTTATTTGTGGAAGTGATCCTGGGAAACACCAGTGGGGAAGTGAGAGGAGGGGAGGATGTCAATAGAGAGGACGTTTCCTAACCACTTGCCTCCCACAGTAAAGGGAGTTTCAGCCCGCTGGGGAATTCTAGAGTCCTGTAGAACATCCCAGAAGAGAGGCAGGGAATTTCTGCACCAGTGCAGCACTGGTAACTCCCACGGGTGTGGGCTGGGACGATGGCAGCAGCCAAAGGCTCCCCAGTGCTTAACGGTTAGCCAGGCCCAGCTATGGTGAGCCTGGCTTTCCAGACTCCTTCATCATCCATCCATTCAGTCATCCAACCAATTTCTACCTAGTGTCCACTGGAGCCAGGCCCCGTGCTAGGTGCTGGGGTTTTATTCATTTGCATTAAGACAGATACAATCCTTGCTTCTACAGGGAGGTGTAAACAAGTCAGGAAAGAAACAAAAGTCAGGACACAGAAAATAACAAGAGTTGGAGGAATTACAGCCATTCATTCAGCGAATCCTCAAACTTTTACTAGGCTTATACCTTGTGCTAATCATAATTCTTGACATGGGGACACACAGATGAAACAAGATTTGTAGGTCCTCTGACAAATCATGGATTTTTTTTTTTTTTTTTTTAAGAAAAAGTCTAATTAAAGGCCTATTGCTGCAGATGGGTGATGAGGCATTGAAATCCAGCTGCGGAGACACTGAATGGCCCCATCATTTGCATGTACTTAGAGAAGCCTCCCTCCTCCCCTCCCACCACCCCACTGCGCCCAGAACGCTAACCCTGCCTGTGAACCAACCCAGAGGAATAGCCTTCTATGAAATGAACTTGCTTCTGAAACAGCTACAGTAGAAGGGTGCACTCTGCCCCCGTCCTTGGGACACAGGTCTTCTGGGTGGTGTGGCAGCTGTAAGGGGCCCAGTGACCCCCCGGGGGAGGAGGGAGACCTAGGGTCCACTGAGAGACACCACATGGCTTTCACTTCTGCCCAGCAACCAAACGTCGCCCCTGATCACATGAAAGTGGAGACATCAACCAAAGCTGGTTCCAGTCCTTCTAAACACCAAACGACTTCCTTGTACAAGATTCATCATTTAACTGACGCTGGCAGAACACTGTGTGACTTCAGCCTCAAACACATCCGTCTTCTGTAACAGTGTCCATCCATCAGGACACAGAGACAAAGATAAGAGGGAAGTGTGTGGCACGAGCTACAGACATCAAACTCTGGGATTCGGGAAGCGGCAGCTCTTTTAGGGAAGAGGAAAAAAAAGCAGGAGGTGTAGCTTTGAGAATTGCAACCCTATTGTTCTGAGTTGTTTTTTTCCCAGAGTGGTGTGGAATGGATCCTTTTCTTTCGGTCAAGCTTTTATTGCTTTCCTGTAATTTGGATGAGGAGGGAAACCAACACTTTGTAACAAGAAGCCGGAGGAAAGCCATGGTGTGCTGGTTTCTGAATGGTGCTGGCTGGTGGTGGTGGGAAAGGCTCAGCCCCACCCTTCCCTGGGCCAGCTCTGGGCAGCCCCGCTCAACTTCATTCTGGGTTCAAAGGCCTCCTCAAAGCTCCTCCTTTCTCTCTTTTGCATACAGTCTGTCTGAGTCCTACAGGCCTTGCATTTGTCTGTACAGGCCATGCATCTCCTCTCCTGGCCACCCCCGGTGAAGCTGGCCCAGGACCTATCATCTCCAGCCGGATGTCAGCAAAGTCCCTAACTGGCCTTTGAGCTCAGCCTTGCTGTCCTCCAACCCCTCTCCACAGCAGTCTTAGAGAGCCTCCTACAATGTACATCTGCTTCTGGGGACCTCCAGAGCGCCGTGTGCTTCTCAGGATAAAGCCCTCACTCCCTGGCACAGCCTCAAAGCCCCCATGACACTCCACTTCCCAGCTTCATCTCCCTTTTGCTCCACCCTGACACCCAAGCAAACCTCTGCCTGACCTGTCGAGAGCATATGGAGACATCCACAAATGTTGCTCTCTCTGCCTGGAAAGGACTTCTTCCTTCCAGGCCCTTTCACTGTCCCAGATCATCATCATTTCTTTTTTTAACTTTTTATTTTGTACTGAGGTATAGCCAGTAAGTTAATGTTGTGATAGTTTCAGTTGAACAGCAAAGGGATACACAATGGATATACAAGAATCCATTCTCCTCTACACTCCCCTCCCATTCAGGCTGCCGCGTAACATGGAACACTATACAGTAGGATCCCAAACCTTCTTTTCACTGAATCAGTTTTTCCTCCTCTTTCTAGGCCTGCCTGGACCTCACCTCCTCCAGTGGGGCAGCCTTGAGCCTGGACACTGGGGTGAGTGTTTCCTCCCACCCAGCTCTGCCCGCCCCATCACAGCCCTGCCTCACCAGCAGGGTATGCTTGCCTCTATGCCCACCTGAGCCCTGGCACCACATCTTAGCTTTCCTGGAATGTCTCACAGAGTTCCTGGGGTGGAATGCAGGCTCGATTAATGCATACAGGATATACTGGTAAATAAATGAATAGATCTTTGTTAAGACATTCAGACCGCTGCTGAAATGGGGTTCTTCATTAGTGCCAGGAAGAGTGTGGACCATCCACTGGTGACCAATTGGTTACAAATTAAGTATAGAAATTGAGGGTGTTTAGAAATCTTTATAACAATTTACCTGAGAACTTTCATGTCTGCTCGACCTATTACTAAAAATGTTGGCCTTGTATTTTGTTTGTTTGCTCTATTTATGTATTTTTTATAGTTTTCTATTGTATTTTTTCTATTAATTTATTTTCATGGTGTTTATGCAAGCATTGGGCTTCCCTTGTGGTTCAGCTGCTAAGGAATCCACCTGCAATGGGGGAGACCTGGGTTCTATCCCTGAGTTGGGAAGAACCTCTGGAAGGAAAGGCTACCACTCCAGTATTCTGGCCTGGAGAATTCAATGGACTGTATAGTCCATGGGGTTGTAAAGAGTCAGACACAACTGAGCGACTTTCACTTTCATGCAAGTATTGGTTTGCAGGGGGTTAAAAATCTAAAACACTGATCCTTGTATATGTATAATTGAATCATTTTGCTATACATACACCTGAAACTAACACAGCAATGTAAATCAACTGCAATAAAATGAAAATTAGAAAAAAATGAAATCAATGAAAATCTTAAAGGTCTTAAAATCTCTAAAGTTCTTTATAACCCACTAAAATAAGGAATCACAAAATAAAGAAATCTTCAGAATACAACATAAAAAAACACAAAGCTGGGTCCTTTACCCCAGATCATTTGAGAAGAACTGGTTTTATACCCTTCCTGGGATGATGAGATAGAAGTGATGTGTGTGTTGTGGTGGGGTGGGGCTGCGAGGGGTTGTGCGGAAAAGGAAAAGGAAGAATTCGAAGATAAACCTGGTTGAATCGGCATTTACAGGGAATGTTTTTGCATAGGATGTCATCAAAAAACTTTCTCAGAATCACACAAATCAGACAATAAACAGCTCATCGAACAGTCTCCTGAGCCCTGAGCCCCAAAAGGAAGAATAAATTGCAGCTATTAAGATCATCCTGTTCGCCTAACTGACCCAGACAGCCCCATGTCACTGGGCCCCCCACCATCAAGACATGTCTCTCTCACCCACACTGGAGACATGACTTTTAAATTTGTTTCCTCACTTTCCCCCAATCTGGCTTCCATTAGAGAACTATTTCCCAAATTAACCTCTCTGCCCTCCCCAGTAAAGAATGCAAGAGATTTCCACCAACTCTTTTCTCCTGTTTCCAACATGCCACATGTGTTTAAGAAGAGGCAGCGATTTCCAGGCGAGAAGTGGTTGGGAAGGGATCATTTCGGTAACTGTTCTTTGAAAATCTGCACAAAGTTGGTTTTTTTTTTTTTTTTTTTTTTTTTTAATGAGAGGCATCCCTTTGCTCCCTGAATGATCTCTCACATTGCCATCCTGAGGCCAGTGTTTAACTGATGTTAAAGAATTTCACATGAAATCACCTTCCAAGTGCTGAGCAAGTAGAAAAATGATGTCTGTGGAGCCAAGAGGCTGCATGGTGGGAGACCAAGGTAACGGTTGAACTTTATCTGCGTTCGTGAGGGGAGATCAAATAAGTCACCAGTGGCCCCAGCAACAGTGTTACCATTCTCCACAGTTGTTCAGAAAAAGGTCAGAACACAGGGTGCTGATCATGCATTCAAAGCCCACATCCAGTCTCCCCCAGAAACGGTTTTCTTAGCCGTGTCCTCCAGAATCAGACACACTGGGTTATTTCCTTGAAGGCAGCACTAACCACATGTTAGTGAAAAAGTTCAAGGTCCAAAGTATAATTTCAGAAACTATGAACCAAGTTTCCAACTCACACATTGAGGTAAATGGACACAGACTGTGAGTTCAGAATCAGAAGCAATGCTTTTCTTTAAAGCTGCCATAGTCCCATCCCTTCATCCACACCCTGTATTCACATCCTTCTATGCTAACTCTGGGCTTGGCTGTGAGATTTGATTTGAAAAGCGATTGTGCCCTGCTGCTTGCCTTCTCCTGCTGCTTTTTGGAACCCTGAGTCTTTCATGGGAACAAGCTTGGGCTTACCCACCAGAGGAAGAGGGGGCACATGAAATGGAGATGAACCATCCCAGGTAAGTTCCTTCAGGACCAACTAGCCTGCCTACAGTCAGGTATGTGAGAGAGGCCAGCCTGCTAGATGAGGCAGCCCCAGCTGAGCCGCCCACTGATCACAGAGACCAGCTGAGCCAGTCCAGAGAACCACCCAACTGATTCACAGAATTACGAAAAATAAGTTTGTCATTTTACAACAGTAGGGTGGTTTGCTACATAGCAGAAGTTAACTGCTATACACATCCATCCATTTGTCCATCTGTTCATTTGACAAATACTTGTTTATTCCCTCCTGTAGGGTCACTGTGATAAGAACAGAGGCAAGGGAGCCTCACCCAGGAGCCCCTTGAAGCCAAGAATGCAGCTATGTGTCTCTGTATCCCAGGCCTAATAGAGTCTGGCATACAGGAAGTACTCAAAAACTTTGTCTTATAAACACATAATTTGGAATAAATCCCAAGGGGAGAATTATAGATCTCAAGCTTTGGAAGTGCATACTGCTTGACTCAGCAATTCCACTCGTGAGCATTCAGCTGAAGAAAATATTTTCAGGATGTGTGCAAAAATTTAATTACAAGAATGTCCTATCACAGCCTTGTTTACAGTGGCTTCATTTGATGTGGCTGAAAATCCATTGGTTGCAATAATGATTTGGTCTCTATGAGAATGTGGTTTTGAAAAAAACATTATCAGTCATGGGCATGGGTAATTGTGATCCTTGATGGGGAAGCTGTATGACCTTTCTGTATCTTTATTAGACACAAAATATTGAAATATTTTTCAGAAATGTAGAGGTTTTTTTCCTGGTTTTAAATTTCAAATTCCTTTGGGGTTGCTATTAAGAAGAAGCAGCAGCAGAAACTAAGGTTTATGTTGATCAATAGATAGTTGGTTGGGTGGCAGCAGAAGCATAAAATGGATACTTCTTGGGAATTCCCTGGTGGTTCAGTGGCTAGGACTCCACGCTGTCACTGCCAAGAGAGATATGTCTCTGCTTACATCAAAAGATAGGCAGGATTGTCCAGAGAGCCAGAAGACACAGAGAGAGACAGAGGTGGAGAGAGAGAGAGAGATTTTTAAGAGACGGGTTCACATGATTTGTGGGGACAGCTAAGTTTCAATTTGTTAGGAGGAGCTGACAGCCAGAAACTCAGATGGGAGTTGATATTATTATCTTGAATCTGAATTCTTTAGGGTAGGCTGCCAGGCTGAAACTGAGGCAAGATTTCTGTTACAGTACAATTCTTCTTCTCCAAGAAATCTTGGTTTTTTATCTTAAGGCCTTCAATTGATGTAGGCCCACCCAAGTTATTAAGGGAAGCTTCCTTTAAAGTCAACTCTTACTGAGGAAACCAGATCTGAAAGAGACACGTGCACCCCAATGTTCATCACAGCACTGTTTATAATAGCCAGGACATGGAAGCAACCTAGATGCCCATCAGCAGATGAATGGATAAGGAAGCTGTGGTACATATACACCATGGAATATTACTCAGCTGTTAAAAAGAATTCATTTGAACCAGTCCTAATGAGATGGATGAAACTGGAGCCCCTTATACAGAGTGAAGTAAGCCAGAAAGATAAAGAACATTACAGCATACTAACACATATATATGGAATTTAGAAAGATGGTAACGATAACCCTATATGCAAAACAGAAAAAGAGACACAGAAATACAGAACAGACTTTTGAACTCTGTGGGAGAATGTGAGGGTGGGATATTTCAAAAGAACAGCATGTATACTATCTACAGTGAAACAGATCACCAGCCCAGGTGGGATGCATGAGACAAGTGCTCGGGCCTGGTGCACTGGGAAGACCCAGAGGAATCGGGTGGAGAGGGAGGTGGGAGGGGGGATCGGGATGGGGAATACGTGTAAATCTATGGCTGATTCATATCAATGTATGACAAAACCCACTGAAATGTTGTGAAGTAATTAGCCTCCAACTAATAAAAAAAAATAAAGTCAATTCTTAGAAGATGTGAAACACAGCCACACAGTATCTTTATAGCAAGCTTCTAGACTAGTGTTTGACCAAACACCTGGGCACCACAGCCTAGCCAAGTCAACACAAAAATGTAATCTGCATTGTTGTGATACAAGTTTTTGAAAAATCCAGTTACAAAGTAGACTTATTGAGTCCTAGGTTCAAAGATAAAAATAATAACATGCATGTACAGAAATTAGAAAAGGTTGTCTAATATACTAACAAAGTTGTCTTTTGTGTGTGTTGGGGGGGCAGATAATTGTGGGTCTGCTTGTCTGGCTTTTCTGTTTTGCCTGGAAAGAGATGGCTTTGCTATTGAAGGAAAACAAATAAAAGGCAACACTGAATTAAAGAAAAGAAATCTTGCCAATGCTTTCAGCCAAAGACTACCAGGAACATGCTTGCCATTAAATAAGCTGGGTTTATGACTTGTAATGACAGGGAGTGCACACCATAGAAATTAGACGGAACCTAGTATCAGATTCGGGCTCCGGCTGGGGAATGTGGAGGAAGGTCTCATGAAGTAAGCTCACGCTAGGTTGGGTGCTGGCAGAAAGCAGTAGTTCAATGATAGGGGATCACAGCATCTTAACTCTATAGAAGGTAGAGTAAAACTATAGAGCAGCATCATTCACTCCTGTTAGCCGAGAGAGGGAGGTGTTTGGTGTTTCGTGGGATGCAACGTGACTCCGACTGCAAAATGACTTTGTCTGATACCGATGTTCTGTGAGATTGTGTCTGACCAGCAGGACTGTCAGACCATTTCCTGGATCTCAGAGATGACTTTTTTCCCTTCTCACTCTAGATTGGGATAAGAGTAGGAACTTTATTTGTACTTAAAAATAAAAAATCAGATTATTTTTAGTGACTGATTCTTTTTCTGTTTATTTAACTGCATATTCCTGAAAGTTTTTATTTAGCAAATTGAACTAAGATTAATTTTTCAATCACTGGCACACACGTCATAAATTTTGAGTGTTCTGTTCTAGGAAGGAAATGAATAACACTTAGGCCATTTCCATCTTTTTAGGTGATGGCTGCATAGGTTGTTTCCTTCTTAATCCAATCCCAAACAGAGTATTATTAATGGCAAATATGAAGACATTTAAAAGTATACAAGTAAAAAACAAAAATCTTCCATTAAAAAATTGACTTTATTGCTGAAAGACGCATAACAAATTGCAAAACCATTCCGAACAAAATTTCCCCTTTGCACACAAAAATTTCCCTTTTGTATAAACCTAAGAACGAAACATTTTCATTATCAGTGGAGTCAACATCCTAATCACACTGACAGCTTAATCAATTTGCTTTAGGCCAAACGGCTCTTGACCAAATTGTTTGCTCTGATGTGTAACAGTAAAACACTGGAAATAACCTAAACATCCAACAAGAAGGTTAATAAACCATGCTAAATAAATCATGGTTTGTCAATACAGTGAAAGCCATGCATTTATTTAGAGCAATGTAAATATGGATTTATTGCAAAGGCAGTAAATAAATTCTTTAAAATGCTAAAGAAAAAGAGTTACAGACACAAATAAGCCCAATTTAGTTGACTATGTAGCAAACTCTAGGAATTTAACCAATAGAGAAAGACACTCTTTTCCCTTTAAAATCATCCACATTTCCACTGTTTGTTCAGTTCCTCAAACCTATTGTGTCCTAAATATTCTTTCCTGGCTATTTCAGAACATAGTATCAAGCAGAAACTGAATCCACTTGGTTCCAAAATGGTAGGGGTGATTCCACTGCTAAACCTGCCCATCAAATCCTAGGAAGAAGAGACTGACACATAAGCTGGCGTCAACCCAGGGATAAAGTGCTTTTTTCCAGACAGAGATTTTGGTCTCTAATAACCCATGATGCCCTCCTTCTCCTGGAATTTAGTTTTTAAAAAATCTTTTTGAACAGCTTTATTGAGGTATAATTGTCAGACAACATACTGTATATCGAGGAGTTTTGATATATTCATCTACCCATGGAACTATTAATAAAACCATAATCAGGATAATAAATCTATCCGTTCCCTCCAAAAGCTCCCCTGTGCCCTTTTGTTTTCTTTCTATCTTGTCCCAATGCCCCCTTCAGGCAATCACTGATCTGCTTTCTGTCACTGTAGATTAGATTAGTTGGCATATGGTGGAATTTTATATTGTTGCCAGTAGTTCATTCCTTTTAATTGTTGAGTAGTATTCCATTGTATGTATGTAGCATATTTGGTTTATGGGTTCACTGGTTGATGGAGTTTTGGATTGTTTCCAGCTTGGTGAAGCTAGAAATAAAGCTGCTATGAACATCTGTGTCATGGTCTTTGTATGGACACACAGGATGGAGAGAAATAAAACTGCAGGAGCCAAAGAATCCAGAAGGTAGACCAGGAAAGACGGTGGGTCACATTTGTTTTTCGTAGGTAAAGACAGTTGACCATCCATAGCCATGGGTTTCACACCCCAGATTCAACCAACTGCAGGTTGAAAATATTTGGAAAGAAATTCCAGAAAGTTCTAAAAAGCAAACCTTGAATTTGCTATAAGGCAGCAACTATTTTGGGCTTCCCCAATGGCTCAGTGGTAAAGAATCCACTTGTAATGCAGGAGATGTAGGTTCTACCCCTGGATCTGGAAGATCCCCTGGAGGAGGGCACGGCAACCCACTCCAGTATTCTTGCCTAGAGAATCCCATGGAGAGAGGAGCCTGGCAGGTTACAGTCCATAGAGTCACAAAGATTTGGACATGACTCAGCACGCTGGAAAAGATTGGAGGCAGGAGGAGAAGGGGATGACAGAGGATGAGATGGCTGGATGGCATTACCAACTCAATGGACATGAGTTTGAGCAAGTTCTGGGAGCTGGTGATGGACAGGGAAGCCTGGCGTGCTGCAGTTCATGGGGTTGCAAAGAGTCAGACATGACTGAGCAATTGAACTGAACTGAACTGAGCAACTATTTCTATATCATTTACATTGTATTAGGTATTACAAGTAATCTAGAGATGATTTAAAGTATAAGGGAGGGTATGCGTAGGTTATATGCAAATACTATGTCATTTTATATAAAAGACTTGAGCATCCATGGCTTTAAATATCCACAGGTACTGGAACCAGTCTCCTGTGGACTCAGAGGTACATTTGTACCTAGGAGTGGGATGGCAGGGTCATACGGTATGTTAATCTTTTAAAGAAGCTGCCAAACTGCTTTTTAAAGTGGTTGTACCATTTTACATGCCCCTCAGTAGAGTGTGTGAGGGTCTGGACTTTTTTAAAACCCACACAGAAGTCTGAGGAAGAGCTATCCTTTACATAAGCATCTTTAAGAGACGTGGGTGGAAGTTGGGGACAGAACAGTATGCAGAAACCAGCAATGGTCCACAATGAAGTGGGGAGGGCCTGTCTGATGGGTGAGCTGGCTGGCTCTGCATCTACTCCCTGCTCTTTGTCCCCGCCTGGGAGTGGGTGTGGGAGAGGAGGGGGAAAGAATTCCAATGAGCTGCTGTGACTTGATGCAGTTTTGCTGGTGTCAATAAATATTTGTTGAATTAATAAATGAATGTCAAGGGAGGCCAAAAGGGAAGAGGCACAGGGCTCGTGTTCCAAAGAGGGAGATGAAAGTGCTTGTGGAGGAGGAGCAGAGTGGAGAGCCATGGCTGGGCTGACACAAGACTCTCATTTTACAAAATGCCTAGAATCGGGATTACAGAGCCTTTTCATTACTGGGGAAATGAGGTCCCCAAGGCTTGCATTCTCAAAGCCGCAAAAACAAATCGCTGTTTTTAAATTTCACAGTTAAAAAGATATTTGATGTCTCTTGAGCCTGTGGGCAGAGAGAGATTCTGATAGGACTCCTTGATTGGATATAACAGAACATGAGACAATAGAAAGAGGCTAGTTTCTCAGGGCCCACCTTCTTTCCTGGCCTACCTTCTAGATTCTTCTGTGCTCGCAGTTTTATTCCACTCCATCCTCAATTTCTCAGCCTCTCTCATTCACTGAAATAATGGCTCTGGGATCCTTGCTGGCTTCCTAGTTGCTACACCCAATAGCCTTTCTCAGATTCTCACTCCTGCTCTCGTGGCAGCACTGGGTCCTGCTGCCCATCTTCTCCTTCTGGATCTTTCTCTTTCCAGGGCCTGCAGGACACTATTCTCCTGACTACTTCTCCCATAGCTGCAAGCTGACTTCCCTGCAAAGCTGACTCTGAGATGCAGATGATTAGGGGTGCTCTCTGTATTAATACCCATGGAAGTGGGGAGTAGGAGCAGAATGAGGGGGAAGCTGAGCTCTGATTCAGTCTCAGCAAAATCCTCAGCCAGCCCCCTGGGAGCTGGGGAGCTGGTATGGCATTCTGAAGCCTGAGCTAGAGCAGAAGGGCCAGCTCTTTAGGGTCCCTGCAGAGCAGCCACGGGATGAGGGATGCCCTTGGAAGGAGGGGAGGCTTGGAGGCAGCAGTGTTCTTCAGCCAGAAGCCACTTGACAGCATCCCCAGCAGCTGGGGGAATCAATCCTTCCCTGCTGGGGATCTGGGCAGCTCGTGACAGCATGCACTGTATCTACCTTCCCTCCAACTGCTCCATCCCGGGCATTCCTGACCCCTTAACCATGGCCTCAGGCTATAGCCTTCTGCTCTTCTCTATTTACCATCTCCCTTTTGTAAAACACTAGCAAGAAGAAGAACTAAAAAGAGGAGCTAACATTCAGGGGCTGCTGTCCCAGGCACTGTCCTAAGCATCACCGATGTATTATCTCACTTAAGTTCACAGAAACCCAATAATGTAAGTAGACTGAAACTCCATTTTACAGCCAAGGAAAGTGCCAGGAAAAGTTCCTTAAAAAACTATTTCTGCCATGTCATCTCTAAGCTCAAAGATCTTCAATGACTCCCAGCTAGGATAAAAGTCTAATCTCTTAAATCAGCACTCAAGGCCCTCCACCATTTGCTTTGAGCATATCTTCATTCGTCATTCATTCACTTCTTCGCTGGTTCATTTATTAGAGACCTAAGGTGTGAGGCTGTGTGCCAGGTGCTGGGGACACAGTGCTGACTGGACATGACTCCTCTGCTCCTTTGGAGCCTTATATTCAGACAAGAAACAGGAACATTATTCAAATAATTGCCAAAACTTTGTCAAGTGCTAAGACAGAGCTTCACAGTGTATCGAGAGCTTGAGAAACAGTGACAAAGAAATACCAGGGACTCTCCAGAAAGCAGGCACTCTTTGAAGGCCATGGATATAGCCTCCTATACCAATCACCTCCCTCCCCCAACTTCATATCTCACTCTCTTTGTGGGGCCCTATCCAAGCATCCCCGCTTTGGGATCCTCCACTTCCTCCTTTGAGCATCTAAACCACTTGGCCAGTAAGAGCCTTGCTCTTACTGTAAAGTACCTCTCTCTCAGATAAATTTTAAGAATCTTGCTGATACTAGTTATCACTTATTCAAGGGCTCATTCTGCGCCAGGTTTTCCATATGCTTAGCATTGCCCAATCATGCAATAGTTCCCTGAAAACCCTGCTTCTTCTCGTTGCCCCCATTGTCTTAGTTCTCCTAGAAGTCAACCTTGAGCAGGACTCCAGTACAAGTAGTTCATCCCGCAATTGAATGAAGTAGAGGAAGAGTGGTGGGGAAGGTAGTCAATAAAAGGCAGACCTGCTACAAAGTGAGGAGAAGGCAATGGCACCCCACTCCAGTACTCTTGCCTGGAAAATCCCATGAATGGAGGAGCCTGGTAGGCTGCGGTCCATGGGGTCGCTAAGAGTCGGACATGACTGAGCGACTTCACTTTCATTTTCACTTTCATGCATTGGAGGAGGGAATGGCAGCCCACTCCAGTGTTCTTGCCTGGAGAATCCCAGGGATGGAGGAGCCTGGTGGGCTGCCGTCTATGGGGTCGCACAGAGTCGGACACGACTGAAGTGACAGCAGCAGCAGCAGCACCAAGTGAGTTAGACCCACAGGAAACTGGAGCTGGATCCCCTGGGGAAATTCTGGGAAATGATGTAGAACAGTCACACCTCAGAGTCACCGTATCCAATGGGGAGGAAGTTGGGAGTATTTATTCACCAATTCCATCAGACATGGGTTGAGAGCTATGTTTGCATCTGTGTTGGGGGAGGGGAGGGGAGGGCAGCATTAACTTCTGGGCACTTCTGGCCACTTCAAGGGCAGATAAAGTGATGGTCATGAGAAGCCAAAATCCCCTGGTAAAGAAACACAGGTATTGGGGTGCCCTGAAGAGGTAAAGGCATGAGGCCCATTACTCCCATATTACAGACAGGTAAATCAAGGCCTGCAGAGTCTGGCCTGAGGTTTCAGGGCCAGAAATGATCAGTGCTAAGAGTCTTTCTGTCTCTGAAACAATCTAAAATGTCCCTTGAGAGGCATTATCTTGTGTTACCCTTCAGTAACCCTTCCTGCTCTTCACACAGGCTAAGAACCCAAAGGAGACTCCACAATGGCTTCCTGATTGATGAGCCTTAAAGACTTGTTAAAACCACAGAGTAACATGCTCTTAAATGTGCCTCCTTCCTTCATGGGAACAGGTTCCATGTCCCAGTTTCCTTATAAGATCCTGTGCTTCTCAGATCCCTTGTCACAGCATCCTCTCTGGGATTTTGTCACGTGAAGACAGGGAAACTGAGGCCCGCGGTCCTTGCTGGCTTCTCTGTGTGAAGCGGAAGCCAGAGCTGGAGTTGCTACTCCCTGGCCTCCAACAAAATCCAAATGCCCATCCAATCCTTTTTCCCCTCCATGAAATTCCCCTAACTCGATTAAAGAAAAAAAATCAATCAATTTACATGGTAACAGAAAAGGACAGGGTCATGTATAAAATATTCCCCCATCTGTACCAGAGGGCACGGCCTACACGCTTCAAGAGCGCAGCCAAAGGCCCTGGGGATTTGTTTTTCTTTCCCTGACCCGAGGACTCTGATCTCTCACTTAACCTCTGACCTCTTCAATTCAGATAACCGGGGAACTGGCAGCTGGGGCTGGGGGAGCTCAGAATGCCACGCTGCTCTGCCTCAGGCTCATTCTGGCCATGGAGATGAACAAAGGGAGGCGGGGAGCCCCAACAAAGCCCTCCAGAGCCCCAGAGTCCGGCTCCCAGGACGGCAGCCAGTCCTGCAGGGACTCCTGCTCTGTAATCACTTCCCCACCACATCCCCCATCCGGCAACGCAGGGGGCCACCTCATTATAGCTAATGCCATTTAGAGCCAGCTCTGCGCAGGGAAAAAATCATCAAGCAACATGAAGTCCTTGCTTTGACTCCATTTTCCAAACTCACATTGAAACAGGTTTCACCCAAGCTCCATGACCTCCCCCACAATCCAAATAGGCCTTTTTAAATTTTTTTCCACCTCAGGCTTCATTTAAAACAGGGCCAGAGCCTGGATTTTTAACAGCAGCTACTCAGAGGTGGGTATGAGCCACTTATTTGAAATTGAATCAGCCGTTTTTATTAAACCATATATTTTCATTCTTGCCAGCGAAGCTGGGAGAGGATTTTTGTCCTCTCTGGTATACTCCCCAGCACAGTTTCATGGCAAAGAGAGCTACATAGCCAGCCCTGCAACCCCAATTACCCCACTTCCAGAACACAGCTCTGGGGCCACGTCCAACTCTCCGCTGCAACTCCAGAAACAATGCACTTTAAAGATCCCCACCCCCCAAAACTCATTTCTAACTTGGTGGTTCCTTCCCCTGTCCCACTCCCCAGCCCCCACTCTTGCAACTGCTCCAGGTTCCCAGCTCTGTGGCTGCTCCCTGAGGCGACTTACTGGTGACTTGGCAGCTAGCAGTGACCACCATGGTCAGTCGTGCCCCAGGGCTAGATGACTGCTTAATCTCTGCTCTGGCAACAGGCTGTTTGCTGCCCACTAGACAATTAGACGTCTTGTGACAGGCATTTCTTTGGAGTCTCCAGTTCCCAGAGGCACGTGGGTGGGCCTTTTCCTCATTCATTCATTCATTCATTCGCTCACACATTCATTCACTCATGTGTTCATTCAGTCTCTTAGAACAGTGGCTGGGAACCCAAAGCTGATGCTCTGGGACAACCTAGAGGGGTGGGATAGGGAAGGGGGTGGAAGGGAGGTTCAAGAGGGAGGGGACATATGTATATCTATGACTGATTCATGCTGATGTATGGCAGAAATCATCACAATATAGTAAAGTGCTGTGCTGTGCTTAGTCGCTCAGCCGTGTCCAACTCTTTGCAACCCCATGGACAGTGGTAATTAACCTCCAATTAAAAATAAAATTAAAAAAAAAAAAAAACCAGTGCCTGGCACTTAGGGACAGCCTGTCTGCAGTTGTCATTTGTATTCACAGCCGACATTTACCAGGGGCCTCCTAGTATGTGCCAGGGACTGGAGATGAAATAAGTAAGACCTAGGCCCTACCTTCAAGGACTTCATGCCATTGAATGTGGTTTTCCACCCCAACCCCAGAGACTCTGCTTTACTTTGATGTGGGGTAGGGGGCAGGTCTGCACAGTAAGGGCCCCCGGTCATTTCTAGGACACAGTCATAGCTGCACATGGCTCTCTGGAGGGAAGGGCAGGCCGTACAGCTAAAGCCCAGGGTGAGGAGACCGAGAGCAGAGTGCTGTGCCTACAGCGCTGACTGGGGGCTGGAGGCCTTCCTAGGGGAGCTGAGACCTAGAACTGTGAGCCACCACAGGCTGGGCCAAGGTATTGGGAAAGGAAAAAGGGGCTGAAGATTCTAGGAGATGGGACTAGCACAGGTCAAGGTCCAGACTGGAGACAGGGATAGGCAGGGGCTGTCATCCACATAAGGGGTTTGGACTTTGCTCAAGAGCACTGGGGAGCAGAGGAGGGAAATGATTAGGTTTGCATTTTAGGAAGCTTCTTTCTGATACAGAGTGGATGGAAGGCAAGATACAATCCAAGTGAGACACAACAGAGGCCTAAACTAGGGATGTGACAGTCTGATTTAGTTTACCACCCCCAGGAGCAGGAAGCTGGAGTATCTGCCTACCAACTCCTATCTGGCACTGGTCCTGCTTCTGGGAGGGGTTGATCTCTCAGCATTCTGGCCTGCCTGCCCTCTGCCCTCAAGAACGCTCCTGGCCAAAGAAAGCTCCCTGGCAGAGTCTCAGATGCTGGAGTAGGAAGGCAGTCATGTACATGGGTATGGTGAGAGCCAAGAGGATACATGCAGGGCTTTACCTGACTAGGGCTTCACCCAGTGACTGAGGGGATCAAAGACTGTAGCCAGTCCCTCCTAGGAGAGGCTGGTGAGCGTGGTGTGATCGATGGGAGACGGGAGTGAAGAGGCAAGGAGCGATGCCAAAGAGGGGAGTGCAACCTTGCAGATGCCAACCGACCAAGGGCAGGCCCATTAGAAGCTGGGACCCCAGGGGAGATCAGCACAAACGAAGGCAGATACCAAACAACAGCCCTGTGAGTGGACGCACAGGGCAGAGCTGTGGGATCTGGCTGTTGGAGTCTCTTGGACTTCTGCTTTTCAGGAGGGAGCAACCTGCATTATTTGTAACAGGTCAGAAGTCAGGCTCAAGAAGACGCCCTGCTGGTTAGTCAAAACCGAGTTTTACAGTGTGGAGATTTCTTAAAAAACTGGAAATAGAACTGCAATATGACCCAGCAATCCCACTTCTGGTCATACACACTGAGGAAACCAGATCTGAAAGAGACACGTGCACCCCAATGTTCATCGCAGCACTGTTTATAATAGCCAGGACATGGAAGCAACCTAGATGCCCACCAGCAGACGAATGGATAAGGAAGCTGTGGTACATATATACCATGGAATGTTACTCAGCCGTTAAAAAGAATTCATTTGAACCAGTTCTAATGAGGTAGATGAAACTGGAGCCCATTATAGAGAGTGAAGTAAGCCAGAAAGATAAAGAACATTACAGCATACTAACATATATATATGGAATTTAGAAAGATGGTAACGATAACCCTATATGCAAAACAGAAAAAGAGACACAGAAATACAGAACAGACTTTTGAACACTGTGGGAGAAGGTGAGGGTGGGATGTTTCAAAAGAACAGCATGTATATTATCTATGGTGAAACAGATCACCAGCCCAGGTGGGATGCATGAGACAAGTGCTCGGGCCTGGTGCACTGGGAAGACCCAGAGGAATCGGGTGGAGAGGGAGGTGGGAGGGGGGATCGGGATGGGGAATACGTGTGAATCTATGGCTGATTCATATCAATGTATGACAAAAGCCACTGAAATGTTGTGAAGTAATTAGCCTCCAACTAATAAAAAAAAACAAACAAAAAAAAACCGAGTTTTAATTCTGGTTCATCCCCCAGCCCCAGCCTGTGCCTCCTGCCTTCTCTCCCTGTAATACCATCTCTAACCTCACCCTCCATTTCTTTTCCTTGTCTCCTCTGCCCCATGCTATGCTATGGTATGTCGGTTGTAACTATCTGGTGGTCAGCAAAAGAAATCCACTTAGACCAATGCGAGTCCCAGAGGCCATTTTACGGGAAGGATACAAGGGGAAGAAGCTGAGGGCAGGGCGTGTGAGCAGGCTCCCTGTGGGTGCAGAGGCAGGGGCCACGAGGACCTCAGGGACAGAGAAGACCTTTCTCATTTTCTTCCTGAGGTCATAGTGACCCTTATCTTGGTCTCTCTCTCTCTGTTCATCTGCTCCATCTCTCACTCTTGTTCCTTCCTGCCACCTTTCCTCTGATATGTCTGCCTAGGTGAGCACGTGGCCACTCTGACCTGTGCACATTCGGTGAGCTCTTAAACTGACATAAGTGAACTTCAGTCTTTGTGTCTCAATTCCTACATCTCAGAGGAGAATAACCTGGTTTGTAAGTAATAGAAGACCCAACTCAAACTGGCTTCAGGAAAAAAAGCAAATTTATAGGCTCAAGTAACTTAAAGTGTAGGCTGCAGGGGTGGGGGGCTTTCTCAGTGGCTCAGCAGTAAAGAATCCACCTACAAGGCATGAGACGAAGGAGACACGGGTTCAACCCCTGGTTTGGGAAGATCCCTTGGAGGAAGGTATGGCACTCCACTCCAGTGATCTTGCGGAGAAAATCTCATGGACAGAGGAGCCTGCAGGGCTGCAGCTCGTGGGGCCGCAGGGTCAGCCGTGACCGAGGTGACCAGCACGTGCGCACACAGGCTGCAGGCACAGCTCGTGCTGTTTCACTGGGGATTCCCGCATCAGCACTGTTCGGCTCTGCGTCAGTTTCATTCTCCGGCACGTTACCTCTAGGTTTAGATCCTCCACTGTAGCTATCTCAATAGAAGTTCCGTTCAGTTCAGTCGCTCAGTCGTGTCCGACTCTGCGACCCCATGGACTGCAGCACGCCAGGGTTCCCTGTCCATCACCAACTCCCAGAGTTTACTGAAACTCATGTCCACTGAGTCGGTGATGCCATCCAACTATCTCATCTTCAGTCGTCCCCTTCTCCTCCCACCTTCAATCTTTCCCAGAATCAGGATCTTTGCCAATGAGTCAGTTCTTTGCAACAGGTGGCCAAAGTATTGGAGTTTCAGCTTCAGCATCAGTCCTGCCAATGAATATTCAGGACTGATTTCCTTTAGGAAATCTTTCTATCTCAGTAGAAAGAAGGCTCCTTTCTACCAGAAGTTCCAGTCACATTGCTAACGCTGACTCTCTTTGAGACAACCAGGATCACAACTTCACTGCTGAACCACTGGCTCTGTCCAGTGGATGGAAATGCTAATGGGCCAGACCTGAGAAACATAGGTACCCTCGTACCAAATGGACTAAGAATGGGAGGAGGGTGTTTCCCCGGAGGGAAAGGAGGGACTGGTAATCATAAGGAGGTGGCATGAATAATCAGAAATAATAACCAACATGGCCAAGGGGTGATACCAGCCCTGCTACCTTCCTGGGAGGGCTGAGAACAAGGCAGTTCCCTTATGACAGTGTGAGAACTAAAGCCATCACCAAACTTACTGTCATTTCACCTGAGCAATCTTTCTGAAATCTGCCTCAGTCTCTCCAAGACCCAGGAAAAAGCCAGGGCTGACTAGGCTGCTTGTGCTCTTACAACCATTAGCATTGTGAAAATATCATACCACTGCCATGTCTACTGGTAAATATCCACTAGCCTGAGTCCTCACCTCCCCCTACCCCACCCCACCCAGGCCCCCCAGGCCCCTCTCCTGGAACCCCCAGATTGCCAGGGTCTAGCAACTAAAGGGTTAGCACTGAGTACAGCAGGGACACCAAGACGTTGCCCCAGCCCCTTCTGGCTGTTTGATCTCAGAACCTACCACATGTTCCATTGCTCTAGGGCCAGCAGTTAAATATTTCAAATATCACTTTGATTCTAGCAACAGCTTTCTACCTGTTCTCCTTCAGGCCACTCTGTCCCTCAACTCCACAGTCCACCCTTCACACAGCGGCCAAAGAGCTTCCTAGACTCCAGTGGCCTCCTAATCATTCCCTGATGTGTCAGTTCCAATTCTTTCGCAGGTCTCAGCTTGCCCCTGAGGATCTTGTCCCAAAGCCTTTTTCAGCCTTATCTTCCCATCCACTCCCACTCAAACTCCCTGCCTTTCCAGAGGGGCATGCCTCTTCATGCCTCACTGCCCATACCCGGGTGGTTTTCTCCATCTGATACCCTTGGTAAATTTCCCCATTACCCAGAAATTTACAGAAGGCCCAGGACATGTCAGGCACCAGCTTGGAGTAGAAGGAAAACAGAGGAAAAACAGGACAGAGAAATGCTGTGAACTATAGACAGAGCAGCTCAGCCCTGGGGGGCACTTCACCACAGTTGGAGGAGCTCCCTGGAGGAAGATTCCTGGATGGTGGGTAGGAAGTTATGAGGTCTGGGGCACGGAGATGAACTCCAAGGAAGCACACCTCCCACTTACCGAGCGCTTTCCCCTGCGCACGCATGGCCTGCACTCACCCCATTCCAAGCACGATCTCACTCAGCCACAGGATGGCTGCAACTTATACACAGATAAGTATGGTAATTTTTTTCCAGCTTATACACAGATAAGTACGGTAATTCTTTTCTACCACCTCCCAGCAGCAGGGATATGAATTGATTGTCAGAAGCTGTTTAAGGGCCTGTGATTGAGGAGATGATCTGAGATAAGCTGCTCCAGTGAAATAAAGGCCAACAGCTGCCTGCTTCCACGTCAGCCAGCCGCTGAGCTTTTCTAAACAGCAGCACCTGCCCCCCAGCCCTACACAATCCCAACCCTGAGGAGGCAGGGAGCTCTCTCCCCACGCCTTAGGGGAAGGAGATCCTATTTTGTGAGAGATGAGATGTTATGTTGAAGACTAAACCCAAGGGTGTCAAAAAGTGCAAGAGCTGGGGCTAAAAATGTCAGCTTCCTGTTCTTCGTAGGCAGGGTCTCAGCTATGAATAAAAATTTCACGGAAATCTCAGGATGGAAAGGAAGGAGGGGTTGGAGAAGACTCAACCCCACCTCAAGTCAAAGCATGTGAATTTCCTAGCTTTCTCTGAAGCATTTTGCACAGAATCAGTTCTTTCATCAGAAATCTCATCCATTCATACACTTCTTCATTCATTCAACAAATACGAAATGCAGAAGAGCCTGGGCTTTCGCAGTTGACAGATGAGTTCATTGGGTTTGACCACTTACTAGCCATGACCTCAGGCAACTGACCTCACCTTTCTGAGCCTCTGGATGCTAATACCTACCTCATAAGACTATCTGAGGATTACTGAGATAGGGCCTAAACCCAGTGCCTGGCATGTACAAGTGAGCAATTGCTGCAGAGTGCCAGGGAGTTGAAGAGGAGCTTCAGAGAGTTCAAGATGGAATCACAGAGCTCCTTAAGGCGCCCACAGGCCAGGACATAGAATAACCATGCCGCCAAGGTGTTAATGTTATAAGAGGCACAGAAAAGCTGGCATGGCAAAAGCTTTCTTCCAACTGAGAGGACAAGGAAGACAAGGGGATCAGGACCCACTTTTGAGCTGAATCCTAAAGGCTGCACTGAGAGAAAGAGTCTTCCCGGGAGGAGGCGACTGTGCAAACAAGTATATGCCTATATTTTTAGGACCTTGCTAGGCCAAGTATGGCTCATAGGTGAGCAGGGGAAGCTTGTTCAAAACAGTAGACTCTCAGGTCCACCCTGTCTCACCAGATCAGAATCTGCATTTGAACAACCTGGAGGCTTAAGTGCAGATCAAAGTTTGAGGGGCTCTGGGCAGATATCACTGACCTCTGTGAAATGCCCTTGTGGCAAAGAAAGAGGAAGAGAGATGACCTCCCTACATGTTTGGGCTGATGACAAGGGTGTACAGATGTGCCCATGCTGGACCCTTGGCTGGGAAGTGCTTCCCGGAACCAGGGGCCCCCAGGAGCACAGCCCCAGAGGCACCTGGCAGGTAAGTGCTTCAGCCTAGAATGTTCTCTGGAGCTGCATTTGAACCTGTTGCCTCAGGGGCAGGGTTGCAGTCCTGGCTGGTCACTCTTTCATCCATTTATTCCACAAGCATTTGGGGGCACTTTTATGAGCCAGGTGCCCTGCCAAGCTCTGCCCTAAAGAGAGTCCTCAGGCAGGTTCCTTGCCTTCAGGCAGGTCCTCTTGGCTCCCAGCTTCTCTACTTGTCAAGTCCAGCCTGTGTGCATTGATAACCTGAAAACACAGCGAAAGCGACTTAGGAAGTGGGGGAGTAGGACAAAGGGGCTCCATCCTGAAGGAGAGTATGGAGACAGTGTGGGTCAGACCTCAGGGCTGTCCCCAAAACCAAGACTGCCAGGCCAGTCATAAATTCCCAGGGACTTCCAGCGCTACATTGGCACAGACTAAAGGAGGTTCCAGCAGCCTGCGGACAGCTCACGAGTGAGTCAGCGACGGCTCAGGTGCAGGCTGGGGAGACAGCGTGCAGAGCAGCAGAGAGGCCCAGGGAGTAAGGGAGGAGCGCTGACAGCATCCACCACACTCTCTAACCGCCATGCTCAGCGGAGGTTCCGAAGACGGCATTGTCATCATCACCACCGCCATCAACATCACGTCACCATCACCGTCACGTTAGTCTAAACCTCTCCTTTTTGGAGCGCTTCTTCTGTGCCAAGCACTGCCCTACACATTGACTGCATGGTCTCTCATTTCACAGATGGGAAGGGTCTCTGAGGTCTTTTCAATTTTCCTAATGTCCACACCACCCCTAGGCCACACACCACCATTATTGCTTTGATCTTTCCTATTATAAACAAAACAATTAACATGTATGAAGGCTGCAGACATGAACTATGGAACCAGAATGGAGAAAAATCTCAGGCAAGCCAGAGTGTTTGAGGAATCTTCACCCCACCCCACCCTCGAGACTTCCCTTCCCTGCCAGGCTTTTGATAATTATCTGGAAGACAGAATGATTTCACTTCCCAGGCACTTGCACTCGGACTTCCCATTGGTCCTTTCATGCGCCTGGAAAATTCTGTGCAGCACTGGAGACACACAAAATCACACAGACTGGATTTTATGGTGATTTAAGGCATTTTTCAAGGGTATTTTGGACTATACATGATATCCAGCTGACTTTGGAGCCTAACCCTGTGTTAGGTTCTATAGCACAGGGTTAAGTCCTGTAGGCTCCATTAAGTCTGTAGCACAGTCAGTATTTTGAGACTGTGACACAGAGAGGGCATATAATCTGCTCGGGGCCACACAGCTAACTGGGGAGGGGGTAAAATTGCAAAGTAAAGCCACAGAAGTACCAAGTCTGTGTTCTTGATTGCAGGGCTATGCTCTGCCTGATGCAGAAGAAAAGGGAGCATGTGAGGGGCCTGGTCACTGTGGACAGCGCTCTGTGCAGCCCTTGGCTCTGCCCCTCCTTGGCTCCACAGAGAGGAGATAATCCCTCATCCATCTTTTTACCCAGCCTCCTGTGGTCCCTATTGGCAGCAGCTGCCCGACACCACCTCTGAAAGATGCTTAAGACTCTGCCAACCCAGTGTTTAATGCATGCAAAGCCCTTTCCAAAGAAGTCACTTAAAAAGATTACAGAGGACAGGATCACCCCTCCCGCCTCCAGCTTAGGGAGTCTTTGCAGCTGGCCTGGAGCTAAGCTAAGGAAGCAGAGTCTTTAGCAGCCTGAAAATAAAGTGAGCCTTCATTTGAGAAATCACTCAGAATACCAGCTGCAAGGGCTCCATTCATTGATTTGCTCAGTAACTATTTGCTGTACACGAAACAAGTGCAGGCACTGCTCTGGGCACTGGGACAGCCTGGGGACACAGTCCCTGCCCTGCTGTGGCTGACGTTCCAGGAGAAAGTCCCCACTGTTAGGAGCCCTGCCTGCCCACGTACTTCCCTCGTGGTGGGGGTTCTCTCTCCTGCTCTCCTCTGAGAAAAGCTCAGATGCTGAGAAGCTTCTGAGATGCTGAGAAGCGCTTCTCTCCTGTAGCACTTTGGGGAAGCAGGTAAGGTTCATGCATGCCCTGGGGACGGAGCCAGTCTGATTTCATTTTCGTTTCAGTGTCTGGTCTCTCCTCTTTGGGGCTTCCCAGGTGGCACTAGTGGTAAAGAACCCACCTGCCAATCCAGGAGAGTAAGAGATGTGGGTTTGATTCCCTGGGTTGGGAAGATCCCCTGGAGGAGGGCACGATAACCCACTCCAGTATTCTTGCCTGGAGAATCTCATGGACAGGGGAGCCTGGTGGGCTATGGTCCATAGAGTTGCAAAGAGTCAGATACGACTAAAGCAACTTAGCATGCAGCTCTCCTCTTTCCTACATGTATGGACCAAGAAAGGAGAAGAGGAGAAGGAATAGAATGTTAGTGAGTGGACAGAAGAAGGAAAACAGTTGAGGGTGAGAGGAGGGGAAGGGAACAGAGAAAGGTCCAGGCTGATGGCACTCTGGCCAGCTAAGCGATGGAGGGTGGGCTGACCATGCAGCTGCAAAGAGCCTGGCCACCCCCTCCCTCATGCCAAAGCACTTCAGGCTCTGGAAGGACCAGGAAAGGAGGAGAGGATTGATGGACAGGAAGAGGTTGAAGAAAAGCATGACCTAACTTTGCAGCTGCATTCCCCAAGGTCACCAATCTGCTCAGGTATTTTAAAAAATATTAATTAACCATCTTTCCACATGTATCAGTGCCCTAAGGCAAGACTCAGCAAACTCCAGCCCATGTGACATATCTCACCTGCTGCCTGATTTTGTAAATAAAGTTTTATTGGAACCCAGCTGCACTCATCTGTGTATCATCTATGGCAGCTCTCCCACTGTAAAGGCAGGGTTGAGTGATCACACCACAGACTGGATGGTCCACAAACTCTAAAACATTTACTAGGCAGTTTTTTGTAGGAAAAGCTTGCCAACCTCTGGGTATTATTCCTAGGATCTTCAGCCTTCAGAGTTCTACAGTTTGTCAGTTCCTCAGCACGTCCTTTAAATTCACTCATCAAATATTTATTAAAGCCTTCTGTATTAGAATATTATCTTTTGGTGCAAGTGATGGACAATTCAGCACAGGTGGGCTTTAGCTAGAAAATAGGGAGAGGATTATTGTGTCCTGTACCTGAAAAGCCCAGGGATAGGGCATGTTACATGCAGCTGAGCCCAGAAACTCAAACTCTGACGTTAAGCTGGTGACCAGGGAGACTGGCTTCCAATCGATGGAACACAGCAAAGGTGACAGGATGTCACTTCCATGATTATGTTACAAGAGTCTGTTCCCTCTGTCTTGCTACCAGACTCTATTGCCCTCTCTGCTTGCACATTTTGATGATGCCAACTGCTATACTGGAGAGGACATTTCTTTTTCCACGTGGCAAGAAAGGGAAGGAGGCCTCTTCCCAGGAGTCAGCAAGCAACTGAGACCCTCAACTATATAGGAACTGAATTCTGCCAACAAAATCGTGAGCTTAGAAGCAAATCCTTCCCCAGTCAAACCTTCAATTGAGACCCCAGTCTTGCCTGACTCTCTCATGGCAGTTTGGTTCCCCAGGCTGACCACACAAGCAAAGGGCCCAGCCAGCCTTTCTCCTCACAGAATGTTCCCTCTCTGGTTTTCTCTATATAGAAAGTCTATGAGAAGGAAGTCATCAAGTTTATGATACTTTGATACACAGCAGTAGATAACAAGTATATTTCCTAGTCCCTAAGGAAGGCTGGGAAGATAGTTTTTAGCTTGGCATGTTATCATCACCAACTAGACTAGGGTTCTCTATTAAAAAAAAAAAAAGAGAGAGAGAGAAGAATGTGTATTATTGGAAAAGTAGAAGTTATCCATAGAAGCTATGGAGGTATTCCTGGGAGGAGAGGCTGGTGTTTTGGATTAGGGCCATGACAGCAGGAAAGAAGGGTAATGTTTGGATTCCTGATTCCTTATTTCTTTTAAAAGTACATCCTTTCATGCAGCACCAATCAACTATTACCAGTTTGCAAGGTTCCTCTCTGCCCCCTTATCTCATGACCTGGTTCCCACACAAAGTTCCTAAAGAGAAGCTCAAATCAGAAACACAGGTATAGCAGGAAAACAGACTGGACACAAAAGCCATTGGCTAGTTCACAATCACACATTTCCTCTCCTTCCGTCCTACTGATCTCGTTACCTGTGGGATCTGGCGGCAAACTAAAATCTATTTCATGGGGAGTGGATAATGTCTGTAACTCCAGATGCAGAAATAAAACTTACCCTTTAAAGTGTCTGCAGAAATGAAAAGAAACCCCAGACCCTGTATAAACGTTTTAAATGTAAACAGGACAGATTTGAGGGGTCTAGACATGAACTTTACGGTTAAAAATCCAGCTAGCCCAACCCTTCTAAGTCTTCACTTGGGGAGTTTGGAAAATGCATAATTTTAAGTGAGGCTGAATTTATGAGCATTGTAGTTATAGCAACAGACACTTCAGCTTCTGGGAGGCAGGTCTATGAGACTCTTACATAACAGTCAACTCCGTGGAGAAAAAATGCGGGAACACCAAGGCTGCTAATATATATACATATAATAGGACCCAAAGAAAAGGAGATGGTGGGCAAAGGAGAGCATTGAAGGCTGGAAAGGCTTTTTCAAAGAGCATGAGGAATCTTTGTGTGAAGGGGTAGAAGCTTCGTTTTGCAGGCTCACTGCTGCCAGCTCAGGCATGTAGGAAGAAACTCATCAGACAAAAGAGCAGACAAAAATATGGATGCAGCACTCAGGGGCCTGCCAAGCAGAGGATTAGGAAACACCAGAAAACATGAATTGTGGAGGGAAGATTGTTAGATTCAGAGAAGGTCGAAAGGAAGGCACAGGCCATTGTCAGTGTGCTTCCAATTCTGTTTTCTCCTCTGATTTCCCTGATTCCAAGACATTCCTTCCTATCCTGGTTAACCTTCTCCTTGGGAGGCAAGAATGACAAAGATTCATCTCCCCCAACTTCAGAAATGCCATATGAGCCTGGTCTCCAAATTGGAGATCAGAATTTCAGGGTTGTTAGCATGAACAGAAGAGCCTTTAGAATCAGGCAACATGGTCTTGCCCCTGTCCCCCATTTTAAAGGGTCCCTCTGACTCTCTTATGTCCTCGTGTTTCCCCACATAGAGTCTATGAGACCAAGGAGATGTCTCCATGTGGCCCCAAGGGCCTGCTCCTTCTAGACTCCAGGCTGGGCACCTGGGACTCCATAATTTCCTGCCCAAGTGGCCCTGACCCTGTCTCCATAGCATGAGGGCACCCTCCTTTTCTTTCTTCTTTGGAAGACCAAACCTCCCCACCAGCATGCACACCTCAAGCTTGAGAAGTGGGGACAGAGCATGGATACAAACGCTAGAGTGTCCTTAAGTAACAGAGCCTGCTCTTCATGATGCAGGAGGGGGCCAAGTTTGCAATAGGAGACTAGTGGGTGAGGACTAAAGGCAAGGAACACTGAGGATCCTGAGAAGTCTAAATCCATTCCTGGCACTTTAGAGCATTAGGAAGGTGTATTTGTCAAGGATGGAGGGAAGAATGTATTTTACGTAACACTCTGCTGGTGAAATATATCATTCTGAAATACTTAGACTTAGTGTATGCAGACTCCCATCTGTCCTCTTGCTCCAGTTCTATAGGATTAGGGGCTCTGCCTGAACACAGACTGGGGGTTCTGCTCTGCTTGGCTCCCTTCATCCTGGCAGGAGAAGGAAGGGAAGTTATAAGTGCCAAACCCTGTCCCACCATAGGGCCAGACACTGGAGACTTTTGAAAGCTATAAAAACCAAAGAAAATACACGGGACTCTTTGCTGGAGCAACCGAGCAGCTCTTCACAGGCATCCTTCATCCCGCGAAACACACAATGGCTGCAAAGACTCTTACCCTGCTTCCGACACACGCCCTCTCTTCTATCACCTTCAGCCAGCCTCTCCCCCCCACACCCCCACACCCCTCACACCCTCCACACCCCCAGCCGTCCTCTCTGAGCTGGCTCACACAGCTGACGCAGAAAGCAGTCTCTTGTCTCAGCCTCAGACCCTAGCAAGAAAAATCAATAGCAATTTGGCCTCTAGCCAACCTCATGTCATTCTGGATAAGCCAGTCTTATATGCCATCCACCAGATAAAGCCAGGGCGCCAGAGCCTTCGGACAGAAGGAAGCTCAAATCCTCTTCCTGGGCAACCCTGGCACTGCCTGATTTATTTACTGCCTCATGGACCTGCTCTGGCCAGAGGTGCCCCAGCCAGGCCACATCTCTAGACCGAAGGACAACCCAGCCCTGCATTTAGCTGACAGTGGGCACAGCTGTGATCCCAGCGTGAGTTTGGTAAATGGATGGGCTGGGCCTCTGGAAGTTGATCTGCTCATGGACTGAGTTCGGAGAGTTTCCGGGGGAGGACCCACCATGAGGGACCACAGAGCTGAACCCTTAAGTTCAGCCCCGTAACAAGGCTTCGATTGTTAAGCCAAGCACAGAGACTGTGGGGTCTGTTCCTACGTTTTATATTCCAGTCTGGCGTCCCAGGGACGTGGGTCAGTACTAGGTTAGGAGGGAGGACCGGGTACACACTGCAGGGGGAGAAAAAGATTTTATGAAAACTCTGTAAGGTCTTTCTGAGGGGACATTGCTTTTAAACCTCCTTTCTCATTCCTACTTCCCTCAGGAAGACACAAATTAATAGCAATAACTTTTAGTCAGGACTTACATTGTGCTAGGCTGAACTAAGAATTTAGTTCCATTTTTGCATTTACCTTTTACCACTACAACTTTATGAAACAGTACCCTTTTCATCAATTACGTTTTGTGGAGAAGAAAACGAAGGCCCAGAGTGTCACCCAGACAGTAGGTAACCAGGCCAACCAGGGTTGAACCTGGGCAGCCTGATGACAGCCTCTGACTTTTAACCATTGAGCCACACTGCTCTGATTGGTCTGTTCCAGAATCGCCTTGGATCAGGTCTGCAGTAGAATGGGGTTATAATGCATTAAAAGATCAGGACATGATGGTAACTTCTACCTTCTTTTCCTTCCTTGTAGCCAGGATGCAAAAAATATCAAACTTTGGTATCTGCAAGTTGTGGGGGGGAATTCTAGGGGTCAGAGATCACCAGGTGCTCTGGTTTAAGATCCAATCATTTGAAACCTAGTGTCCTCCCCAAAATTTGTGTCCACCTGGAACCTAAGAATGGGAACTTATTTGGAAGTAGATGCAATTAGTTAACAAGGGAGCATAGTGGATTAGGATGGGCCACAAGCACAATAACCGGTGTGCTTACATGAGGAGACCACACTCAGAGGTCGACAGAGGGAGACAGTCTTGTGTGGACAGAGGTAGAGACTGAAGGGACACAGCCTCAGGCCAAGGAATGCGACGGGTTGCTGGCAACATCAGGAGGTGGGAGGAGATGAGGAGGTGAGGCAGGACACTCCTCTCAAGCGTTCTGAGGGAATGTGGCCCTGCTGATGCCTTGACTTCAGACTTGTGCCTTTAGAGCTATGAGAGAGCAAATCCTGTTGTTTTAAGCCACCCAGTTTGTGGTCTTCTTTGTATGGCAGCCCGAGGAAATAAATTCACCAGTTTAGGAAAAAAGAAGGGGCTCCATGTGGTCCAGTTAAGCTACCAAAGTTGTTTGTGTTGCACTTTGGAGCCCGACTACCAAAAAGTGACTCTGTTTCCTATCGGCTATCGTTTCATGTGTACATATCTCTCTCAGATTGGTGGACAGGCATCGTTTTTTTGGCTGCTTTCAGAATTCATTCTCCATCCTTGCCACACCCAGATTTCTTTTGGGAGAATTACACTTTCCTTGATGCATCATCCTCACCCATTCAGGGATGCGTTAGAACTCTAGTGAGCATTAGAACTCTTGCATTAGAACTCCATTTAAAACAAATATTAAAAATTATACTTTATGACTACATTGGAATCAAGATGATTATAATTTAGGCTAGATTTATTATTATATATTTCCTATTATTTATTTTTCTATTATGTTCTAAAAAGACATTAAAGTCACAACATTATCTTGGGCCCTAAACAGTTATTTGGGCCCTAGGCACTGTGTCTATTGGACCTAATTAGAGAAGTCAGTCCTGCCCCCATAAATAAATATTTATTGAACACTTATTATGGGCCAGGAGCTGCCCTAATTTCAGGTAAGAAAAAGAGTTTCTGTCCTATGGGACTTATTTTCTAGCATAAACTCCATATCATTCCTCAAAACTTCTGAACGAAGAATGGAGTTTTCTGAGGATTTTTGCCACCAGTAATTATGGGGTATCAGAATTAAAAGGATCCTCCCTTCATTTCTTTTACATTTGGATTTAGGAAGAAAAGAAAGAGTCACTAGACATGCTAATTGAAGGATCTGCAGTTCATTTTGGTCTCTGAGAGCAGTGAGAGGTGGTGTGCATTTCTGTACTGCGGGGCCTTCCCTTCTAGAATGGAGTCCTTTGGGAGGCAGCACCAGGCAGCAGGTACTAGAGTGTTCAGATTCCAGCCGAGGTCCTTCCTGGATGCATAGCCTTGGGCAAGATACCCTCACACCAAAAGTAAAATGTTCCCAGTGTGCAGCATTTTTATGAAGATTAAAGGGGAAACTCATTTGTAACACAGGGAGAGCTCAAGAAATGTTCACTATTAATTAATGTTTGAGCCTGTCAAAGATTGAGATTGAGAGTCCATCTGCAGGCTGGGGCAAAGAGGGGCTCAGTCATTAGCTATGTTGGCCATGGACAGCTCATTACTTCTGTATCTGTTACCACAAGAGCAAGCTTGGGGTGCGGTGCAGTGGGGGTAAGACCAGGGCACCAAGACAAGGATGGCAGGAAGAGAGCCTGCACTGGCTGAGTGTGCCCTGTGGGTGGAGTCCAGGCTGCTTACTTGACTCACCGCACTTCGCTTAATTCTCTCAAGTCAGTGGTGAGGCAGGCATTACTGTTCCCATTTTACAGTAGAGTAAGTGGAGGCCTGAGAAAGTAAGTAGGTAGGATGGTAGAGGGGAAGCCACAACCTTGTGGGAGTCATCCTCGCTTTGGCTCTTCCCCCTTTAGTGGAGTTGGAGGTGGAAGTGATAGATAACCCAGGCATCAGGGAAAACCTGGTGTGGTGTCAGTACAAGTTAAACCACACATTGCCTAACTCTGGCAGACAGGTGCTTTGTGGATATGTCACCAATTCAAGAGAAAGTGTCTTCTGGCTGCTGCTAAAGTGGAATTTAAGACTTCTCCGGCATGTAACACTTTCCAGACTTGGGAAGAGCAGCTGAAGAGCTGTGAACAGTGCTTAATCCTTTCCCCTCTTTCTTTGAACCAATGAGGCCATTGAGCACTTGGTTTCACCAGGCCTTTGAAAGGTTCTCATCACAGCTGCCAAGGACAATAACAGCAGCAGCCATTGAGAGATTTCTAGAGGCTGTTCGCATCTTCACCTCTCAAAACTGTAAATAATACAAAGCTCCCGCAAACCACATGGTGTGTCCTTTAGAACCCCTTGCGCTGAATCTCTAATTCCAGCCCCTGTCCACCTCTCCCAGCTCGGCTCCTCCCCAGCATCTCTCCACCTGGCCTTTTGCTCTCTTAATATTTAATCGCCTCTAACTACTCCAATAGCCCATTCTTTTTCCTTCTATGTGGTTTTTCAAGATTCACTTCTCCATGGATTCCCTCCCCATCTGACAATCTGCTCTTCAACTCCCAGCTCAGGAGTGCTCTTACCAGATATTTTTCTCTTCCAGAATGGTGGCTTAGTGGAAAAGAATCTGCCTGCAATGCAGGAGACCTAGGTTCAATCCCTGGGTTGGGAAGATCCCCCGGAAAAGGGAATGGCAACCTACTCTAGTATCTTGCCTGGGAAATCCCATGGACAGAGGCGCTTGGTGGGCTATAGTCTGTGGGGTCACAGAGAGTCGGACACGACTGAGTGACTAATACATAACACAACCTATTGCTCTGTAATAAGCCACCCCAAACTTAGCAGCTCAAAGCAACAGTTATTATAATTGTTCATGGTTACTCAAGGGGCTCTGGGTTGCTGGAGCTTAGCTGAGTGGTTTTCACTTAAGGCCTCATATGCAGTTCCAGTCAGATGACAGGGGCCACGGTTGTCTGAAGATTCATCTGGTTGTCTGAAGGTTCACCCAAGACAGCTCCTTCACATATCTTTCCAGCACTCGACTGAGACAGATGGAACTACTGGCTATTGGGTGGGTATCTTTCCATCTTCTTGCATTGCCTTCAGAGGGCTACAGTGTGTTTCCTCACAGCCTGGTGGCTCAGCATGGTCAGGCTTTTTACATGATAGCTGGTTTCTCCCAGAGCATGTGTTCCAAGAGACCAAGGCAGAGTTGCAAGGTTTTTTATGACCCAGCCTCAGAAGTCACACAGGGCCACTTCCACTGACTTCTCTTGGTTACACAGGCCAGCCCAGATTCAGCATGGAGGGGGTGTACCCAACAGCATGAATGCCAAGAGGTGCAGTTCACTTGGAAACCGTCTTTGAAGCTTGGTTAACATACTCTCCTCTTCCCCTCTCTCTGCTCCCACAGGAAACACGTACACTCCCACCTCTGCATTCCTCTCTGGGCACTGCCCTTGTTTCTTTTTCTATGTCCCTGCTCCACTGTGAGTGACTTTGGTTGGTTGGTTTGCTTGGTCATTTTTGAGCCTTCTGTGCCTGGTCTAGAGCCTGACCCTCACCAAACACAAATCTCCTCAGTGGGACTGAACTAAGCTGTAATTTAGAGCTCCCCTCACCTCCTGCCACCCACCTCAGATGTACTCAAGGCTCCAACCAAATCAAATGGTACCCTCACCTCCAAACTAAAGACAGTCACCCTGAAAACCAGATCCACTCCAGGCTAGTCACCTGCCAGACAATGCGGCATCAAGCACTTCTCTTTTTTTTCCTTCCTTTTCACGGTAAGTTAATTCAGTTCTTCAAAAAAAGACACCAACGGGCACAGCCCCACAGATTGAGGACATATGTCTTTCTCCAGAAGGGCCCCTGTGCGCCGAGAAGCAGGAGTGGATTCTGAGGGGGGCAGCTAAGTGTGGGCACACGCCAAGACCCCGTCTCAGACCGTGACTCCCAGGGGCCAGCCCTGCCTCTTGAGCAAGAGCCAAGTAGGAAGGATGCTTCTTTAACAAAGATATCACCTCCGGGCACAATCTGACAATCTGACAACCTGCCTGGATTCAAGCTTCAGTTCTGCCTGAGTTCTTCTGTCTTTACTAGATTAAGGGTGGATTGGAGTGAGAAGAACAGTGAAGAGAAAATCTGTCTTGATAGTGGAGACCAAGGGGAGGATTATAGGATGAAGTAGGAGAGAAGAAAAGTGAGCGAAAAAACATCTTCCTTCAACAGGCTACAAGCAAAATAAATGTTCGATAGTTCCTGTCTGTACGAATCACATTCACTCACCTTTCTCCAAATCATGACTGAAACCTTCTTCATTCAAAATAACAAATATAACAAAAGCTGCCAGTTAACGAGCACTCAGGCTTCCCAGGTGGCTCAGTGGTAAAGAATCTGCCTGCCAATGCAGGAGACGCAGGTTGGATCCCTAGGTTGAGAAGATCCCCTGGAGAAGGAAATGGCAACCCACTCAAGTATTCTTGCCTGAGAAATCCCATGGGCAGAGGAGCCTGGTGGGCTACAGCCCAAGGGGTTGCAAAAGAGTCAGACACGACTTAGGGACAAAACAACAACAACATGCACTCACTCTAGACCAGGCACTGTGCTGAGCACTTCATGTATACTACACCCCTGAATCCACGGCATTCTGGGAGATGCTTATCCAGCCCTCCCTTCCGTCATGTGCCCAGTTTCCAGAAGACATTGAGAGCTCTTCAGAGAGACAGAAGACTTTGGCAAAGATCACAGATTTTGAAGTAGCACAAGATTGTCACGCTGGCCTGTCTTCCTCTAGAGCTTTGACGCTCAAAACTGGTCTGAGCATCAGCATCACCCGGGAACTTATTGGAAAGGCAGACTCTCAGGCCTTACATGTGACCCACTGGATCAGAACCTGCATTTGAACATGGCCAGGTTGGTGGTTCTTTCACACAGTGCAGTGTAAACCGTCTCAGCCTGTGTCCTCCAGGCAGAAGACAGTCCTAGGTCCACTGGCTTGATACAGTGGCATTGACTCGGGGTTCGGTGACTGGTGATTGTTACCCAGCATTGTGTCAGAAAGAGCACATGAGACTGGCTATCTCAAAACGGGGCTAAGAACACAAGGCTACTACTGTCAAGCTGCTCACCCCAGGCATGGTCTTTGGGATGGCTCATTCTGCATTCCCTTCAGACAGCCCTACCAGTGGAAAGGAATTCTCTTTTTTCTTTTATATTCCTTTTCTATTAATGTTTAATTTACATGCAGCTCAGTGCCCAAATCTTACTTGTGTAACCATCACCTGGATAAAGATATCAAACACTTCCAGAACCCTAGATGGCTTCTTTATATGCCTTCTCCCAATCAACACTTGCTTAACATTCGCTCTTCTATTCTTTACCATCACAGGTCCACTCTACCTGTCTTTAAGCTTCAAAGGAATAGAATGACATAGACTGTTTTATCTTGCATGTGGCCATGAGATTCAGCCATTTTGTTGTGTATTTCAGCATTTCATTCTTTTACATTGACCAATAGAATTCCACATTCTAGAATACTAGAATTAGTTCTAGTATTGGTGAACATTTGGGCTGTTTCTGTTTTTTGGCTTTTATTATTTAAGCTGTGGTGAATACTACTGTACATGTGTTTAGCTGGACATATACTCATTTCTCTTAGATAAGTATAAGCATTAAAATTGCTTTTATTCAGCACATAGGAGGCTTTGTTAGCCACTGTCAGTTTCTCTAAGCAGATGTACCAATTTATACTTCCACCAAAAGCATGTGAAAGTGAGGTTTCCTTTTTAATTCTGGTCCTACAGTTGGCCAGGATTCCATTACCCTGCACTGAGTCATCCTCCTTTGCAAAGGAGAAAGAAAAATTTGCTCCTAATTTCCTATCTAAGACATGACAGCATTACACGTCATCTGAAACTAACAGATTTCTTCGTGCGTGTTTGTCTGACATCAACTATCTGATGCAGAATCCTTTTATGGCCCACGTGAACAGACACTTGATCCCAATGAACTGAGACAATTGAAACTTTACAGCTTCTGCTCACATTAGGAAAAGGTCCCAAAGATGTAATCAACCTTTAAAAAACATATGGGGCAAATTTCAGGGCAGTGTATGGGGAATTCAGGGCACAGCTCACAGTAATGATAACCTGAAATAACAGGAGCTCCATAGAGAACTCTGGGCAGCCAGCAGAAATTACACCCCTGAGGTCTCCTTCACATTAGAGGCCATATATTAACACATACTTCCCTCCTGGGACCCTGCAGTTTACTAGAAAGAACCACGACTTGGGTCTAAGAAGTAAGGGTTAGGGGCTCAAAGTCCATGCTCATTGTTCAGTGACCCTTGACCGGCCATTTAGCCTTTCCATGCCTCAATGCCGTTTCCAGTAAACCAGCAGCTGAAACTTCCACCTTCTCTCTTTCCCTTCCCTGACTCTCAGCCTATACATTCTTCTGTTCCACTCATTTAAAACAAATCTTTTCATTTTAAAATCATTAGAATCATATAGGAGAATGGTAAGAAGAGAAGAAGGAACTCCCTTAGACATCTTTGCCCAGTGTCTCCAGTGCTAACATTTCAGTGTATCTGTTTTAATCACTTTCTCAGTCTAAATAAACAGAAACAGTTGAGAGTCCACTGCAGACACCATACTCTTTTATCCCTAGTGTGTGTGTGTGTGTGTGTGTTAGCTGCTCAGTCCTGTCTGACTCTGCGATTCCATGGGCTGTAGCCCTCCAGGCTTCTCTGTCCATGGGATTCTCCAGGCAAGAACATTGGAGTGGGTAGCCGTTCCCTTCTCCAGGGGATGTTCCTGACCCAGGGATTGAACACAGGCCACCTACATCGCCTTAATAATTCAGCCTAAATTTCCTAAAAACAAGGACTTGCTCTTATAGAAGAAAAAAATAAGACTTCAAAAATATCAGTACAAAACTGACTTAATCTACAGCCCCTATTCAAATTGTGTGACTTGAATAAATAATACTTTTGTAGAGCTCCTGCTTCTCCCCAGTCTGGACCAGTTCAGGAGTGTGCCTTGCATTTAGCTTTCATGTTTGTATAGACTCTTTTAATCAGAGACAGTATTTAAGCCTTTCTTTCTCTTCCATAATGTTGACATTTTGAAGGTGCTGACCCCTAGCATTCTATAGAACACCCTTGAACTTGTCACTCTACACTCCTACCACACACAGATCTGCAAGTCCACAGAAATGTTTTCTTTCCACCAGGCTTTATTGCAGGCAACCCCTCAATCCCAACTCCGTTCCTCTTTCCCCTGGGAAATTCCCATTCTCTGAATGATCCGCTAAGCTTGGAACCCTTCCACAGGTTCCTTCTGCACCCCAAGCTTAGCCCCTCTGAGCATCTCCCAAACTGCACTTTGTCATCTGTGTGGTGAGATATCATTGACGACTTCCGTACTGGGGGCTATCATATCTGCCCTGTTCAGGATCCCCCCTAACACCACAAGCAGGAAGCCCCCTTGCTCCACACCACCCACTGTGTGCTCAGGGCCCCTGCCTGGTTTCACAAGTAACTGGGCACAACAGGGTAGAGTGCACCTAGTTCTGGCGGAGATGGCATGGCCAGCCTGACCAGCTAATCCTGGGGAGGCCCTCTGTGGACAAAACAGCACTGCAGACATCTGAAGATCAGCTGGGCCCATGTGACAATAGTAACTACAACAACAACAGCAATTATAGCAAACACACAGCACTTACTCTGTGCTATGTCTAAATTATTTATGGAAAGCAAACCATTTGCTTCTATGAGTGAGGTATTTTGGTAGTGTGTCGGTGGTGGCTTTTACTAGTTCAGGAGGGGTGTGTGTGTGTGTGTGTGTGTGCTCAGGCAAGTCCAACTCTTTCAACCCCATGGACTGTAGCCTGACAGGCTCCTCTGTCCATGGGATTCTCCAGGCAAGAATAATGGAGTGGGTTGCCATTTCCCTCTCCAGAGGATCTTCCAGACCCAGGAATTGAACCCACATCTCCTGCATCGCCTGCCTTGCAGGCAGATTCTTTACCACTATGCCACAGGAGGACCAATTGTTAAATATTTAGGAGTTTCACCATCTGGTTTTTAAACCATTGATTGCTTAAAACTGACCTCTGTGGGAGTATTTATACCACAGAAATCAGCAAATGCTAAAAATCATGGCTTTTTTTTTTTTCTTTTTTGGAAAGCTGATTAATTAGCACACTGGATATTATAATCAAGCTCATTTCATAAATGAAGAAATTAATATGTGTATATATAATTTTTCTCTGATTGGATGAGATGTCACCTCAGGTAACAAAAATGTCTAATAACAAAAAATTCCTTGAAAGGAGGATTACAAGAAAAAGCTGGGCTTTCAAAGCAGGGTCAAGGGAACTGTCACAGTGTGGCCTGGGGCTCCTGCTTCCATTCTGAGACTGAGTAAAGATTTATTGATAAGGAAAGCCCAGAGAGGAGCCAGCAGAATTATGAAAGAGGATTAACTCAGGGACAGAGTGACAAGAGGAAAAACAGGAGTAGTCATCAGTGACAAGCTGGCCTTGGCAAAAGGCTGGCATAAATCTGAGGGCAAGAAGATGAGAAACTTGGAGGTCAAAGGTTGAGGTGCCAAACCCAGGAGGCGCAACCGAAGTGGCCTAAGTGAGTCAGCAGGGCTCTGGCCTCTGTGTACCCAGTGTCAGGCAGGAAAACTCGGTTCCCAAAATGTAGTTCAAGTCAGTTACTGGGAAAGGAGGCCTTTCTAACTCAAAACTGGGGATCACTGTATTGGTGTAGGCCCCTGAGAAGCAGCCTCAGGATGAGGATTCAAGTGCAGGTGGTTTATTTGGGAGGTGAAAGAGAAATGGCTAGGGAAGTGGAGAAATGAGACAGGTGAGGGCACATAGTTATTAAAGGGTGACCACTGTAGGCAACTGAAGCTTCATTCCACAGGGATTTCTGCAGGTGTTGGAAGTCTGGAAAAACACTCATGAACGCCCAAAGATAGGGGATTATGTCAATAAATCATGGGCTATGCTCTCAACAGAGAGCAATGGAGAGAGAGGGAGGGAGAGACTTTAGTAGCAATTACAAGTAATTTTCATTGCAACCAAAACTTTTGCTTATCTGTTCTCAGATTTTTCCATAATCAGCACAGATAATTTGTTTAATAAAAATGACAGACGTTCTAAAAAAAAAAGAAAGAAAGAAAGGAAGTGCAACTCTAAAATATAATAGAAAATTTGGCAGGTAAAAAAATTCTAAGGCACATCCTTCTGAAAAACAAAGCTCCCCCCGTCCCCATCCCATAAAGACAGCATGGCTCTCTAGTTTATCTTTGGTACAAAAATACAATTTTAAAAGGAAGAGGGGGTACTTCCATACAGAGTGGGCTCAGAGCCAGGGTCACCTCCATCTATTCCCTGAGCCAGCCAGAGACTTGCTGGGTTCTAAGGAACAACACCTCTGGCTCAAGCGGCTCTCCTGGCCACCTCTTGCCATCCCATGATAAGGAACCACCAGTGTACCCCATCTCTGCACAGAATCTGAAGAGTCAGTCTGGGGCCATATTGCTCTAACTTTTCCACCAGGTCCTGGCAAGCCAGAGCCTGTTTGCCAAGGCCGAGCCAAGTGGGAGCCTAGAGGCTGAGTGACGGTGGCAGAGCCTGTCAGGCAGGACCAACCTGCAGGTCAACCTGCTCGCTGCCATTGTGGGGGCAGAGTCTCCCTGAGAAAATAAAGCTGCATGCCCCAGGGGAGTTGAGGAAAAATTCTAGTTCCTTCACCATACAGGGGCATAGAGTTCCTTCCTGTTGGATGGCAGCCATAGGGACTTTGAATATTCTTGCAGACCCTGGCGGGTGGTGGGAGGGAGCTCATATCACTTGAGGATCATGACGGGTGAAGTTAGAGGGGGCATTACGATGCACATGAAGATATGCCCCAGGGACAAAGACCCTCAGCTCCACACATGATAGGAAAGCAGATCCGGTGCTTCTTGGCTCTTCTTTCACCAGGGTAAGGGTCTTCTGCTTCAATCAGACACTAAACTCTTTGCTCCCTGCTTCTTTTCCCCTTCCCCTCCCCCAGTGGGCATCCCAACCCTATTTCCCCTCTCCTCTGTACGTAATAAGCATCATCACTCCCCCCTCCTCATAACTTTCCAACTTCACGCTTTCTCAGTGCTTAAGGTTCAGTCTGATACTCATGGAAGAAAAGGACCTACTCATCCAACTCTTACAAAGTATGAATGAAGAACAATACTCTAATGTATTTAGACAAAGGAATGAATCTCTAACAGCTGAATTCTACCATTTGGCAGGCCAGGAGGCAGAGGTTTTGTTCCATTAAATACCTTCCTAGAAAAAAGGTTCCAGACCAGATCACTTTGCAACTGGGAACTAGATTCTCAATGTAATATAAAAACAGCACTGCCAACCTGAGATGCATAATTTATTCAAACTTTAAGGGAACCTAGAAACTATATAATAATAACAGGAAACATATGTTGAGTAATTATGCTACAAAAATTATCTTATTCAACCCAGGCAACAACTTTATGAAGTAGGCAGTGTTATTCTCATTCCTATTTTATAGACAAAGACCGTGTGCTTGGGGAGGATGTAGTTCTCCTAAGGCTACACAGCAACAAAGGAAGCTGGGGCTGGAACCTTGAAAGTCTAGCTTTAAGGTCAGGGCTCTTCTAACGCATGACTGTCTTCCACCTATTTTTTATAGACTAGAGAAACAAGATTGCATGGGTTACTGGGCTCAGCCAAGAATGATGAGTGAATGGCCAAGATCAGCATCTTCCTCCTTCTTGGCACTAGTTTTCTTTCACCAGCAAGCAGGAAGTGCAGTTCTATGAGTCACAGAGAGCAGAAGGAGGCAGCAGAGATCCTGACAATTACTTCCAACAAATTGGTATTCAAATATCTTTTAACCATGACAGCTTTTGTTCTAACGAGATGTTACTTAAAAGTCCAATATATCTTGCAGATAAAAGTGAGTTACTCTGGTTGAGGGTGGAAGGAGGCAGTCCAAACTTGACCCAATGGTGGCCTCCTGAGGTTGTCCCATGAAAGCACTAGGCTTGAAAAGCACATGTAGAAAATCACTCCCTGTTGTAGATTACAAAAATGGCCAAAATTCTTTGTAGCCCTTCTCTTCAAGAGGTGGGATCCAGTCTAGCATTGGTGCTAGACTGCTGACTTGCTTTGATCAACAAAGTGAAATGGAAGTGTCATCATGCCAATTCTGAGTCTGGGCCTCAAAAGGCTTCTATGCTTGCTCTTGGAATCATTCTGCCACCAGGTGAGAAAGCTCAGGCTAGCCTGTTGGATGATGGGAGCCATTTGGCCCCAGCCATCCCAGCCGAGACACCATAAACCAAGTCACTAGCTTATGATGCCCATCTGAGATCAATTTCAGCCCTGACCATAAGGACTGCCCAGTTGAGATCAGCCCAAATTGCTGATTTACAAAATTTTGAGCTAAGTAAACAGTGTTGCTTTAAGCTATTAAGTATCAGAGTGGCTAGTTATGTAGCAACAACTAAATGATAAAATTCTCTGGTAGAAGAATCTCAAAATGATGTAATGATCTTCCCTTCAGATCTCAAAATGCCGGGAAATACACAGTAAGGAGTCCATCCCCAGAGCAGACCCTCTCCTAGTCTTAACCAAAGCCCTCCCCAGTCCACCTGTGCCTTGGGGTGTGGTGGATAGAAGCCAGACATGTCCCCTTCTGCCCTAACTTCAAACAGAAGTACAATCACAGAGGGGGACAAAGACTCTATTATTTGACCCCAAGAGGGCCAAACGTCCATCTACAGGATCCCATTCAGAATCCACATGTGCAGAGAAAGGGTACCTCCCAGGTTCCCCATAGATGCCTCCAGGCTCAGGGCATTCTTGAAGTTTGAGGCATGGGAAGAAGTTGCAGAGTAAAGGAAAGAAGGTCTTCCAATTTAAATCTAGCATGTTATAGCTGCTCAGAAAATGCCAAAAAATATAAATGAAAATTTTTAGCCGTAGTGGGAGAAATCAAGGCCCAAGGCCCCAGGTTAATCTTTCAGGCTGTCGGGCATACTGCAAAGCTGTCTCCATTTATTTACTTCTAATTGAAAGCTGGCATGCTGAGGGTTACTCCACCCAGGCGTGAAGCGCAGCCATCCGTGAAAGATTTCCCAAGACCTCTCCCTCTGCAGAAGCATCCTTCATGTGCTTGAAAGGGAAAATGTCATGGGGACACTAAATTAAAACTCAGTTTTGTCTTTGAAAAATAGATCCAGTCCTCAATAGGATGTGGTTGGAGAGACATCAGCATTGGCATAATTCCTTAGTACACTTTATAGGCCAATCAGGAACAAAAAAAAAGGATATCTAGAAATCTACCAGAAAAAAAGATCTCATGGGGGCCACATGTGATAATTTTCACAGATAGAGACTTCTGAGGCTCACAATTAACAATGGGTGATTTTCTTTGGGAGATTGTTACCTCTTACAGGGTGGTTTCAAAACAGTTGTTCAGCTGGTGGGAAATACCATCCAGGAAAAAGAAGCTGACTTGCTTTTAAGACTGTTAGCTATGAAAAAACTCATTACTTCACTCCCTTACTCCTTCACTGATTCAACAAATCCTTATTGAAGCCCTACAGTGGGCAAGACAGTGTCTTGGTTACTGGGCATACAACTGCAAACTAGCTTCCTAAAATACTAGTTTACCAGAAAAGAGATATGGACAAACAAGACAGTCCTCTATTTACGTACGGACTCCCTTTGGAAAGCCTTCTGTGAGTCACTTTTGGACATAAAACAGAATTGCTAAAAACTGTGGACCCATTCAGCAAGTGTCCATACAACAGCACTGGAGACATCTGAACACACAGCAGGCAGCCTGAGAAGGCTCCTGTCTTGCTTCTTAGACAAACTCTTTCCTTAGCATAAAAGGCAAAGAACATGGGTACTGGAGCTGGGCAGACCTCCATCCAAGTGCTGGCTCTGTCCTACCATCAGTGAAGTTTTAGGCAAGGTTCCTGACTCTTAGAACCTCAGTTTCCTTTTTGGTAAAATGAGACAGCATTACTGAAGGTTGCAGTGAGCCCAGCTGAAAGACTATCTTGGCCAGCCTCTCTTGCAGCTAGGTGTGGCCATGGGAGAAATCTCTGGCTGATGACATTTAAATGGCAGTTGTTGGGTGGGATTTCTGGGAAAGTTAGCTCATAAAAGAAGCTGGCACATTAAAAAATATATATATATATTTTGGCTTCCCTCTTTGTCCCCATTGTCAGAGATGTAAACAAAGGAAGCAGTTACTGCAGCCATGCTGAAACCTGAGGTAACCTGGAAGATGAAACTTTGAACTAAGAAAGACAGAAGGAGCCTGAGATTCTGATGATCATGGGTCTACTCTTAAGACCATGGCCAACAAGTTTCAGGCTTCTTTTTTGTGTGAGAAAAGTTAAATATTTCTTAAAATCACATTATTTCTGTTCTCTCGAGGCACTGAAGGCAACTTCTAATATAAGTAACCATAGTTTTACCGTGAAAATTGATTGAGTTCATTCACACTGAAAACTTAGCCTAGTACCTGGCCCATAGTGAGTTCTCAGGGCAGAAGAATTCGTATTGTGATTACTCATATGAAATAGTTACGTTGTCTTAGCTCAGGCTGCTAGAGCAAAACACTATAGACTGGGAAGCTTATATAAATGAAATCTATTTCTCATAGTTTTGGAGGCTGGGAGTCTAAGATCAAGGTGGTGGCCAATTTGATTCCTGGTGAGAATCCTCTTCCTTGCCTATAGATGGCCACTTTCTCACTGTATTTTCACATGGCAGAAAAAGAGGGAAATCTCTGATCTCTTTTCTTCTTGTTGGAAGGGCACTAATCTCATCATGGGGCTCCACCCTCATGATCTCATATCTTAAACTAACTACCTCCCAAAGGCCTTTCTTTCAAATATTATCACACTGGGGGTTAGGGTTTCAGTATATGAATTTGTTGGACCTCAGTCTGTAACACACACAGACCCTAACAGAAGTTTTAAATATAGTTAGTTTACTGAAGCTATAATAGCAGAAGTAGGAAACCTCCTGGATTATACTTTGAGAGTCCTCAGGAGTATAATAAAGGGATACCGAAGGACTAAAAGTCCAGCATGATGGCAGGACTGCAGATTGCATCCATATGTGATGCTTCCTGGCAGCACTTAGATAGGAGGGCCAGTCATTTGTCAAGGCCACTCCTAACTCATGAGAGTAAAACCACATCATCTGATTAAGAATACCTCAAACAATGAAATCTATGTTCAGACCACATATCCATCTTCTGTTTCATTTTTTGCTTCGTGGATGGCAAAACAACTTCAGCAGCAGACTATAAAGAGAATGTGCTATGTGCCAGGCTCTGTCCTAGCTCTTGCCTCAGTGTGAATCAGCAGAAGGGCCAGAAGAAACAGAGGGCATGCTCAAATTAGGAACTTTGAGAAGAGTTTAATAGAAACAATGAAACTCTATTAAATAAATAGAATTGATGCTTTTGAACTGTGGTGTTGGAGAAGACTCTTGAGAGTCCCTTGGACTGCAAGGAGATCCAAGCAGTCCATCCTAAAGGAGCTCAGTCCTGAGTGTTTATTGGAAGGACTGATGTTGAAGCTGAAACTCCAGTTCTTTGGCCACCTGATGCGAAGAGCTGACTCATTTGAAAAGACCCTGATGCTGGGAGGGATTGGGGGCAGGAGGAAAAGAGGATGACAGAGGATGAGATGGCTGGATGGCATCACCAACTGAATGGACATGAGTTTGGGTAAACTCCAGGAGGTGGTGATGGACAGGGAGGCCTGGCGTGCTGTGGTTCATGGGGTCGCAAAGAGTTGGACACGACTGAGCAACTGAACTAAACTAAATAGAAAGACCATTTGCAAAGATGTGGGCAAGAAACAGAAACCACAGGGAGAGTGCAGCACCAGGGGGCTATGAGTGGGCTGTTCCTCTCTCCCCTGTCCCCCTGGGCCTGCAGCCCTGAGGAGACAGAGCAGTCACCACATTTTATATGCTGCCCGACAGCAGTCACAGCCTTGGATCACAGGACCCAGGCAGCTCACCAGACCCCACAGGAATGAGCCTGGCTTCACTCCTTTCCCGCTCCAGCCTCATGTTCCCACGAGCTAAACTTTGCAGAAACCAGACAGCCGTAAAGCCTGTGACCATAGCCCATTCGGGTCAGTGTTCTAGACACAGAGCAGGGTGGAGAGTGAATTTGGAGGGATCTTGTGCCTTATTCTTTTTATCTTCAACAACTATCCTATGAGGTAAATACTATTACCTTCATTATACAGCTGAGAAAACTGAGGCCCAAAGAGAAATCATTTACACATTTGAAACATCTAGTTTTGTAAAGATGTACAACTTGGATTCTCTAGAATGAGATGTCAAACTCCTGTTACTTAATCTATTTAAAATAAGGTAGTATCCCTATTAAAATATTTGCAAGTCTGTGTCAGAAATTAGCAGACATGACAGCTCATGTCCCTATGAGATGCACACTCTCTGGTTATCTCTATTTTACTGTTGAATAAACAGAGACTTAATGAGGTTGAGCCAGGTGACCTCTACAATCCTTTAAAATCAAAATAGTCTCTAGTTTGGTGACTACTTAAACCATTACTCATGATTTGTAAAAACAAAAGCACAAAAAGTCCCCACCAACAACAACAAAAATTTGTACTGAAATTATAAAACTCTTTCCATCAAAATAGACCACTGCAGTAAATCCTTCTATTTAGGGACACAAAAGTGGTTAACATTAGTTAAAACAGCCCAGATAACCTAAAATCAGGGGCAAACATGTTCTGTCCCTCCCAATTACATTCTTGGCCATCATGCCCCACATTCTTTCTTTCATCCCTCTTTTGTATCCCAAGACCAAAGTTTCTTGGGGAGAAAGAAAAGGGTTTTCTGGAGACATGACATATCATAGTGTTCTTGGCCATAGTATTAGCTGGGATTCTGAGGATACCAGCTACAGGAAATCCAGCTCAAGCTGGCTAAAATTAATAACAGAAAGCTATTGGCTCATGCCCTGGAATAATGCAGGCTTCAGGTATTGATTGATTCAGGGCTCAAAGGATGTCACCAATACTAGTTCACTTCTCTGTGTCCTTAACTGTGCTCCTTGGTGTTGACTCCATGCAGCTGCAAAGTGGCTATGAACATTTCCACAGACCACCCTCTTTCAGCATCAAATCCAGCAGGA
Source organism: Cervus elaphus (assembly GCF_910594005.1). NCBI lineage: Eukaryota > Metazoa > Chordata > Mammalia > Artiodactyla > Cervidae > Cervus > Cervus elaphus. The sequence continues at coordinate 40,741,064 of NC_057838.1, read as the reverse complement.
AAGTGGAATTCCACTTCTTCAGTAATCCAGATGAAAACAGCAGAATTGTGTCTCTGACCCAACAACCATGGCATGGATGCTATGGTATCTATGGCCAAGGAAACGTATTCCAATAGGCCAGAGTGGGGTTCACCAGTCCTACTACATGTGGACAGAGGCAAGGCAAAGGATAATTTTATAGAAGCATCAGGGCTGCTGATCAAAGAAAAAGGAAAGGATGTAATGTGGGGAAGGCAGCCCCTCTCCTCCACAGTCAGCAAAACCATCAGCAGAAAGATGGACTAGGCAACTTTGGCAGCCCAGAAACTGGTGGCAGAAGTCAAAGGGTTGTCCAAGCCACAGAGGGATTCAGGGACATGACTGTAACCTCCTCTTTGCACCCACCCCCATTGGTTTCCCACCCAGTCTTCTTCCCAACTTGGGGAAGGGGTCACAGGGTGGAAGACATGCCTCCCAAGACAAACCACCTTCAGTTCGCCACTCAATTCTTGAAGAATTCCTCCCCTTGCCCTTCAAACCTGAGCTGAAACCTTGCCTTTTCCCTGAAGACATCGCTAACAACTCTCCCCAACTTCCCCAAGAGCTACTATTTCCCTCTTCCAGGTACTTACAAAACTTTGTACGTACATTATCTTCACTCAAGTGTTTTTTTAATGTATCACAATTACTTGCTTACACACCAGTCCCTCCTATTCTACATTCACTCATACACACACTTACACCTAACCAGATTAGAAGCTGTTTGAAAGTAGAGACCAGCTTTTCTTCACTCTGAGTCCCTAATACGCAGCCTGATATGTGAAATGGTATGCAGAAATGTTGAGTGAATGAACAATAAATGAAAGCCTTCTATAGCTCTTGACCAGCAGATAAAATGTGCAGCACTCATTTGGGCATTTAGTCAGTCAACAGTTTTTTGGAAAAGAATGAAATAATACTATTTGCAGCAACATGGATGAACCTAAACATTACCATATTAAGTGAAGTAAGCCAGACAGAGAAAGACAAATATATGATATTGCTCATATGTGGAATCTTAAAAAAAAAGAGCCAATACAAATGAGCTTATACACAACACAGAAACAGACTCATAGACCAAAAAAAAAAAAAAAAAAAAAAAACAAATGTATGGTTACCAAAGGAGAAAGTGGGTAGGGAGAATTTATGAGTTTGAAATTAACATGAACCAAAAAAAACCCCAGAAGCAGTGTTTAATAAAGGCTTACTGAGTATATATTAGGCATGAGCAAATTGTCAAAATTAAAATCAAATCTGTGAAGTGAAAAGCAACAGTATGCTTATTCTGCTTGTTTTAAAACGGGAAAAAAAAAGAAACAAAATAAAGAGAACATGCCTGGTCTAAGCATTCTCATGTGGGAGCTACACCATCAGGTGGGGAAAGGAGGCCCAGAAAGGGTGAAGAAAACACCGTGAAATCCAAGAAGTATATCCAGTTTGTCCCCACAAGTGCAAATGCATGGGATGTGCTGAAATCCAACTGCCTCCCTCCCGCTTGCCTGCTGTGGGTCTGAGCCTCTGCTGACTGGGACGAACATCCTTGGCATCCAGAGTTCAGTCCCAGAGGTGCCCTGAGTGAGCGGTGATGCCAGCACAGCCCCATCGCAAACACCTGTCTGGTCCACTAGAATCCTGAGTCTGGAAGGGGAGGGGGACCCATACCCTCTGGTCAGTGTAGCTTCCTCATTTACTTTTCCCCGTCTTGACTTCTCCTAACTCTTCTCCACCCAGCAGACAGAAGGATGGTGCCGATGTGGATTATCCCCAGCCTGTCCTGCCTGAAGTCCAGAAGTTTCCACCATAGCCCATGAATCCATCCGTGCCTGATCAAGTCTCCTCCCTGGCCACACACCATGTACCGCCTTGTCCACCTGCAGCTCCAACATGCTGACCTTCTATCCGCTCCTGGATGTGCAACTGTGTCCTGCTTTGGGATGTGGCCCTTACCCTTCCTTCTTCAGGGCAGCCTGAGTTCCTAGATTTTAGCTGTTGCATTCTTGCTGTCCTTCACATCTCCCCTCAGCCCTCCCTGACATCACATGCAAGTCCAACAGGAATAGTCTTTCTGCTACCTGAATTTTATTTTCTTCATCACATGGATTACTGCTTGAAACCATCTTATTCGTTTGCTTAATTGCAACCAAACTGGACTGTCTGCTCCACCAATGCAGGGATGTAATTTGGGGTCTCCAGACTCTAGGATGGTTCCTGGCACATAATAAATGCTCAAAAACTATTTTATGGTTACATCACTTTGCTGGTAAAGGTTCGTATAGTCAAAGCTATGGTTTTTCCAGTACTCATGTATGGATGTGAGAGTTGGATCATAAAGAAGGTTGAGCAGTGAAGAACTGAGGCTTTCGAAATGTGGTGCTGGAGAAGACTCTTGAGAGTCCCTTGGACTGCAAGGAGATGAAACCAGACAATCCAAAAGGAAATCAATATTCATTGGAAGGACTGATGCTGAAGTTGAAGCTTCAATACTTTGGCTGCCTCATGCGAAGGGCTGACTCATTGGAAAAGACCCTGATGCTGGGAAAGGTTGAAGGCAGGAGGAGAAGGGGGTGACAAGATGAGATGGTTGGGTGGCATCATCAACTCAATGCACATGAGTTTGAGTAAGCTCTAGGAGACAGTGAAGGATGGGGAAGCCTGGTATGCTGCAGTTCATGGAGTGACAAAGAGTTGGATGCAACTGAATAAAGAATGAATGAAAGGAGGAAGAAAAGAAGGGAGACAGTGGGGGAAGCACATCCCCCAAAGGATGATTATAGAGACTCCATTGGACAATTGTCCTAAACGTCTCAGACAGTGCCTGGTACTCAGGGATGACTTAATACACCAATTATTATTCAGTTATTAGGATAGAATAGTGGGCAGCGCACATACGGGAGAAAGAAAAGCAAAAACAGTCCCGGCACTTTGCTTGGATTCACCTGGCCTCTGAAGAGAACATTGGAGGCCTCTAACAAGCAACATCCCACTCAGCTCCCCTGAAACTCTTGCTTGAACCCAGTTCAGACCCCAAGGGTTTGGAGTTCATTTTCTTTTGGCAAACCATCAGCTCTTCTTTTCTAAGGGAAAAAATAAAATACAGAAAGACACTCACATAACATCTTGGAGATCAAATGACTCTTGGAAAACTGCATTTTGATGAGTGAGGGAATCAAAACCATATGGATTAAATTCTCCTTAGGTCTCCTAGGGGGAAATGGGAGCAGGAGCAGGGGAAGGGCATGGATGGCGGTGAAAGTCTGCATTGACTTTTCTGAACACAAAGCTAGCCGTGAAGGATGGCCTGGGATGTCTCAGGTCCTTCAAACCAGTTTGTTGACTACATACCAGCTGACTCAACAGGAAAGGAAATGTGAAGGTTTTATTATTATTATTATTATTAACTCCTGTTTTTTTTCCCTTCTATTTCCCCTCCTCTATGGAATTGACTTTGGGGTCTTGTTAGTGACCCAGAAAAGGTACTGGGTGGACACTAAGTGTGTAAAACTTCTCCCAGAAAGCAACCTTCAAGTCTCTCTCTGAAGAAAGGGCCTGAAATATCAATAAATGCTGAAGCTAACTATTTGTAATCAGGTCCTTAGATGAGCGTCATTCTTTTTTTTTTTTTTTTTTTTTAATGCTTGTGTTTCTATCTTCATTTTGCTGATGCAGGCAAGTCGCAAGAAAGAGACTCCACATAAAGCATGATTCACACTGTCACTTGCTGTGAGAGGAAAACAAGGGGAACAAGTGCTTCCAACTTTTTTACCTCAAACACATAGAAACCTCAAAAGCCATTTCCTCTGTTCTGCTAATCCTAATTTCCTGAGAGCAAGTGACACTGCTGACCACCAGCCTCGACGGGACACTGAACTCAGGTAACGCTGCCTGTTTACACTGCTTCAGACCCCTAGTGTCCTCTTATTTCATCCTCCCAACTACTTGAAGGCAGGTGTTCTTAATGTTCTCATTTTACAAATGCAACTGAGGCACAGAAAGGTTAAGCAACTTGACCAAGGTCACACAGTGAAGAAATTGTAAATAGAATTGAGTAAATAGTAAATAGAATTGAAGTAAATAAGTGAATACACTTGAATAGCAAATATATTTGAACCAAAGTTTTGCCAGTTCCAGAAGTCTGTACTCCCAACTGTTATTTCCCTCAAAATATCCTGTGTTTTTGGAATTTGTGTCTTTGCTTTTGCTGTTTAATTCATCTAAAATCCTTCCTCACTACTAGTTACCTTTTCTCCCAGCTGCTTAATAAGAATCATCCTTACCCTCCAATGTGTGTCTCATATGCCCAGGAAAGCTTTACGCATACAAGCATGCTCAGTCGCACAGTCATGGCCAACTCTTTGTGACCCCCTGAACTGTAGCCCGCCAGGCTCCTCTGTCCGTGGGGTTTCCCAGACAAGAATACTAGAGTGGGTTGCCATTTCCTCCTCCATGGGATCTTCCCAACCCAGGGACTGAACCTGCATCTCCATCTCCTGCATTGCAGGCAGATTCTTTACCACAGAACCACCCGGGCTTCCTAGGAAAGCTTTTTGGAAACCTCCAAATTGGTTTGGGACTCACACCTCTGAACTCCAGGACACCTGGTGCCTCTCTGTGGCTGTCCAGCCCATTCTGTGTCATAAAGCCAGCCTAACGCTGCCTTGGCTTTAAATGGGACACTATACATTTACATACCACTCCAAGATTCAGATTCCTTATCTACAAAAGGGGGAAATTGAGACAACCTATGTGAGCAAGTGGCCAGCTAATATATGCCAAGACAAGGCACTCAGCAAGCATGCCCTCCACCTCATGTTACTTGGCTGCTTGAGCTCCCCCACCTGACTGTAAATTCTCTGAGGAAATGTAATAGTCACTGATTTAGGCAGTGATTGGATTAGGCATTTGGCTAACTGAGTTTAAAGAAGGAGAGAGGAGAGGGGGCTAGTGGGAGCAGCAGATGGAAACACATCTCAGAGGGAATAAGGTCAGTCACTGTGGCCTCAGGGCCTGTTGTATGCAGGGTTTTCAGGATTAGTTCATTTAATCTTCACAGCCATCCTGGCAGCTAGGTCTACTATTATTTCCATTTTACAGATGAAGAAACTGAGGCTCAGGGAGGTTGAGTGACTTGCCCCATGCCAGATATGTAGCTGGCAAATTCAGTCAGGATTTGAACCCTGACATTCTGGGTTCAGACTCCAAGGTCTCACCTGCTAAACTAGATTACCACTAAAAGGGGGGGCTTTAAAGCTTTCAAATAACAATAAATCAAAAGACTGGGCATACTCAACTTGGATTGGCAGGTATTTAATGGGAACAAATCTGTGACAACTTTACCAACACATTCCTGGAAGTTCATTCAAAGGGAAGAAATATTTCGGGCTCCCCCGCAGGAAGCTGTGTTGGCTTTGTGGTGGCACATGGACTTGATTATAAAACAGAAAAAATACTGACTGAGGTGAGGAGGCTTTGGGTGGGATTGTATACATATATATTTTATCAAGTTTGCATAAAGTATCATTTCTTTTCTTGAAGGACTTGACTTCACATATACCTCAAAGTGAGGTTCAGCAAACAAGTTCAAGACTGGGGAAAACATGAGAGATCAATATGATGATGAAACATTTAATTAGTGCTAAAAAGGTGAGGGATCAAGGGAGTCTTCCAAGAAGAAGGGACAGCTGGACTGAGACCAGAAAAGCGAGTCTGAATTGGCTTAATGAAAAGGACACTGAGAGTTGAATCAGTCTCTGGCCATTTCCAAACACTTTCCCTCCACTATAGACACTTGAAGAATGAGAAGCTTCCAGCCTCCCTTGAAGCTGGAGGGGTCTACGACTCCAAGTTTGGCCAATGAGACACCACACAAGTCTGTTAGAGGTTTTTCTGGGAAAAAGTTTTACTTTCCTCATAAAAGAGACAAAAATGGCTGGTTTAGTCCTTTCCCATTATGCGTATGGGAAAGGAAGGATGTAATGCCTGGAGCCATGGTAGCTATGACCATGAGGCAACACAGAACCAACCCTGTTGTCATCATGCTGCTGAAGCAGAGCCAGGTGCTACCTACCTCTAGATTTCTTACATGAAGAAAAGGAGCCCTACTTTAGCCCATCTACACCCATTGTTTCATTCAGTTCAGTTGCTCAGTCGTGTCCGACTCTTTCTGACCCCATGGAATGCAGCACACCAGGCTTTCCTGTCCATCACCAACTCCCAGAGTTTACTCAAACTCATGTCCATTGTGTCGGAGATGCCACCCAACCATCTCATCCTCTGTCGTCCCCTTCTCCTCCCGCCGTCGATCTTTCCCAGCATCAGGGTCTTTTCAAATGAGTCAGTTCTTTGCATCAGGTGGCCAAAGTATTGGAGTTTCAGCTTCAACATCAGTCCTTCCAATGAATATTCACAACTGATTTCTTTTAGGATGGACTGGTTGGATCTCCTTGCAGTCCAAGGGACTCTCAAGAGTCTTCTCCAACACCACAGTTCAAAAGCATCAATTCTTTGGTGCTCAGCTGTCTTTATAGGCCAACTCTCACATCCATGCATGACTACTGGAAAAACCATAGCCTTGACTAGATGGACATTTGTTTGCAAAGTAATGTCTCTGCTTTTTAATATACTGTCTAGGTTGGTCATAACTTTTCTTCCAAGGAGTAAACGTCTTTTAATCTCATGGCTGCAGCCACCATCTGCAGTGATTTTGGAGCCCCCCAAAATAAAGTCAGCCACTGTTTCCGCTGTTTCCATATCTATTTGCCATGAAGTGATGGGACCGGATACCATGATCTTCGTTTTCTGAATGTTGAGCTTTAAGCCAACTTCTTCACTCTCTTCTTTCACTTTCATCAAGAGGCTCTTTAGTTCTTCTTCACTTTCTACCATAAGGGTGGTGTCATCTGCATATCTGAGGTTATTGATATTTCTCCTAGCAATCTTGATTCTAGCTTGTGCTTCCTCCAACCCAGCGTTTCTCATGATGTACTCTGCAAATAAGTTAAATAAGCAGGGTGCCAATATACACCTTGATGTACTTGTTTTCCTATTTGGAACCAGTCTGTTGTTCCATGTCCAGTTCTAACTGTTGCTTCTTGACCTGCATACAGATTTCTCAAGAGGCAGGAGAGGTGGTCTGGTATTCCCATCTATCAGAATTTTCCACAGTCTGTTGTGATCCACACAATCAAAGGCTTTGGCATAGCCAATAAAGGAAAACTCTCCACTATGACCCATCTGTCTTGGGTGGCCCTACTAGGCATGGCTCATAGTTTCATTGAGTTAGACAAGGCTGTGATCCATATGATTAGATTGGTTAGTTTTCTGTGATTGTGGTTTTCAGTCTGTCTGCCCTCTGATGGAGTTGTTTCATTACTTGCAATCAAAAGCATTTATAACTCATATACTAGGTGAAGAAGGAAATTAGGACAAAAATGTGCTGGTCAAGACAGAGGGTCCAATATGTGCAAAAACCTGGAGGAGAGAAAGACTGCTGTGTAATCTGAAGATGAGAGATTCAATATACATGAAGTACATGTTGTTGGTACTGATGCTAGTGGTGTGTGGTGGCAGCTGGCTGGGGTGAGCAATGAGATTGGAGAATCACACAAGAGCTATAACATACAGGGCCTTGCACAACTTTAATCTTAGCTTTGGATATTATCTGTAAAAATGGTACACCATGGAAAGCCAGTGTGTATGTTTAATCAGGGGAATAGCTGGGATAAAGTTAAGTTCTAGAAAGACCATTCTGGCCTGAATTCACTCATTCAGTAAATATTTTATAAACACGGGAAAGCAAACCGGTAGAATCAATTTGGAAAACTGTTCTGAAGTATCTAGAAGACTAAACATCCACTACCCTACAAACCCAGCAATTCACAACATAGGACATACGCCAGAGAAATAATTGCATGTGTCCTGCAAAAGACAAGCCTAGGCATGCTCATAGAAGTTTTGCTAATAATAGCCCCCAAGAAGTAGTAACCCAAATGCCTGTTAAGTCTAGAAAAGCAAAATAATTTGCAGGTGTCCTCATACAATGAATCAGTACACAGCAATAAAGAAAAGGGACATCTTACTGCTGCATGCAACAACATGGATGAAAATCCAGACTTAATGATGAGGAAAAGAAGCCTACAGAGAAAAGTGGACATTTGTCTGGGTCATCCAAAAGGAAGTCATGACAAGACTAACTGTCCAAGAGATGACTAAGGGAAATACCTCCAGGCAAATGGGGAGGGAGCCTAAGGAGGCTGGGAACAATCAGATTGTGATGCAGAGAGGGATCACAATCTTCCCCCTTGTGAAGGAGAGAGGGAAGGAAGGGATGGAGGGAGGGATATTGGTTAGATGGAAACATCTAAGACCACCATGCAGTTCTAACAAAGCTCAGAGAAACTGATGAAGAGTACTTGAGGCAAAATTCGTCAGTGGAGCTGCCCATCTCTCAGGAATGGTCTACACTAACCTCCCTGCTGCACCTGGTCAAAGAGAGGAGCAACCTGTGGGAAGTGTGTCCTCTCTTAGATGCGGTGATGGATTTCAGAGCCCAGGAGAATCAGCTGTAGGTCAAGCCCTACAGTCAGAAATCAGAAAGATACATTTTCAAGACCACAACATTGAACAATTCCATAGACAAAAGTCAAGAGCAGGTGAAAAATCAATGTTCGGTGATAAAAGTCACAACGGTGATTTATTTCCAGAATGGGTTGGGCTAGGGTATGTCAGAGAGGGCATGAGGGAGCCTGGTGGGGTGACTGGAAATGTTCCGTATCTTGATGAGGGGGTGGGGGTTGTGTGGCTAAAAATTCTTTTGAAATATCACTGAAGGGTTTGTGCATTTTGTAGAAAAATTGAAGAAGTTCTCATTGAGCAAATGCTTTCTGTCAAATCCTCAACTCTGGGCACTGAGGGATGACTAAAGCTGACAGGGGTGCTGACCCCAAGGGACATGGTCTAAAACACAAGACAGGGGCAGGGGGGCCCATTTGGAGGCCATTTGGTGTCCCCACTGAGGACAATTGTGGCAGGGTGCCCAAGGCATAAGAGACTGTCTGCAGACAGCCCAGCCCAAGAAGCATTTTTGTCAAAGACTTTTGAAAACAGAGAGTAAAGCAAAATGACTGACTTGCAAGAAATGAGAACTAGAGATGTGAAAGCAAGTCAGGAACCATCGGAACTGCTTACAGAGGAAAATGCTTTCAGAGAGATCAGTGACAGGAAAACTCAGTGTAACTGTTTACTGCCGGGACTGCAGGGAGCAGAGCCCTGGGAATCGCATCTTTCCTGGAGCCAGGCTCATCTCCCTGTGCCCAGCCATCAGGTTCATTTGGTTTACAAGGACCCACTGGGAAATTATGTCTGATATATTTCAAAGTCAGCAAAGGATTTCACACCTTTGTGAGGACTGCTGGGAGGCAGGTAAAAGAATGTAGCCTCTTGGGGTAAGGGGTGCCAATTAGAGCTAATTAGAACTAAATTGACCAGGGTCATTTGGTAGAAATGCTTCATGGAACTCACCCTGTTCTAGAAAACTGAAGATTTCTCCTGTGAGTTCATTTGCTCAGAGAAAGTTCTCTATGGAGAAGTACCTATAGGGATCATTCCTTAAGGGAAAAAAAAATTCTTCTAAGTAAACTCATCCAAGTGACTATGTTTTTCCATTGCTTCCATTATCAGCTCTGAATTTCCAACCATTTTCAATTTGAAACGGTGATGTTGACTGTCGTGCTGTGAAACAAAAAATGTTAATATCTGTGTATTTTAAACCAGCATGCCCTCAAAATGTGAACTTGCCATAGCTTTCCAGAAGGAAGACCTATAAATAGAACATTTTACACATGTCTAACTTTTCCTAGGCTTTTAAAAAGCTGTCCTATCTTTTCAGTTTGTGATAAAAGCAAAAAAAAAAAAAAAAAGTATTTATCCAATAATTTACTGTGCGAAGATGGCAGCATAATTGAGTCACCCAAGTCAAGTGCTTTAGGAAAATTTCCATCAGGTGCCATCATGTTCTCGGTCAAAGCTTTATTTAAACTCACTGGATCAATTTGAATCAATTTGACCTGTACACACTTTAGGGTATGGTTAGTTTCAAATCAGTTAAGCTCTTTATGACTTTATGATTAAGAACCCAAGGTTATAAAACATTAATATAAAAATCACAAATTATAAACTGAAAAGTAAAATCTCCACCCAAGGTTTCATAAAAATCACCAGAATCATTATGTAAGCTTCATTAAACAAACAAGGTGAGAGTAATTAGGTGGTAAATGAGTACAGTGGTTTCAAAAGGCTCTAACTGGTACGAACCAAACAGTTTAATGAAAATTAGGAAGCCAGGGTCCAGGGCAGTTTCTTTCAGTAAGTTCAGATCTGAAAAGAGTTCTTCAGATATCTGGTGGCCCTTGTAGCAGGAGCTCATGGCTCCTATAAAAACAGACAGTGGACCTTCAGGCCCTTCCCTGACCTTGGCTGGCCTGCCCTTCACCACCAGACACAAGATGACAACCTCCTTTTGGCTGGGGCCAGCGAGCAGCCACATGAAAGCATTTTAAGGATCACAATGAAATGTGATTCCCACCTTCTTGAGTTACATGGAATTTTTCTCTCCTGGTTTTGGACCTCAGGAAAAGGAAGTAAGGAGGAGGAAGTGGATTAGCTTTTACCTTAAAATAATAATGGGGGCTTTCCAAGGGTCAGGTCCCTTGACAAGTCTGATCATTGTCATTTGTCTTTACAAATCCCCATAAGGCTGAGCTGGGTTCTAATTCTCATCCTATTTTAGAGACTGAAGTACAGACAAGTTAGGTAACTTCCCCACTGATCACGTGGTGAGCAAAGGGCAAAATCCAGGCCCACATGAATCCAAAGGATAGATTCTTCACCTCCAAGGGGGGAGAGGTCACTTAAACTCATTCATTCAACATTTATCTCAGTTCAGTTCAGTCGCTCAGTCATCTCCAACTCTTTGTGACCCCATGGACTGCAGCACACCAGGCTTTCCTGTCAATCACCAACTCCTGGAGCTTACTCAAACACATGTCCATTGAGTCTATGATGCCATCCAACCAACTCATCCTCTGTCGTAGACCCCTTCTCCTCTCTCATTCAGTCTTTCCCAGCATTAGGGTCTTTTCCAACGAGTCATTTCTTTGCATCAGGTGGCCAAAGTATTGGAGCTTCAGCTTCAGCATCAGTCCTTCCAATGAATATTCACAACTGATTTCCTTTAGGATGGACTGGTTGGATCTCCTTGCAGTCCAAGGGACTCTCAAGAGTCTTCTTCAACACCAAAGTGCAAAAGCATCAATTCTTCGGTGCTCAGTTTTCTTTATAGTACAACTCTCACATCCATACATGACTACTGGAAAAACCATAGCTTTGACTAGATGGACCTTTGTTGGCAAAGTAAAGTCTCTGTTTTTTAATATGCTGTCTAGGTTGGTCATAACTTTTCTTCCAAGGAGCAAGCATCTTTTAATTTAATGGCTGCAGTCACCATCTGCAGTTATTTTGGAGCCCAAGAAAATAATGTCTCTCACTGTTTCCACTGTATCCCCATCTGTTTCCCATGAAGTGATGGGACTGGATGCCATGATCTTAGCTTTCTGAATGTTGAGTTTTAAGCCAACTTTTTCACTCTCTTCTTTCACTTTCATCAAGAGACTCTTTAGTTCTTCTTCGCTTTCTGCCATAAGGGTGGTGTTATCTGCATATCTGAGGTTATTGATGTTTCTTCTGGCAATCTTGATTCCAGCTTGTGCTTCATCCAGCCCAGCATTTTGCATGATGTACTCTGCATATAATTCAAATAAGCAGGGTGACAATATACAGCCTTTCCCGATTTGGAACCAGTCCATTGTTTCATGTCTGGTTCTCACTGTTGCTTCTTGACCTGCATACAGATTTCTCAAGAGGCAGGTAAGGTGGTCTGGTATTCCCATCTCTTTAAGAATCTTCCATAGTTTGTTGTGATCCACACAATCAAAGGCTTTGGCGTAGTCAATAAAGCAGAAGCAGATGTTTTTCTGGAACTCTCTTGCTTTTTCAATGATCCAACGGATGCTGGCAATTTGATCTCTTGTTCTTCTGGCTTTTCTAAATCCAGCTTGAACACCTGGAAGTTCATGGTTCACGAAATGTTGAAGCCTGGCTTGGAGAATTTTGAGCATTATTTTGTTAGCGTGTGAGATGAGTGCAGTTGTGCAGTAGTTTGAGTGTTCTTTGGCATTGCCTTTCTTTGGGATTGAAATGAAAACTGACCTTTTCCAGTCCTGTGGCCACTGCTGGGTTTTCCAAATTTGCTGGCATATTGAGTGCAGCATTTTCACAGCATCATCTTTTAGGATTTGAAATGGCTCAACTGGAATTCCATCATCTCTACTAACTTTGTTCATAGTGATGCTTCCTAAGGCCCACTTGACTTCACATTCCAGGATGTCTGGCTCTAGGTGAGTGATCACACCATTGTGGTTATCTGGGTCATGATCTTTTTTGTATAGTTCTTCTGTGTATTGCCCCCTCTTCTTAATATCTTCTGCTTCTGTTAGGTCCATACTATTTCTATCCTTTATTGTGCACATCTTTGCATGAAATGTTCCCTTGATATCTCTAATTTTCTTGAAGAGATCTCTAGTCTTTCTCATTCTGTTTTCCTCTATTTCTTTGCATTGATCACTGAGGAAGGCTTTCTTATCTCCTCTTGCTATTCTTTGGAACTCTGCATTCAAATGGGTGTATCTTTCCTTTTCTCCTTTGCCTTTTGTGTCTTTTCTTTTTGCAGCTATTTGTAAGGTCTCCTCAGACAACCATTTTGCCGTTTTGAATTTCTTTTTCTTTGGGATGGTCTTGATCCCTGTCTCCTGTACAATGTCATGAACCTCGATCCATAGTTCTTCAGGCACTCGTCTATCAGATCTAATCCCTTTGAATCTATTTGTCACTTCTACTGTATAATCATAAGGGATTTGATTTAGACCATACCTGAATGGTCTAGTGGTTTTTCCCTACTTCCTTCAGTTTAAGTCTGAATTTGGCAATAAGGAGTTCATGACCTGAGCCACAGTCAGTCCCAGTCTTGTTTTTGCTGACTGTATAGAGCTTCTCCATCTTTGGCTGCAAAGAATATAATCAATCTGATTTTGGTATTGAGCATCTGGTGATGTCCATGTGTAGAGCCTTCTCTTGTGTTGTTGGAAGAGGGTGTTTGCTGTGACCAGTGTGTTCTCTTGGCAAAACTCTGTTAGCCTTTGACCTGCCTTGTTTTGTACTCCAAAGCCAAATTTGCCTATTATTCCAGGTATCTCTTGATTTCCTACTTTTGCAGTCCAGTCCCCTATAATGAAAAGGACATCATTTTGGGGTGTTAGTTCTAGAACGTCTTGTAGGTCTTCATAGAACCGTTCAATTTCAGCTTCTTCAGCATTACTGAATTACAGGATTTTGCCTCCTCTATATTCTAAGAGCTAAAGATATAGTGTGAACCAACCAGCTAGGTTTCTGCCCTCACAGGGCTTTCCCTGATGTGCAATGAGACAAGTGAAAGTAAGTTATTAAACAAACTGACAAACTCAAAGAGTGATAATTCTCTGCAGAGAATGTTCAGAGGGTAATGTGATAGTGACTGGAGGCTTCTTCCATTGGATGGTCACATTTTAAGAGATGGCACATGATTTGAGATTTTAATGACTAGAAGGTGCCAGCTTTACCAAGATCAGGGAGAAGGACACTTCACCTGGAGGGAAGGGTAGGCACAGAGGACCCCCAGGGATGAACGAGCTGATCACGTACAAGTAACAGAAAGAGGGTCAGGGCTGTGAATTGAAAATGGCCACAAATTCTTTGTATATATTTCTTCGTTTGAATCTGGGTGCATCTTGTGATTTGCTTTGACCAGCAGAATGCGAATGAAGTGTCTGTGTTTTGGTTCTTGGCCCAAGATTTTGGCAATTTCCTATTTCACTCTCTTGAAGCCTTGAGCCAACATGTATATGGATCCAGCTACACTGTTGGAGAAACCACATGGAGAAAAATAGATTCTTGACTGGCTCCCAACCAAGGAGCCAGTCATGTGAAAGAGGAGTTCCAGCCTCAGTAGAAGTCCCAGCCAAAATGCAGCCACATAAGTAAGCCTAACTTTACCACAGAGGAACAGAGATGAGCCTCCCAGCAGAGCCCAGCTAACCCACAGAATTGTGAAAATAACTTCTGGTTGCTGTTTCAAGTCACTAAGTTTCAGGATGGTTGGATTTGCAGCAATAGATGATTAGAGCAGCAAAGGGGATGGTAGAGAATAAAGCCAGAGGTCATTCTTCCAGCAAGGGCTGGATCAGGTAAGGTTGGAAAGCTAGCGTGAGTAGTTGGTATTTCACTCAAAGTGTGATCAGAACCATAAAAAAAGCCATGACATGATCTGATGATTTATGTATATTTTAAAGCTTACTCAGTGTGATGAATGAATAGTGGGGTGTAGGGAGTAACAGAAGAAGCAAGCAACTGTTGTTTATGTGGCTGCCATGGGAAGGCCAGCAGGGGAGGATAGCAAACTGGGCCAAGGTAGGAGCAGTGGAAATTCAGTGAACTGACTGACCCTGTGTTTTGGAGATGGAGACAAAAGATGTTGCTAGATGGAGTGCATTCAGGCTGTGGAGGATAACCGCTCAGTCTTTAGCTTGGGGAACTCAGTTGACTGTACACCATCCTCTGAGATGAAGAAGACTAGGGTATAGGAGCAGGTTTGGAGAAAAGAGAACAAGAGTTCTCTTAATTATGCCATGTTTGATGCATTAGTAAGATATCCAAGTGGAAAGGTCACATGGACAGTTAACTGCAAGAGTGTAGCATTCTAAGGCGAGGTCACTCCAGGAGGCTTTGGAAGTCCTGGGAAAAGAATGGTATCTGAAGCCCTGAATCTAAAGAGAATGCTTATATACGTAAAAAAGGGGGGGGGGGGGGGCTCTGGATTGAGCCTCGGGGCATTCATCATTTGAAGATGAGAAGAAGGTGGAATTTAGCCACAGAGGCACAGAAGGAACAGCTAGTGAGATAGGAGGAAACCCAGAGTCTCTGGGATCACAGAAGCCAGGAGAATAAAGTTGTTAAAGGAAAGAGGAGTCAAATGAAGTCAAATAAGACAGACATGACCACTGGTTCATGGAAGCAATAGAAATCACTGGTGATCCATGTGATTCATAAGGAAACATCCAGAAGAATTATACACTTCAGGGGATGATGGCACAGAAGAAAAATTGACTCCCATTTGTGCCTAATCAATACCATGATAGTATTTAAACTATTGAGTCTTTGGTCAATACAGGGGAGGAAAGAGAATAAAAGAATCCAGAACTGAGTGAGCTTAAACTTTAAGCTTTAAGCTTAAACTTTAAGCTCGGGGGGCTGACGAGGAAGACAGGGGCCAGAGTATCCCACTCTAAGTCCCTAGTTCTTGAGAGGTACAGGAGTTGAATCTCATATGTGCGCAGGAACCCTAAAGTTGGCCATAGAAGGCAAAGGAGCACGGACACTGCACTGTGGGGCCCAAGAGGATGATGGTAGGATAACCTGGAAGGTGTGGCCAGAACCAGGAAGGGAGCCGCAGCAGCCAAGGAGGTACCAGGAGACAAGCCCATTGCAAGGCCAAGGGCAGGCAGCCTACAGAACCCTAGGGTAGTAACAGCGCCGGCCAATGGCAGAAAAGTCTGTCGACTTATCAGTAAAGGGCATGGGATGCTTCCTCTCTTTCTTGCCACCTTTACTAGAGCCAGTGCAAGGAGGGGTGGGAAGAGCAAAGGGTGTAAGGGAACATCCTCCCTTCCTCTCCCTCCAGACCCTTAGAATCAGAGTTCAGGTCTGGAAATGGGCTTTCAATCCAAAATGGGGTTGAGGTTTTAAAATGAACAGGATAGAGAGTAAAGAAGCAAAAGTGATGGTTTTAGTAAAAGAACTGGTACATTCTAGAATCCAGCTGAACCTCTAAGGATGTGTTTCCTGATGGAAAATGTCATATGGCTCAACTGGGGACAATGATTAGCAACAACAAAGTCATTTCTTATTTATCCTGCCAATGAATGGAGACACTTGAAAAAATAGGTTACAATGGACTGAGGAGTGACCCTGTGCCAGGCACTACCCAGGGCATTTTGTATGTTTCGTTCATCTCATCCTTCCTTACACATCCCACATGGTGGGTGCGGTTAGTACAACTGGTATGGTTAGTATTCTTTTGCCTGTTTCGCTAGTAAGAAATTAAGGCTGAAGCACTGAGGCCACATAACAACTAAATGACAAGGTTAGGGCTCAAACCCAAGGTACAGTGACTTAAAAATCTAATATTTCAAGTGAGACCCTGATTCCTTCAAAATGTCTTATTTAATCACAACAGTAGAAACCAGGTCACATTGTAATACATGTGGAATTATAGGCTGCAAGCACAACCATAGAGGAATATTTCTCCTTTTTTTTTGACAACCAGAGTTAATTTCTTTGTCAGGTCTCTGACTCTGGAAGTGGCAGAAACAAGATCACTCTCATTTAGGAAATTCTCTGACTCTCTCCCAGGCTGAGACCAAGCTCTGGGGCCCTCGGGAGAATCAAGGTGCAGGAGGCAGGGGTGAGTCTAGCCTCCTTGAGGCTTCCATATCAGTTCTCCCATGTCACCCTGAGACTTTCTCAGACCTTTCTACCTGAACTCAATTGACCATCATCAGTCAACTAATCCCATGCTAGCCTGGGCATGGGAACCCTAGCCCTCCCCTCACTATCTAGGGAATGGCTAGGTATCCAGGCTCTGGAGTCAGATTAGTTTGGTGACCTTGGGCAAGTTACTTAACTGGCTTGTGCCTCAGTTTCCCTTTCTGTAAAATCAATGGTCTCGTAGGGCTGAAACAGGATTTTAAAATATAAAGTATTTGTAGAATACTTAGGAACAGTGCCTGGCACATCATAAATACTTAACTGAAGTTTACTTCTTTATTTGGGGCTGGGTGGGAGGAAAACAATGACTCTCACAATCAAGTCTTTTTTTTATGCTTGGACAGTAGCTTTGGAAATTATAGTCACATCCCTTCTTTTCCTAGGCAATATAGGAAATTATCTGGCTTCCCCCAAACTGGAGAGGTTGGGGTTTGGGTGTGGTCAATATCTCAAAATTCCACCCTGCCCAGTCATAAGTGGACAGGTCTGTTTGAAACCCTATGAGCCATCCCCCAATAATCTTGCAATTCCCACCCATCCTCTTCACACACTCCGCCCTCCCTCCAGCATCAGTCTCTACAGGTTAGAATTTGCTGGCATCTAACTCTCCTACAATTCAGTTTATCCTTCAGCCACATCCATTCTTTGGAGCCTTATCATGACCTTTGAAAATAAAGAAAAGGAGATTGGGGTCTCAGCTGCCATCCTCTTCTTTTTTTTAATAAAAAATTTTTTTTTTCATTGTGGACAATTTCAAAGCGGAAGCAACAGGACTTCAAACACCCATACATACACCATGCTCAACTCATGCCCAATCTGGCTTCATCCATCACTACCCATGTACTTTGAAGCAAATCTCAGAGATCATATAATTACATTTATAAATATCACTGTGTGCTTCCAAAAATTTGAAACGCTCTTAAAACACATTACCATTATCACAACTTAAAAAAACAAAACAACCAGTGATGATTCTTTATCATCAAAAAGCCAAACAATGTTCAAAATTTTAACAGTATCCCATATGATACATCAGGGCACGAGGGTGGGGTTGCAACCTCGAAAATTGTTTTAGGAAACAGCGTGAGGCCTGCCGGAAGAATAATTCCACCCCTCTGTTTCCTCCACAGACAGAAATGTCATAGCCAAATCCACTGCTGGTGGTGCCAAGAACTCCAAAAGATAACCACGTGTCAAATAACCATGGAGACACAGTGGCAGAAGGAATTTATTCCTTGCTCCCTTGTTTAGAAAGAGCAGTCAAGAAGCCACTGGGTGTGGAGGCAGAAGGCAGACGCTGTCCACACCTCCAGATGCACACCCTGGCACTCCTGATGCATCAGGGCATCAGGAGGGCCCACAAGAGCTCGTTCGGCAGCTGTCAGTACCGGGGATTAGCACGTGCGCTTGCTGGATTTGGCCTGACCTCAGTGCCGGAAGACTTGAAATTGCCTTGTTACTTCCTTCTAATGGTTCAGCAGCAGTTTTGAGCTGAATCTAGCAAAGAACTCAACTGAGGTATTTTGACTGACTGACTGATTGATTGATTATATTTTATCTGGTTCTAATGCTGGTTATTAACATGACAAGCCTTGTGATATCTTTAACTGAAGGGCAGTGCCAACCCCAATTCCTTGAAGTGACTGCAGTGTTGGATGTGTAGCCTTTAAATGGTTTTCCTTTAGACAAGTTACATAGATGGTGCCGGTAAAGCAAGAACGCAGTGATCGTATTTTCACCTTCAGAACATGTGTGTGCAGGGCTCCCACAGCTGATGCACTGGCGCTCTGGCCCTGCTCCTAGGCCTTCCTGCTCCCGTGCCACTCTGCCCCATGCTTTACCTGAACTGCTGGAGGTGGTCAGGCCTGGAGTCAGGGAGGTGTTACCATCAATATTCATCAGTGAGAGACCCGGCTTAGTGGATAAACACGCTGCAAGTGGGGTCAGTCGGAGGGGCTTTCTAAAGCACTGTACAGAGCTCCCAAACTGGCCAGAGCCCCAGCAGTCCCCAGGGCTGACCTGCTCGTTGTCAGTTGCCCTCTCTTCCTAAGTCACGTTCCCATCCCTCTATCAGCGCTTCTTGTCATCCCTCCCATTACAGGGTGACATCATTCTTTGCGACCCTATGGACTATAGCCTGCCATGCTCCTCTGTCCATGGGACTTCCCAGTAAAGAATAGTGGAGTGGGTTGCCATTTCCTTCTCCAAGTGATCTTCCTGACCCAGGGACTGAACCTGAGTCTTCTGTATTGCAGGTGGATTCTTTATCATCTGAGCCACCAGGGAAACCCAGTTGGTACCTTATCTCCCAAATAAATCACTTGTACTCAAATCCTGGACTGTAAAGAAGGCAGAACACCAAAGAATTGATGTCTTCAAACTGTGGTGCTGGAGAAGAGTTCTGAAAGTGCCTTGGAAGCAAGGAGATCTAACCAGTCAATCTTCAGGGAGAGCAACCCTGAATATTCACTGAAAGGACTGATGCTTAAGCTCCAATATTTTGGTCATCTGATGCAAACAGATGACTCATTGGAAAAGTCCTTCATGCTGGGAAAGATTGAGGGCAGAAGGAGAAAAGGGTGTCAGAGGATGAGATGGCTGGACGGCATCACTGATGCAATGAACATGAACTTGGGCAAATTCCGGGAGAGTGTGAGGGACAGGGAGGTCTGGCGTGCTGCAGTCCATGGGGTTGCAAAGAGTCGGACATGACTGGGCAACTGAAAAACAGCAACAACACTCAAATTCTAGTCTAAGGCTTGGTCCTGAGACCCAAGCATATGATGATCCTTAACCCAAGGCACATCATATTCAGAGAAGAGTAGGGAATAAAATGTGCATCTTAACTGGGTATCCTTTGTGAACAGAACCTTCTTGAATTGGGCAAAGGGGCAGTGCCAGACTCTTTGGGTGTCTGGGGGTGGCAGTGAATGAGGATGGTTTTTTTTTTGCCAAATCTGTATTTAATTTTTTACAAAGAACATATAGCATTTGTTTTTTTTTTTTAAATACATAATAAAAACTTGGGTTTTTAAAAACCCAAATATTTGTTTTATAATTTTTAAAAGGCCATTTCCACTTAATATTTTTTAAAAAGAAGGAAAGAAGCTAGGGTTTAAAAAATTTTATAATGACTTAGAACAACAGTTTTTTTTGGTTTTGCTTTTTTTTTTTTGCTTCCAAATCTTTTTGTGATGGAATCCCTACATGGCTCCTCCAGTTACCAAGTGGCGCTTCTGTGACTAAAACAAGGTGTTGGGGCCTTCCCCACCAGACCACCATCCTCTTCCTCCACCTCAGGTAATCACTAGGTACTTTGTAAGAACCTTGGAGGTTTTGTTGGGACCAGCATGAATGCTGGAACCAGTGTGAAACCACTGTTGTAGACTATTTTCATGGTATAAAAAAAAATCATTAATGCTTTACCTTAAAACATGTTCTGAAATGAAAAGAGCCAGTCAAAAGCAACACATACAGTACTATCTTGATTTTTGTGGCAAGGAAAAAATAAAAAACCTGTATTCATGTACACTGAAAAAAAGCTAGAAGGAAACATACCAAAGATATTCATGGTGGGTTATCTGGGGTGGGGACAACCTGAATCCCCAGTATCTTTTTACTCTGGTTTCTGTGTCAATGCCATATTTCCTCCATTTTCTATGGTGGATATATGAATTATTCTTTAGGCAAATAAAAGCATAGCACATGATTTTAAGGAGGTGAGAGAGTAGGAACAATGATCCCAAAGTCACATGCAGACTGTAGCAGCATTGGACTAGATTTTCAGTGTTTTTAGATACTGATCTGAAAAGCAGGGCCCTCCCCAGGTTGACAGAGTTTAGACACTGAAGCCTGCATAACTCAAGTTATGGCCTGTCAATTCCATGCTCAGCCAAGTCTTTGAAGTTTCTGATGATGATGTATGAGCACTGCCCACAAAACAAGCAAAACAAGGAGTAACTCTCCTGCCTCTATTGCCATGGAGTGGTTCAGACTGTGAAGTGGGTGATGCCTCCCACAAATGTGGGCACAGTCGGGTCAGACTCATGGCCAGGGAGCCTTTGAAGGGAGATGGAAGCTTTGCCAAACCTGAAGTTAACGTAGGAATTAGAGTGTGTACGTCAGTTGTTCTCTAAGCTGGCAACCCTTTAGAATTACCTGGGGGCCTTCTCAAAAATGGGTTCCCAGCCTACCCACTGATCACCTGATTCAGGAGACCTGGATGGAACTTATCACCTGAATTTTTTTTTTTAATATCTTGGTAGTATTTATTTATTTATTTACCTTTTGGCCTTGTAGCACGTGGAATCTTAATTCCCCAACCAGGGATCAAACCCTTGCCCCCTTCAGTGGAAGCATGGAGTCTTAACCACTGGACTGCCAGGGAAGTCCTATCACCTGCATTTTTAACAGTCATACTTGGGGATTCTCATCCAACAACTTGGTGAAGTTCATCATCATTGTTAGTTTGTAAACTCTGGGAAACCTGTTTGCGGTTGTAACCTGGATACTGTTGGCGCAGCCCCTAATGCCCTGTAAATATTCAGGGAGGTGACCCTTTATTGAAGGCCCACTCTGTACCCAATATTTTGCAAAGTGGTTTCAGGTCCTTTTACCTTAATTACAACTCAGAGGAAAGCATTCCTATATCCATTTTGTAGGTAATGAAGCAGATGCAGAGAGGTTAAGAAACTTGCCTAAAATCGCTTAGAGAGGCCACATTCAAATCCTGACCTGAGGCCCAACTCTAGCTCATCCCTCTTGGCCATGTCACTTGTTTCCTGGGAGAAAAATGGTAGCAGAATTCTCCACTCACCTTACTCATCTCCTATCTTCTACCTGTTCCTCTCTTCATCCACGCATACATGCACACACACACACACACACACACCCCTTCTAAGTTTGCCCTGCCCTGGTGGCTCATTGGTAAAGGATCTGCCTGCCAGTGCGGGAGATGTGGGTTAGAAACCCTGGGTCAGGAAGATCCCCTGGAGAAGGAAATGGCAACCCACTCCAGTATCCTTGCCTGGGAAACTCTATGGACAGTGGAGTCTGGTGGGCTACAATCCGTGGGGTTGCAAAGAGTCAGATACAACTTGGCAACTAAAACAAACAAACAAAAAAATAGCACTAGAACTCTACTCCAAGATATGCTATATAGACCTTTATTCTCACAATTTTCTGACTTGTCATAACACGTCTTTCCTAAGTTAGAGGAAACCCGTTATTCCTTGATTCCACTGTAATTCTCTTACTTATTTGAAAGCAATTGTTGCAGGCTATTCTAAGCTATTTGACTATTAAAATTACAAGGTGTTTGATGATAGCTTTCCCATCCCCCCAAAAATAAGAAATCCATGAAAGCTTCCTCCCCAATTTCCTAACCAGATGATATGATATAGAGAGAGCCCATCTTAGTCTGAATTCCACCACCAAGGAAACAGTTATTAGCAAGCAGGCACGTCCACAGCCATACAACCCATCCTGTGAGCCAAGGGACCCCTCTGTGATCTGTCTTTTAGACACTTGGATAGCCTCTTTCATAAAAAGTTCATTTAAGATGTATGTGACAATCCTGTCAGTGCAATACTTAGCTAACCCAGTCAGATAAGTGAACAAATCAACACTTTAATATTTAGACTCAAGACTGATTGAACTTCAGAGCTCAGGGCCTTTCCAAGAGACTGAGCAACTGGTCTTGCTCAATTTATTTGCAAAGCTCATATAAGACAGGCTCACCATGAAATGTTTCTAACTATCTACCTTTTTTGAACACTATTATTTTCATCAATGAAAAACCATTTTAGAAATCCATTATGCTAATTAATACACCCGTAGGTGCTGAGCTAAGCCAGATGATTGAAGCACTTAGGGAAACTTCCTCTGGAATGTGGGGCTGTGATCTTTCCAATATTAGAAAACTGCCCCTACAGTGCAGAAGAAAGCGTGCATGTGCATGCACACACAAACACATGCACGTAGGCACATGCAGCATATTATCTAAGCTTTAGCTTTAGAAGTAAATCACAGACAACACAGCATAATAGCCACCTTGTAAATGAGAACTTACTAGATGCCAGGTACTGTGCTAAATGTTTGACCAGAAAGAAAACTGATCACACTTAATCCTCACTGAGGAAACTGTGGCCCCAGGAAACCCAGTTAGGAAGGATGAGCTGGACTCACACTCTGGCTTACTTGAAAGCTGTAAATCTCAATCAGGAGACTGGTTGCCGGTGAGTTCTTCTGGGCCTCCCAGGAATTCCCTAGCCATCATCAACAGTAATTTTTCATTGTTGGCTCGAAACTTTGGCCAATAAATAAAATCTCAGTCCCCAGAAAGTATTCCACAACACGACTTCTGAGCATAATCTGTCCTGAAGCAGGCTTGGGAACTCTCCTCTGAAAATACTGTGTTCCACCTGGAAATGTGCAGGGAGGGCAGCCTGATCTAAGAGATTCTAAAGGCAAGGGTGACTGGAGTTTGAATGTCCTCAACTTTCTGTTAGGTTCCCGCATGGACACCCCTCTTCTGCATTCCTCTGCTTTGTCATGTATCTGAATTTATCAATCAACCAGACAGGTCCATACAGAAGCCAAAGAAGAGAACAGCCAATCACAGCCCAGGAATGCCCTCCCTCTCCTACCTGGGAGGTACAAGGACCCCCAGGTCCTCTATGATAAACTATAATGCTATCAAGGAGTTTATGAAGGGATAGAGCAATGTGGGTAGTGAAACGTAGTCAAAATCTGGATACATTGAGAAAGGAGAGTGAAAAGAATTTACTGGTGGATCCACATAGGGACTATAAGAAAAACAGGAGTGAAGGCTGACTTTAAGATTTTGGGACTGAGCTGAGAAGAAGTGAGTTGTCACGAGTCAGATGGGATAGACTATGGAGAACAGCTGAGCACTTTAGGGTTGAGGAGCTTATTAGGTATATCCAAGGTGTACTTGCTTTTCTATTGCCACATAACAACTTGCCACAAACTGAGCAGCCTGAAGCAAACCCATGAGCCCAGTTCTGTAGGTCACAGGCCAGGCAGATTCAGAGGTTTGTCTGCTCAGGGTACCAGGAAGCTGAGGTCCAGGTGTTAACGGAGCTGGAATCTTATGAGACTCTAAGGAAGAACTGAAGTGCAAGGCCATTTTCCTTGCTGGGAGGCTTCAACGCCATGCTCTTACAAGCCAGAGGCCCCTTCTTTCCTTGCCGGCTGCCAGCTGAGAGCCACTCTTGGCTTCTAGAAGCTGCTCACTTTCCTTGCCATGCAGCTTCCTTCATCTTCAGGTCACAAAGGCTGAGTCAAATCCACCTGCTTTGCACCTCTCATTTGCCTGCCACCAGCCAGAGAAAACTCTGCCTTTAAAAGGCTCTTGTGATGAGATCAGGTCCAGGTGGATAATCTCCCTTTCTTAAGGTCAAAGGTATCTTGTAAGCTAATCTAATCACGAGAGTCTTCAGATGAGTGCACACTGGGATGGGGGCAGGGGCAGAAAATCTCGGAGGCTTCCTTAGAATCCTGCCTGCCACCCAAGTGGAAACATGGTGGAGATGGTCTCCTTCAGACAGTCTCCTTCCAGGGCTGAAGGATGGAATGGGAGGGGCAGCAGACAAGCCCATCTGGAGCTCTTTAGCCTCTGGAACCTGGAGCACTCAGGGAAGAAGGCCTGGCCCTTTGAAGCCACCCCACAGAGCCGTGTCTCCGAGCCTCACAATAGGCCTGCCTGCCAGTTCTCCTGCACGGGCCCTGAGGCATCTTGGCTGCAGCATCCCCATGTCTGGCAGGTGAGTCAACATTTGGCTTCTCTCCTGGGCTTTCTTGGAAAGGGCTATGTTCCAGGTTGGCAGCTGTGCTGGCGGGGAAAGAGAAAAGAGAAAAGCCAAGTTCCGGGGGCCTTGCTGCCAGGCAGGACACCTGGGCCTTCTCCCCTGCAGCCACTGAAAATGACGGGAGGAAATTTTACTATCATTCCAGGGAAGCTGGAGCGATAGGAAAACAGAACGCGAGCGGAGTCAGATGGGTAACTTGGCCTCTCAGTGTCCCCATCCATAGAATGGGGACAGTCATTAGCAGCTACCCTACTGGGGTTGTGACAATTAAACAGCATGGTATCTGTAAATCATTTAGCACAGTGACTGGTGTATAGAAAGTACCAATGAAGCTTGCACAATGGATACTATTAACTGAAGAAGAAAGAACTGGCACAGTTCAACCAGATGAGGTTAAAAAGGAGGAAGGGATGGAAGGGATTAGGTAAAGAGGTCAAGGGGATAGCCAACTCCCTTTACAAGAAGCTCTCATGATACTGGAATGCAAGTTGGTTGTTTCCATAAAGACCTTTGAATTTGCAAGGGACAATTACTAAACTTCAAAGCATGATGGATTTTGATTGGGCAATGTGGTAAATCTGGATAATGATGTTACTCCTGGGTAGCCAGAGAGGTTTTCTACTTCCTATAGAAATTTAGGAGCGAAAAGAGGGACAAGCAAGGGGCAGATTACTCTGTGGGTATGTTGCATGCTGCATTTGGTTGAAAGGAATAGAAATCTACCCAAGTTAGCAGTGGAGGGTAACATGTGAGCATTAACAGTGGGTTCACCCAACACTTCCATACTTATCAGGTTTCTTTGCTGCATCCTGAGGAATTCATTCCTCATCTCTACCTGCAATCTCATTCAGCAAGAAGTGAGTCGATTACTTTGTGGAGAAATAAAGCAAAGACATCTTACACTCAGGACAGCATAGTGGGGGGAGAATAAAGAGCCTCTCCCCCAGCATTGCAACAAGGAGCTGAGAGTTCCCTGAGTTAACATAAGGCATCTCTCTTATCTGACATGGCCCACCAAATCCAATCAGTCATCTAGTTTGCAGTGATGTATCCCATGGATAACACCCTTCCCTCCTCCAGTGACCAGACAAAAGCCTCCCAGGACAGAGGGGCCCATGGAGACCACTGGACCCATTGAGTGGTATCACTCCTCATCACATTGGATAAGCTGGGACCTGTTTTGAATCCCCACTGAGTGGAAACTTAAACCACGCTTATTCTAAAGATGCAACAGGCAATCCCATAGGCACCCAACAGTTGGAGATTGAGGTAGCCAGGCCTTGCCACTGCGTGAGGGTCAGCTCGTTTCCCCATTTCCCTTTACAGATTGGCATGCTCTCTGTCTGCCTTTTTAAGAGTGTAGGTGACGTTAGAGTCCTTCCACCATTTCTCAGTTCAAGTGGAGAGCGCTGCCTGGCTGGAGTAGGTCACTTAGTTCACATGTCTGAAAGGCAGAGGCTAATTGACTCATGGACACCTGGGTCAGGAGTTTACCTTTGATCCAGCTAGTGGCAAGGGGTGGGGTGAGGTGTGGGGGTCCCCTGGCATAGATATGG
This sequence comes from Cervus elaphus, assembly GCF_910594005.1. NCBI lineage: Eukaryota > Metazoa > Chordata > Mammalia > Artiodactyla > Cervidae > Cervus > Cervus elaphus. Next base: position 40,714,969 of record NC_057838.1, on the reverse strand, counting down.
CTGCCTCAACACACCTCTTTCGCCCAGTGGGGTTGTGCGTGCCTAGATTCTCAAAGAGAATTGGCAGGCCCCCCTGGGGCCCAAATATATCCACCGCAAACCACCCTCAACCCAATTCAGATTTCACATGTTCTCTCTGACCCATCATGACAGGGTTCTTAATAGCTAATCTATTCCAGAGCATTCCCAAGTGGACCAGGAGGGAACCAATATCTGTGTATCTATCTCCTCTTTCTGCCAGAATCAAATTTCCAGGGTTATTTTGAAATGAGCTATACAGAAATGCCATTCTGCAAAACAAAGTCTGTTGTGGTTAAATAATTGTCTACCATCTATCTTTTCAATAAGTCTCAGTTTTCACAGAGCGGGCTTAAATATGGGGTACACCCATATGGGTATTTCTAGGGCAACAGTGTTTTACAGAACAAGCCAATTAATGACAGGAGAATTCATGGCCTTGACCAGGTTACTAGTAAGGCCAAGGACCATTTGCTGCGTCTTCAGCTCTTCATTTGACTCAAATCCCAGCTGTAACTTTCCGCTAGGTCTGAGAGTTCTGACTTTCCTTAATCTGCCAGATAGAAGCAGAGCGACAGCAGAGGCTGTAAATACTCTGTCAGGGCATGAAGAATAACAACAATAAGGCATTCATATTAGGAGAGGAGATTCATTCATCACGGTTTGTTTACCCTCTCAACAACCCAGTAGATTTCGTGTCGCTGTCTCTGGGGAAGCAGCTGGCGTAAGGAAATCAGATTGCAGTGAAAAGAATGTGAGCTTTGCAGTCACATGGACTTCATTTCAAATCCTGGCCTAGGCCCTTCACTTCTCTGATGAGACAAGCCTGTATGGAAGCTCTGATTGGTCAGTGCCCATGCCCTGACCTTAGTTACAGAGCTTGACTGTCAACCTGTTTTTCTGGTCCTCAGTTTTTCTTCTGAAAAATGGGGGAATGATAATACCTACTTCATAGGATGATTGTGAAGAGTATATGAGACCATATATATGAAAATAACTTGTGTCTAGTGGGTGCTTATTGTGTTTACTTCTTTCCCATTATAACTGACTTTTTCTAGGTTTGGGTTTGGGCTAATCTTCTGTTAAGGTTTTCGAAAACTTTCTCTTACCAAGGTTTCATGACAGAACACTGCAAAACAAAGAGAAGAAAGCCAAACTGTCTTCGTTCTCATGAGAAAAAAAATCTTTCTCAATCAGTCCTGCCTCAGGTTTGAATCCCATCCTTTTTTTCCAGACCCTTCCTTCACTGTAGCAAAGCCTTCTCACTGTCCCCTAATATCAAGACTTCCCTAATTCTATAACATAATTTTCACATGCACACACACCCAAGTTTAAGCTGAACATATAGTCAACAACAGAGAAGGCAATGGCAACCCACGCCAGTACTCTTGCCTGGAAAATCCCATGTACGGAGGAGCCTGGTAGGCTGCCGTCCATGGGGTCGCTAAGAGTCAGGCACAGCTGAGCAACTTCACTTTCACTCATTGGAGAAGGAAATGGCAGCCCACTCCAGTGTTCTTGCCTGGAGAATCCCAAGGACGGTGGAGCCTGGTGGGCTGCCATCTATGGGGTCGCACAGAGTCGGACACGACTGAAGCGACTTGGCAGCAGCAGCAGCATAATCAACAAAAGAGAGAATACATTCCCCAGCAACACTTGCAGGTCAACATAGACCATGTGACTAAGTGACCACATGACTATGCTTTCATCAGTGGGATATCAGAGGAACTGAAGTGAGTAATTACCAGTTACTAGAACTGATTGAGCTTCTCTTTCCCCTTTCCTACTAACTGGAAGGTGGACAAGGAACTAGTGAGCCAGTTTTGACCACATGTATGAGACAACACTCTGAGCAACAAAATAGAAGGAACCTGGGTCCCTGGACAACCTCAGGCAGCAGAGCTGTCCCAGACCATCCACCTACCTCCAGACTTTACATAAAGTAGAAACACACTTCTATAAAATAGAAACACACTTCTATCTGGTTACCAATACTGTATTGGGAGGTCTCTTTATTGTACCAATTCAATCTACTTCCTAACTAATACCTTCCCTTGTCAGAACTCATCTTTGGAACTTGTCTTGAGCAAAAATGATCTGGAGCCAAGATCAGCCATTAGGATGGATCACATTTCATAATTTGGCTGCTTATAAATCAGATCCAGCCCACAGACATGCTTTGGTTTGCTTCTACAGTATATTTTTAAATTTGTAGGTTTGTTGTCAATATTTACAAATTGAGAAATTTCACATAAAAATCTAAATGCCCAGTTTTTCTTGAGAAATCAGAAGGTTTGGCAACCCTAGGCCCATATTCTTGCTTGGCAGAATTCAGCTTTAGTTCACCATAGTCAGTGTTTGTTGCATCCTCGGGTCTTGCCAGTTTGGAGTGCAATGGCCTGACTTTCAATCCCCAGAACCCATGTTCCTTTGCCTGAGGACTTTCTCTGCCCTCCCCCACTCCCCCTGGAGCCTGCTCAGCCAGAAGGGTGAGAGAATTAAAACTCTACTATCTTCAACAGCTCCTAACCAACCAATGAAAGAAACTGAGGTATAAAGACCCCAGGTTCCTAGTCCTCAGATGGGAAAGCTGAAAGGCACCTTTTACACTTGCTCCCAGAGTGTGAATCCCAGCTGCCCACAGTGGTAATTCACTCCATAATATACCTTTATTGAGAGGTTGCGTTCCTTTCCGTGTCCTGGTTTCCAGTTCTCTCTCAATGTTTCCCAAGGATCACCTTCCAAATAAATTAATTGCATTAGATCTTACTCTCAGAGTTTGTTTCTGAGACTGCCTAAATCACCAGTCACCAGTTTTCCACGTGACTGTTAGCATTTATCACCATGTTGCACTGTCATTTTTCTCCTGGTAGAGAAATATTTATCTGTATTTGATCTTTATTAAAAGTGAAAAGGGGAAGGCAGCTCCAGAAAACAATGTGGTTTAGGGGAAAAAAAAAAAAAAAAGGTGAGAGTATCTCTTTGCGGGAGTAAAGAATATTCCTGCATATTTAACGTGCAAATACAGGCCTGGTTAGCACACTGACATTATCTGCCTGACCCTCTGCTGTTCGTGCTTGTGATCCCTGGTTTACAGCACTGAAAACTCTTGTTAAAATTCAGGAGTCATTAACCCTTGACTTTGAATGAGGCTCTGAGATTAGCTGGGCAGCCCTCTGGGAGCATACACTGGGAAGAGGAAGGAAGGCACAGACATTCAAATGGGAGGAAGAACTAGAGGAAATCTTGGCACTTAGGCCAGGCAAGGGAGCTCAAGATGGCATCAGGGTAGGGGGGCCTGAAGGGAGATGAGGTAAGTCATTTCCTGATCTTGTGGAAATATCTTGCCCCAGAGTGTCCACTGGTCTCCGTGGACACCCTCCATCAGAGCTTGGCTCTCTTTAAACCAACACAGCTTCTGGGTGTGTCTCACTTCACTTGATAGGAATCCCTGGAGGGTGCAAGCTATACCTATTCTACTTGTATCCCCAGGGCCTGACACAGTTGCTGCCTAATAAAGGTTTGCCTTACATGTTTGTGGGCCAACTTGACCCTAACGTGAGGGATCTGAATTGCTAGGTAAGCCAGGGGGCGCTGTAATTCAATGTTCATTTCTCAATTGGGAAGCTGAAAAGGATATTATTTTGAGCAGTACACTGCAGTGATTAAGAGTACACAAGCTGGCCCCACGCCACTAAAAGCCAGGAGCATGGACTTTTTGGAAAACTAGCCATCTCTTACCTAGTTTGCAACCAATAAGTTTAAGACTGTGTGCTTTGGAGTCAGACTACTTTGGAGTCAAATCCTGGCTCCCCCAATTACTAGCTGTTTGACCATGACATGTCACTTAACCTCTCTGTGCCTCCATAAAAAATTAAATGAGCAAATGCATGTAGAGTGCTTTGCACTGTGTTTGTACAGAGGAAATGTTTGAAACATTTCAGCTATTAGTGGCCTGAATGAGGACAACAGGATCCTAACTCAAAAGAAAGACAGTGTAGAAAATGACCCAGAGGGAGATGCCAGTCTGAGCCCCAAAACTAGACCAAGACAAACAGAACCTATATGTTCCAGAAAAAGGTTCTGACCTTTCTTGTGTTGGCATCCAGTAAAGTGATGAACTTCAGTGATCAATGCAAAGAAATAGAGGAAAACAATAGAATGGGAGAGACTAGAGATCTCTTCAAGAAAATCAGAGATACCAAGGGAAAACTTCATGCAAAGATGGGCTCAATAAAGGATAGAAATCATATGGACCTATCAGAAGCAGAAGATATTAAGAAGAGGTGGCAAGAATACACAGAAGAACTGTACAAAAAAGATCTACAAGACCCAGATAACCACGATGGTGTGATCACTCACCTAGAGCCAGACATCCTGGAATGTGAAGTCAAGTGGGCTTTAGGATGCATCACTATGAAGAAGGCTAGTGGAGGTGATGGAATCCCAGTTGAGCTATTTCAATATGCCAGCAAATTTGGAAAACTCAGCAGTGGCCACAGGACTGGAAAAGGTCACTTTTCATTCCAATCCCAAAGAAAGGCAAAGCCAAACTACTGCACAATTGCACTCATCTCACATACTAGCAAAGTAATTCTCAAAATTCTCCAAGCCAGTCTTCAATAGTACATGAACTGTGAACTTCCAGATGTTCAAGCTGGATTTAGAAAAGCCAGAGGAACGAGAGATCAAATTGCCAACATCTGCTAGGTCATCGAAAAAGCAAGAGAGTTCCAGAAAAACATCTACTTTTGCTTTATTGACTACGCCAAAGCCTTTGACTATGTGAATCAAAACAAACTGTGGAAAATTCTTAAAGAGATGGGAATACCAGACCACCTTACCTGCCTCTTGAGAAATCTGTATGCAGGTCAAGAATCAACAATTAGAACTGGACATGGAACAACAGACTGGTTCCAAATTGGGAAAGGAGTACATCAAGGCTGTATATTGTCACCCTGTTTATTTAATTTATATTCAGAGTACATCATGTGATATGCCGGGCTGGATAACGCACAAGCTGGAATCAAGATTGCCAGGAGAAATATCAATAACCTCAGATATGCAGATGACACCACCCTTATGGCAGAAAGCAAAGAAGAACTAAAGAGTCTCTTGATGAAAGTGAAAGAGGAGAGTGAAAAAGTTGGCTTAAAACTCAACATTCAGAAAACTAAGATCATGGCATCTGGCCCCATTACTTCAAGGCAAATAGATGGGGAAACAGTGGATACAGTGAGATATTTCATTTTCTTGGGCTTCAAAATCACTGTAGATGGTGACTGCAGCCATTAAATTAAAAGACGCTTGCTCCTTGGAAGAAAAGTTATGATCAAACTAGATAGCATATTAAAAATCAGAGACATTACTTTGCCAACAAAGGTCCATCTAGTCAAAGCTATGGTTTTTCCACAAGTCATGTATGGATGTGAGAGTTGGACTATAAAAAAGTTAAGGGCTGAAGAATTGATGCTTTTGAACAGTGGTGTTGGAGAAGACTCTTGAGAGTCCCTTGGACAGCAAGGAGATCCAACCAGTCCATCCTAAAGGAAATCAGTTGTGAATATTCATTGGAAGGACTGATGCTGAAGCTGAAGCTCCAATACTTTGGCCACCTGATGCAAAGAACTGACTCATTGGAAAAGACCCTAATGCTGGGAAAGATTGAAGGCAGGAGAAGTGGACAGTGAAGGATGAGATGCTTGGATGGTATCACCAACTCAATGGACATGAGTTTGTGCAAGCTCCAGGATTTGGTGATGGACAGTGAAGCCTGGGGTGCTGCAGTCCATGGGGTCACAGAGAGTCAGACACGACTGAGCGACTAAACTGAACTGAAGTGAAAGTGATGAATCTGTTTTCAGAATAATGGCTTCAAATGCACAAAATAAAATACACAGAATTATAGAGAAAACCAGTTACATGGTTCTCAAAATATTAAACAAATTTATGGGCTGATTCATATCAATGTATGACAAAAAAATAAATAAATAAAAATTTAAAAAAAAAAAACAAAAAAACAAATTTATGGTGTAGCAATACTGGCACTACTTTATCAACACATTAAAAAGCAAGATCTAGCAGTGGGTCTAATTATGACTGATTTTTAAATGGAAATGAGCATAAAATGTCATTTTCAGATATCTGTGACAACTGTAGAGTGATATGAAAATATCTCTCATTTTAATGGATAACAAAGTCATAGGCACAACTAATGTTATTGTGGGGTCGGATGTCTACATTTTGAATAGAAAGAAATGCCAATTTTCACTTAGAGATTGGCAAATACAAACAATACTTCTCCCACCCAAGGTAAGAACCTTTTGCCTATGGGAAGGAGGCCCTGAGTGCCTTCAGGCAAATGAAGAGACATCCAAACTGGCCTGATCACCACTCCTTCCTTCTTTCCCTCCAACCTGTAATTACAAGATACTGGGGATCTGAGCAGGAGTGTGAATACTTGGGGAGATGGATGAGTCTCCTTTGAGTCAAGGAAAGAATACTCGGGGAGAGTAACTTAGAGACTGCAAACTCCAGGGAATGCCCTTCATGTTGTCTTCTGTGGCCCAAAGGAGAGAGGAAGGGAGGAGGGGCAGGCGAAGGGGAGGGACCCTTAGAGTCAACCCAGCTCCCTCCTCACTGCAGCTCCTCCAAGGTGAGTCAAATCTGACCAGGGCAGAGGGTGACCATGAGGCTAAGATTTTAAACTGGACCTTTCTACATCATAGAAGGGCGGATAAGTTTGTTTTCCCAGGGACATCCCTCCAACAATGGAGGTGGCAGCCAGTGGCTAAATGCCCAGCCTCCCCACCCTCCAACAACACAAAGGGACATCACAAAGGTCCATTCCATTCCTGCAGTTCCCTGCAGGTCACCCAGTTTGTACCCTGAAGATAAGGTGCCGTTTTGGGCCCTTCTCCCTTCCTTCTCTGACCACCCCTCCCCCACTCCTGCTTTCTGGATCAATTCCAAGATCAACTACTGGCCTGGTGCCCTTCTCTCAGGACCAACTTTCAGTTCAGTTCAGTTCAGTCGCTCAGTCATGTCTGACTCTTTGTGACCCCATGAATTGCAGCACGCCAGGCCTCCCTGTCCACCACCAACTCCTGGAGTTTACTCAAACTCTTGTCCATCGAGTCGGTGATGCCATCCAGCCATCTCATCCTCTGTCGTCCCCTTCTCTTCCTGCTCCCAATCCTCCCCAGCATAGGGTCTTTTCCAATGAGTCAACTCTTCTCATAAGGTGGCCAAAGTGTTGGAGTTTCAGCTTCAGCATCAGTCCTTTCAGTGAACAACCAGGACTGATCTCCTTTAGGAAAGCTGAGTGCCGAAAAATTGATGCTTTTGAACTATGGTGTTGGAGAAGACTATTGAGAGTCCCTTGGACTGCAAGGAGATCCAACTAGTCCATCCTAAAGGAGATCAGTCCTGGGTGTTCATTGGAAGGACCAACTTTAGGAGGAGCCAAAAATAGGAGAGTGATGGTCCCCTCATCTGACTAAATCAGGCTTCCTTAGAGGGTCACCTGTAAGGCTTCAGTGCTCTGGGAAGGAAACTGGGGAGTGGGGATGGAGAGGAATCATGGCAGGCAAGGAAAATCACTGGGAAATTATAAAACTAAGTAGCTTTTTAAAAGCTGAAACCTGGATGGGAATTCCTTAGAGGAGCACAAATTGAAAAATGTGCTCGTGACAGATGAGAATCCGTCAACTGACAAGAGAGGGCTTTGTGGAGAAAACGAAGCAGAGCGCGGTGTCAGGGGGACAGATTGGCCCAATTAAGGACGTGGGAGGCCCCGGGGACGGGGTGGGGAAGAGTGAGTTATGAGGCAGTGGGGAGAGATGGGTCCAGACAGGAGGTGGGCAAGTCAATGGGGTGTCCATGTGCTCCATCCCCAGTGTCAGGCAACCCTAAGGAGAGGGATGAGATGCTGAGTCTCAAAAGGAGGGGAACGGACCCTGCAGAGGCCTGTGTGCTGCCTCCTCGCTTAGGTGCATCGCTTCACAGAAGGGAGCTTGGCAGTTCCTAAATGTGTCCGCTGTGGAACGCTGGTTATGTACTAGTCTCTAGGAAAAAGAAGATAGGGTGGGGGTTCCGTGGAGAGCCCTGCTTGGAGATTCCTTCCTCCAACAAGTGTCCATCCATTGAGTCTGTTCCAGGCATGGCGCTGGGCACCAGGACTGCAGGAGTGGATGGTACAGATGACATCCCCGCACCAGGAGCCCAGCAGTCCTTTAGGGGAAGCAAGTTTTAAATTACACTGCCTCACGCAGTGCACAGGCAGCGCTAGCCTAGCTGCTCCACATGCACTACCTCACTGAATCCGCACGACAACCTGTGAAGTGAAAACTACATGTTTGTTATTTTAGGGGTGAATAGACAGGGGCACAGAAAGGGCAGGTAAAGGGCTACGGTGACAACACAGGTGAGGTGTGACCCAAGCCCAGACAAAGAGGCTCCCGAGTCTGCGCTTTGGCCCCCCGCTGCTTAGTGCCTTTTGTGCTAAGGGGTCTGACAAGTTCTGCAGGTCAGACCCAAAGCAAATGGAGAATGAGCAGGCCTGGCTGGTGGTGCTGGCAGCATGGGGGAGCTTACCTCCTCTTCCCATGGGCGCCCCAACGCACAGTAGATGCGTGGTCCTCAAGGGATGACAACCTCCTTGGTACCTGGGTCAGAGGTAGGTGAGAGGCCCCCAGCAAACTGTCTGCCCAGCGTGTCGTGGCACCGCCAGCCTGGCATCGAGACAGCTGCCACCTTGCCCGAGACCAGCACTTCCCATGCACTGGGTATTAGACCCTGTGGGCACTGGACCCCAGCTTCCCCCCTCACAAGCACCTAGGCCCATGTAGTTGGCAGAGAGTGATAGAAGACCACTCCACCCCAGGAGTGAACCAGTCTCCGTCTTGAACTCCATGATCTGAGTGCCCTGATGACATGTTTCTGGGCAGGGCAGGGGGAGCCAGTGGACACCAGGAAAGAGAAGTAGGCAGTCAAGAGCCCACCTTAAGGAGACAGTGAGAAGCAGTCTCCTGGGAGTTGAGACACACAGTGTCCAGCACCAACTCTATTGTCCTATCAATCGTCACTTGTAAAGCACGACTTCAAAGATAAAATTATTGAGAATTTCAAGATAGCAACAGCAGGGCACGAAGCCCAAGTGCAGGGCCCTGTGGCTGCTCCTGCACACAGCCACAGGCTGGTCCTGCCGGCAGTCAAGGACGGTGGGGAACGGCACACAGCCACAGGCTGGTCCTGCCAGCAGTCAAGGACGGTGGGAACGGCTGGAACGTGTTTATCACGGTTGCCCGTGTTCACTCCAGCACAGGACCCCTTTGGGGTTAACAGTCCCATGCACTCCCCTTTTGGAAACACTGTATCAACTTATCCAAAACCTAGTAATAGCCCTGAGAGTCAGGCAGGACCGGGGTTATCACCACTTTCCCAGGAGGGAGAAACTGAGGCACAGAGAGGCAAGTGTTTCACTCAGAATATGATAGAAGGTAAGAGGCAGGGCTGGCTTTCAAACCCAAACTTCCAGGCTCTGGGTCCAGCGCTTCCCCGTTACGTACCAAACTTCCCAACCCTCTCAGATGCTTTACACATCCCTTGTTTGTCACGCAGGAGAGGGCTGTAATGATGGCAGGTTGCCAGCCTGAAGCTACTGTTTATTAGGAAATCTCCAGACATGCCAGGAAATTACAGACCAGCAAATTAGTTTAGTCATTTCACTAGTTTATTTAAGGAACTCTTTGCAAGCTCTGGGGGAAAAAAAAAGCTCTTTCAAGCACAAGTTGTTGGAAGGGGTGTTTTTTGGTGCCTCTAAGATGCCATGTTATCCTGGGCATCTGAAGGCCACCTTAGTGAAGAAAATGCCCTTCAGACTAAGAAGAAGCTTGAATGAAAGTTAAGAATACCACTGCTCCCTTCATAAGTGCAGCAGTCAACCTCTAAGGGGCTCCCGATGACCACTGACTCCTGTTATTCACACCCTGGTGTAGCCCACTACCACAGTGAATAAGGCTGAATTGCACAGTCAGTAGAATATTGCAGAAATGATTCCTGCGACTTCCAAGACTAGGTCATAAAAGATATTGCAGTTTCCACCTGCCTCTGTCTTGGATTACTCATTCCGGGGGAAGCCAGAGGACAAGCCTGAGGACACTCAAGCAGGTCTGTGGAGAGGTTAATCTGACCAGGACTAAAATCTTCTTCTAACAACCATATGAGTGGACATCTTGGGTATGGATCCTTCAGCCCCAGTTAAGCCTTCACACAAAACTAGCCCTGTCCGATGTCTTATCTTCAGCCTCTTGAGAGACCTTGAGCTAGCTGAATCCCTGACCCACAGAAGCCATATGTTAAAATCTGATTGTTTTTTAAAGATACTAAGTTTGGGTTTCATTTGTAATACATTGATAGATAACTAATACACTCTGTAAGAAAGGTAATGGGAAACCAGCTGCTATGGAGTAGTAGGGAGCTAATCTTCTTAAATAAGATCCAAACACAGTTACATTCTTCAGGCCACTGTGCTGTTTCTGCCACTGCTACTTCAAGAGAACCCCAGGGACAGGAGAGTCACCAATTTTGGAGGGAGATGGCGAGGGTGGGGAAGGGAGCTTACACCAGATCACAAAGGTGGTGTGGGGTAATAGGAGACTACACACCAGAGATGAGAAGCAGCACACACTCTAGTTATGTATTCTATAGCTGTGAATGGTGACCTGAACAATACGCCTCACTGATGATCTGCATGCTGATAACTTCACATTTGCTTTTGGTCCTTTACCTAAATAATCCCGCACAATAACCCAATGACACGGTTCATTGGTCAGAACACATCCAATGTGAGGGACAAACCCAACTCAAATTGGTTTAAACCTAAACGGTGGTACTGATAGGCTCATTAACTGAGAAGTGCCAGGGGTCTGTGGGCTTCAGGAACTGTTGCATCCAAAATCTCAAAGTTTTTTCCCTCTCTCTCTAATTCTTTCTTCCTTCTCTCCCCTCTCCCACTCATCTCCCTGATTTCTTTTTCCAAGAAAATTGGACACCAGTAGGTCAAGTCCATAGTCTTAAAGTTCACAATATAAAACCAAGAAAGACCCTTTTCTCTAACAGCCCTGTATCAGATCCCATAGAGGTACTCTCCTGCCTGCGTCCCTTAGGCCAGGTCGGGAGATGGAGCACAATAACTGGCTGGGCCTGGATTATGTGCCTGGCAGGTAGGTGGGGCCAAGTGATCGTCAGTCCCACCAGAACCACATGCAGTGGTAATTTCCAAATTGGAAAGGGGATGACAGGCAGACAAAAACAAGATATTTATTACTATTATTGTCCTCATGTTACAAATAAGGAACAAACTCAGAGAAGCTACAAACCTGCCTGGGATCTCATAGGTGATAAACAGCAAAGCCAGATCTATATGAGTCCAGCTCTGAAGGATTTTTTTATCCATAATCAGTGATGATCCTTCCACCTTTCTTACTTGTAGGATCCCTCTGACAGACACAGGAGGTCCGCAGGGAGGGTTATATCCCTTTCAGAAGCCAGAATAATTACCTGACCCCTATCCAGCCTTTGTAACCAATGCTGTATCCAACCCAGTCTGCTTCTTCCCAGCCTACCCAGTTAACCCAAGGCTAGAAAGCATTTCCCCAAGGACCTCCCATCCCGCCTTTGATGGCATCAGCAGTCAATCACACACACACACACCTGCCTTTCCCCACCCAGTGAAACTCCTCAGAGGCGCCATGTTGTTGGAGTAAAGACTCAAACTCTTACCTCGGGTACGAGTCCTGAACATCTGACCCCTGCCAACCCCTGCCTTGTTTTTTCTGCTCTGTCCCAGCCACAGTGGTCTGTGAAAGTGCCTTGCTTCCTCTCACCTGAGGACCTTTGCATGTTGTGTTCCCTCTGCTTAGAGTGCTCATTTCTCTTCCCTCTGATTTAGAAAACCCATCCTTCAAGTCAGCTCCTCAAGGAAGCCTCCACATACCACATAGTTGGGATCAATTCCTCCGAATTTCCTCATGGAAATTCAGAGCTTGCACTGATGTTATGAGAATAAATTTGTGAATAAATGTGTGAATTATGGTGAAAATCTGTCTCTCCCATAGACTACAAGCTCATCAGAGCAGAGATCATGTCCATGTCTATATTCACTATGTCTAGCACTTAGCCCAGGGCCTGGGCCAGAGTAGACCCTCAAAGAACATTTATTGAATAAATAGAAGGAAGTGGGGAAAGAAGAAAGGAAGGGGGTGGAGAGAGAGAGGGAGGGAGAGGCTTTCTGTGCCTCTTATTAAGGCTCCATGGAGTAAATCACAAGCATTTCAAAGATGTTGATTAAACTCTTAAACTAGGATGAACACGAAGAAAATGAAACTATTACAAGCATTAGAGGATTTATTGGCTGAGCCTGGCTGCTTTTCAGTATTATTCCCTTCGTTCTCATTTCTTGAGAACCATGGGCTGAAAGTCCTGCAGTTGGGGTGGGGGGAGGGGGAGGTGGGGGGAGGGGCGGGGGGAGGAGGAGCCAAGAAAAGGGAAGCAGAAACAAGAAAGGGTAGAGAAACAAGGGAAAGATGGATAGGTGGAAAGGGTAAATAAAGGAAGGGAAGGAGGGAAGTTGAGAGGAGAAAGAGAAATAGAGATGAGGACAGAAGAGAAGAGGAGGGAGAGAGGGGTGTGGGGAAGAAGGAAGGGAGGAACGAGAGAGAGAAAGAGAGAGAGAGGAAGGGGAGAAAAGGAGGCAGGAGGAGGAGGCCTAAATGAAGAGGGACAGGAGATGATGCAGAACAATTCTGGCAAGCCCAGCATGGAAACCCATGAGCCCCATCAACCCAGAAGAAATCCTGCTCTGGGTCCCTGCCAGTGACAGGCCATCAGATTGCAGTGGGGATGGAGGTGGAGAGAATATGTCCCTCCTTTCCTTGGCCATGGGTGACCCACGGATCCCCTCATCATCTCGTCGGCTTTTGGACCTCTGTTTTCCCCTCGGATTGTGTTGACAGGATGAAGGGATGTTTATTGCTAACACAGCAAAATGTAGTCCAGTATCTGGGAGTCTCCCTGGCATGATTAATTCATGTTCTGAACGAATGAACAAGACCTTGCACTGCTGAAGGGGTTGCTGTACACACAGGGGTGTGGGGCCAGAGGCTGGGGATCTGGAATCCGGCACGGGCTGTTGGCAAACCACGGGAGGCACAGACACTGCGCCCTGAAGGGGACCCTGCAGTGTGCCAACTCCTGACTTGGGTTCTGGGAGCGTTTCCTCTTAAAAATCATATGTGTCCATTGCCTCTAGGGGTGAGAAGTGGTCTCCAGCACAGAATCATGCATCTCAGATATTTTAAGCAAGGACAGGTTTACAAAAAGGTAATACAAGTGGAAACAATGAATGGGATGACTGCAAAAAGGAGGGGGAAATCCCTAAGGCAGAAGCAGCTTGGTGAGTGAAGTTTCTCCACCAACCCCACCCCTAGGCCCCCATGTCTTGGCAGTTTACTCCTGTTGGGACCACTCATTCATCACTGGAACTCACACAGCTCTGACAGGCAAAAATGGGAAATTTATTGGCTTGTGTAACTGAAAAATCCAGGGATTGAGTGGCTTCAGGCATGGCTGGATCCAGGAGTTCAAGAATTGCCATCAAGGCTGTTTTCTCTGTCTCTGGATCTATTTTTCCTCTGTGCTGGCAGGCTGCCTCCATGTGGAGCTATCCCCACTTAAAGAATGCTTCTCTTTCCCAACAGTTTCCCCAAAATCTCAGGCCTGAGTTTTACTGGCCAGGCTTGGAACATGTGCCACCCCTGGAACCAGGAATTAGGGATCAGTCCCACCCAAATCAAGATGCTATTAACTAAATGATAATGAATGGCTGTTGTGCAGACAAAAACAACAGATGTGACCACAGAGCTGTGTTGATAGTTACAAGATGACAGCATCTTTTCCCAAGAATTTAAATACAAATGCTGGTTGCTAGGGAGGAATGCTGAGGACAGACCACACATTGGTACTTTTCTGGGAGAGAGCTAGGCAGAAAAGATCCTTCCTAATAGGTCTCTGGAGAGTTTACTTGGCAAGTAAACTCATTTACTTGGAGACAAATCCTGGTGTCTCCAGAATTACCAGACCTGCAAGGAGGCACGTAAAGACCTCCCTAGGATGCTATTCAATCATTCATTCATTCATTCATCCATCTATCCACTCATTTATTCACCTATTCATCACTCTCTTACCTCCTCCTTACCCCTCAACTCTCTGCCATCTGGCTTCTTTCTATATCTCTCAGGGGAGCTTGTCCTTGTGAAAGTTGTCAATGACGTCTTTTGTTCAATCCTGTGGACAATGTCCCTTCTTTCATTCCTTGCTGTCCCAGATGATTGGGTGCTGTTGCCTGCCTCCCTCTTGAAACCTGCCTGCCTTCTCCATGGCTCTGGCTCCATGGTGCTCATCCTCCCTTGATGAGCACATGTTCACCTGTGGTTTCCGTTTCCCTCTCTCTTCTTGTCTCTTGTCCAGGTGCACAGACCAGACCACTCTGTTGAGTTTTGGTTTTTTGAATCTAAGTATCTTCTAGAACCTCCACTTGGACATCCCCATGGCATCTCAGACTCAACATGACCAAAAATAAACTTCTCACAGCTCTATCCCAAGACTTCTCCTTCCCTAGGGTTACCTAAGAGCCTGGTTCCACCATCCACCCACTTGCTTAAACTAGAGACCAAGTCTTGACTCAGTGTCTCTGTCTCTCACCCCTACATCCTTTCAGTTCTTGGAAATACCCAGCCACTTCTCATCATCCCACATCCTTCTGTGGCTCTGACTCCCACCATTTCACATCAACATTCTGCCAACAATGTCCCAACTGGCCTCCTACCTCGTACCACTCCAACCTATCATCTACTCTGCAGTCAGAGCCTTCTAAACACATATCAGATTATGTTGCTTAATAATTGGCTTCTCGCTGCTCTTAGGAATAGGTCAAATTCCTTGAGGTGGCCATTACAACCCAGCCTCTGCTCACTCCTCCAGCTTCCCTTACTTTTTGTCACTCTTTTCTCAAAATCTACATGCCTGTCACACTGACTTGCTTGCCTCCAACTTTGTATAGGCTGGTCCCTCTGCCTGGATCACCCTTCCTTCTGCCTCTTCATTTAACTTTCTTCTTGGTCATCCTCCAAGTCTCCTCTTATATCTATTACTCCCTCCAGGACAACTTCTCTGACCATCTAAGACTAAGCTAACTACCTTTTCCATGTGCCTCCAAATGTGAATGAATGAATGAATCAATCAATCAACTAACACTCCAGGGAAGATGATGGTGGTGTTTAAGTTCTTGATGAAAAGGAAAGGTCATAAGAGGAGAAGGGAAATCTATAAGTATATTTTTAGCCAATAAAAACTTTTTTTTTGACACTTATTTTCCAAACAGCTGCAACTGTGCTGGATATGGATATACCACTGAACAAGACAGATAACTACCTTATCCTTTGATGTGATGTGAAAGTCGTTGAGTCATGTCCGACTCTTTGGGACCCCATGGACTAATACAGTCCATGGAATTCTCCAGGCCAGAGTACTGGAGTGGGTAGCCCTATTCCTTCTCCAGTGGATCTTCCCAATCCAGGAATCAAACTGGGGTCTCATGCATTGCCGGCAGATTCTTTACCAACTGAGCTTTCAGGGAAGCCCACCTTATCCTTTAGGAAACGATAATTGAGCAGACAATATATATACAAAATAAATAATTTGGCAACGTTTACTGTGTACTAGACCCAACACAAGGGAGAGTCCCTTGGACTGCAAGGAGATCAAAACAGTCCATCCTAAAGGAAATCAGTCTTGAACATTCATTGGAAGGACTGAGGCCGAAACAAACTCCAATACTTTGGCTACCTGATGCGAAGAACTGACTCATTGGAAAAGACCCT
The DNA here is from genome assembly GCF_910594005.1 of Cervus elaphus. NCBI lineage: Eukaryota > Metazoa > Chordata > Mammalia > Artiodactyla > Cervidae > Cervus > Cervus elaphus. The sequence continues at coordinate 40,699,010 of NC_057838.1, read as the reverse complement.
GATGCTGGGAAAGATTGAAGGTGGGAGGAGAAGGGGATGACAGAGGATGAGATGGTGGGATGTCATCACTGACTTGATGGACATGAGTTTGAGCACACTCTGGGAGTGAAGCCTGGTGTGCTGCAGTGCTTGGAGTCTCAAAGAGTCAGACACAATTGAGCAACTGAACTGAACTGAGCCCCGACCCTCTTGCAGAGAGTGTATTGTCCATAGATGGCTGTACCAATATACATCCCATTTGATATGCCCTCTAACAATGTGATACTCCACCATTGAGTTGTGGAGTCTGTGTTCCTGCCTCCCAAAACCAAGTGGACTTTGTAACTGCTTTGACCAACAGAGTGTTGTAGAAGTGACACTATGTGACTTTCAGGTCCATAAAGGGTCACATAATTTCCACCAATTTCTCTCCCACCCCTCTCTCTCTTTCTCTTTCTCTCCATCTTCCTCTCTCAACTCTTCCCTCTGGAACCCAGTTCACCATGTTTGTAAGGAAACCCAGACCACAGCAGAGGCCACATGTAGATGTTCCAGTCAACGACTCTAGCTAGTGTCTCTGACGACAGGCAGCATCAACCTGTACTTGTGCAAATAAACAAGATTTCAAATGAACCCAGCCTTTGGCCCTTCCAGCAGAGTCCCTAGACACCCAGAGACAAAATGAAGCCATCCTCATTGTTCTCCATCATATTCTCAATACACAGACTCTGTGAGCATAATAAGTGGTTGTTTTACGCCACTAGATTTTGGAGCAATTTTTTCTGCAGCCATGGTAACCATATTACCTCTCCAGGCTTACTCTCAGAAAAGAACACTGGACTTGAAAGAGGGTGAAACATACTGCCATCTCTGTCTTTTAACAACCATGGATACTCATGGGCTCTGTGAACTTGGGCATGTCATTTTCCATCTCCAGGTTCTTAGTCTTCCTGTGTATAAAATAAGGGGATGGGGCTGGATGATTTTTGAGACCCCAGGACGTCTGAAAATTCTTCCAAGGGAGACTCATTCAAGGTATCAGTTCAGTTCAGTCACTCAGTCGTGTCCGACTCTGCGACCCCATGAATTGCAGCACACCAGGCCTCCCTGTCCATCACCAACTCCCGGAGTTTATTCAAACTCATGTCCATCGAGTCGGTGATGCCATTCAGCCATTTCATCCTCTGTCGTCCCCTTCTCCTCCTGCCCCCAGTCACTCCCAGCATCAGGGTCTTTTCCAGTGAGTCAACTCTTCGCAGGAGGTGGCCAAAGTATTGGAGTTTCAACTTCAGCATCAGGTATAACCCAATCTAAATCACGTCAATTGATGTGGCAAGAGGTGAACTTTTGATTTGAAATTCCTGATTATTTTTAAAAATCTTTGTAGGAGATGAACTCAACTAAAGCCTTTAGAAAAACAAAGGGATTCCTCTAATGCATAATTCATGAAGGGAAAGTGGGCTTAACCCAGCAGGTCATTTGAAGTAAAAGTGCCATAAAAATAAAATATGTTTCCCTCCCCTTCTGCCTCCCCATCTCTTACACTAGCTAATGGAGGGGGAAGAGTGAATTAAACTGGAGTTCAGGTCAAAGGTTTAGTTGATTCATTCCAGAATGGTCATCCCCTCCAGCCGCTGCTCCAGGAACAACAGACGCTGCAGATGTTCAGGCTGGTTTTGCCCTCACCCCAGGGCCCCGCTCCTGAGTGCTAAGGCCCCGCCTCCTTCCCTGGGGAGATGACCTCACCTTCTAATGGCTCACAGAAGCTGGGTGAGAAGACACCCTCTCTACTTCAAAAGCTTTGGGGAAATTCCCCAAGGGGCCAACCTGTTTGACAGAGGCGGAAGGAAAAAAAGTAGACAGCCCGTAATTAGTATAATAACCTGTTCGGATTCCACCTGCCTGTGATTTCCTCAGCTTGTTCATCCATTCATGTATTCATTCACTCAGGCAACAAATATTTACAGAGCAGCTGTGATGTTCGAGCCCTGGTGATATGACAGGTCCCCCAGAAGGAGCTAACGATTTGTGTGCAAGCGATTGATTAAAGAAGTGCTCCCAGGGGCATCGGTGGGGAGCAGGGGGAGGTGGAGCAGAACAGAGAAGAAGACGCAAGCAAGCCCAAGCCTCAGCTGGATCCTGAAGGGAGCTCTGGAGTAGAAAGTACACCTTGGCATTTGTCCCAATTCAAAGCAAAGGAGTTGGGCTTTCACACTTCTGTACCAGTCATTGGTAAGGGCTGCCCAGTAGGAGTGTAAATCCCAGGTACCCTTGTGCTCTGGACTTGCAAAGTGGCTCCAACAGTCCTTTGTTGAAATGAAACAGCAGAGAAGCCAGGGGCAGATGTTTTTCCATTCTGCCAACCCCATTAAATCAGTACTATCTCACCTCATGGTTGCAAAATGGCTGCAACAGCTCCAAACATCCCATCCTCTCAAATGATATCCAAACGCAAGAAGGGAGCCAGTTCTCCCTACAGATCTGACTTATCAGGGAGAAAAATTACTCCCAGAAGCCTCCAGCACATTTTGCATCATGTCCTATTTGCCAGAAGTGGGCCAGTGCACACTTTTAAACCAATCATCCCCAAAAGGTGACAGGATTACCATGAATATTTTCCTGGATTGAGGAGGGGTCATTTCTTGAGCATCTTGCCAACCTACTTTGATACCCGAAGATGGATTTTTTTTTTACCAGGAAGAAGAGGAAATGGCTTTTGGAGGGAAAATGGTCTGTGTGTGCTACAATGGCCAATCAGAGAGCACCATGCTCTCTGTGGTACAGTGACCGGTTCAGGCATGGGCACATCTTAAACCAATCAGAGGTAATTCTGAGCATTTTGCTGTAGTAATCAGGAAGAGACACTTACTTGTTCCTGAAAGCATCTTAGGCAAGAGTTGTGGCAGTCACTTGGTATCATGAGAAATCTGGAAAACAAAGCCAACGTAAGGAAGAAAATGAAGTGGAACCAAGAATGGTAGAGAGATCAAATCTCTTTGATAACTTACTAGAAATCCCTGAATCCAGGATTGTTCAAAGCCAATTCCAAACTTGAGTGGAAAGGAAGTCCCTTTTTGCCTAATCCAGCTTGGGTTGGGATTTCTGTTCCTGGCAACCAAAAGGTTTCCAAGTGATACAAATGGTGAACAAGGCAGACCCAGTCTCTGCCCTTATGAAATTCACAGTCAAATGGGAGAGGCAGGTGCTAAACAAAGAATTGACGATTGTAATCTGGGTCCAGTGCAGAAGACTGGCAGACCACATAAGACAGACAAGTCACACTCGTCTGTGGTCTGAGAAGCCTCTGTCTCAGAGGAGCTGTGGTGCAAGCTGAGACAGGCGGGAAGATGGCTGTGTTTTCCAAGGTTTGACTCCCGTGTGACATCTGTACTTCACAGACACTGCAGCCTGTCACTTGGGGAAGCCCACGGACTCCATCCTTCTCTGACACACCTCTCACTCCTTCATCCATTCTCCCAACACTCCAATTTGTTCAAAAGCAGCCAAGAATGACCAGTTTTTGTTGTTCCTGCACTCCTTTAAAAGCTTTGCACTCTGGAGAAAGACTGTGATGCCTTTCACGGTCAAGTGTGTTTTCTTTTTCATTCCTTCATTCCCTGTATAAATCAGAACGATTAAGTCAGGTCTCAAGGTAACAGAGGGATGTAAAGAACTCCCAGCCAAGTGCAGGTCATTGTTGTAGCTGAGAGTGGCTGGAAGTGGGGAAGTGCTCCAGGAAATGTGTAACTTACGCTTTCCCAGACAGAAAAAGCACTCATTGCTCTCCACTAGTCTGGCCCAGAGATGTGTGTTCTCTGGCATCATGCACTGACTCAGAGAGAGAACTCGAGGTTCAAACATCCTGGTGTCACTACCTTTCCTAGCTACATGGTCTCACTGATTCGCCACTGCAAGATGGGAAGACTTGTATTCAAGGGCCATTGTGTCCACTGCTTGAGGCTGTCTAATCTGCTCCTCTTGGATCTAACTTTGCCACTAGGCCCTTCATCCTGGTTCCCAAATGGAAGAGCTGGGGCAGGTCCTTGGTGTTTCACCACCCACCATGTAATATATATGAGTCACCCTGGAAGCCCAACTCATTTCATGTGATGTGAAGGTGACCCCTAGAGTTGTGCCACTCAGTTTGGAGTTGACACTTGGACACAGCAACTCTTCTCAGCTTTGCAATCATCACTTGAGCCTGTGAGCATCTTAACTCACCAGGACTACCTTGGAAGGAGCACCAGCTTAGTCTTTAAAAGTAGAAGTCAGGAAACAGTCTGAGAGCATGTGGGCAACCTTGGCCTCTGCTGCCCACCCTCGCTGACTTTCCACATGGTGTTCCAAGGTTGTTGCAGGGGCCCCAGAGGAAGGCGTCCTTGTGGGGGCTCTGCACTCCACATAGACAGCTCCCCCATATTCCAACTTCAGAGAAAACAGCTAAGATCCTGAAAGTTTCAGAAGAGGGCTCTGAATAAAAATGTGTTTGAAAGAAGGGAACGCAGGAAGTGGGACTGACAATTAGGCTAGTGGGTTGTCAAGACACGTCTGCTTTTCCCGTCTGATGACTCGCCTACAGCCAAGAATCTCTGATAGACATTTTTGTTCTAATGACTTCAAGGAGACAAAGTCATTTCACGACTGATGTGGAGTCAATGGATCAGCTGTTTCTTAATCCAAAACAATGCAAGTGGCTCTAAGATAAAAGATTCCTTAGATATGCCCAGGGATCCCCTGGGAGCTTGTTAAAAATCCAGACTCCTGAGCCCCACTCCCCAGGAGAGTGGCTGCGAGTTTGGGCTCGGAGCCAAGACCAGGAGGCCTGGAGGCCCCTCCACCACCCAGCAGCTCTCTCACTCCACACCAGCCAGCCTCTCTGTGCCTCGGCTTTCTCACCAGGGCAGTGGGTGTGGTCATGTACATACCCTAGGGTTTATGAGGCTAAAGTGAGTTAGGAAGTGAAAAAAGCACTTAGAATAGTGGCCAGCGCATAATACACGTTCAGTAAATGTGAGTTGCTGTTATCAGGGTACAGCCTAGGAAGCTGCCGTTTAACAAGCAACCCTGGGCGATTCAGCTGCAGAAGATCCCTGGGCCCTGCTTTGAGGACTTCAGCTTCACAGGTACACAGATGAGTCTCCACCACGTGCAGCCAACTCCTTTCCTTTTGTTAAAAAGCAAGGAGTAAGCTTCTTTGGGTCTACCAGGCCATCTTTTTGTCTGAAGAGGCAGCAGCTATTTTGCCCTCAGATGGAAACTGCTTGTTATTCCAATTAGACATGTAAGATATGCTAATTATCCTTCAAAATCAGAAAGATGGAAAGAAAAAAAAAAAACTATAAAGAATCCCAGAACCCAGAGAAAAGTGAAAGTGAGAGTCACTTAGTCGTGTCCTACTTTTTAAGACCCCATGGATTATACAGTCAGTCTATGGAATTCTCCAGGCCAGAATACTGGAGTGGGTAGCCGTTCCTTTCTCCAGGGGATCTTCCCAGCCTAGGGATTGAACCCAGGTTTCCCGCATTGCAGGCAGATTCTTTACCAGCCTAGCCACCAAGGAAGCCCAAGAACACTAGAGTGGGTAGCCTATCCATTTTCCAGTGGATCTTCCTGACCCAGGAATCTAACTGGGGTCTCCTGCATTGCAGGAGGATTCTTCACCAGCTGAGCTACAATCCCAGAGCACAGAGAAACCAACTAATAATGTGTTGTTTCTATGTCCCCCCACATACAAGCACAGAAAAAAAAATTTTTTTTCTTTAACCATGATCATTCTTTTGCCTTTAATAATGTGATGGGAACATCTTGCAATGTGAGTAAGCATAGTCACGTAACATTCATTTCAATGCTGCTCAGTATTCCTAAGTACGGACATAATACAGACTTAGCCAAATCCTAACTGTCAGACATTTAGATTATTTCCTTTCTGGCTGGACAGATGATCAACCACACAGGGATATTTGAGTCACAGGTAGCCAAGCACTTTTCCTTTAGTAACAGTGAACATGTCTAGGTTTCGATCAATGTCGGCCTCACCTGCGATGCTAAAACTCTCAAGTCAAACCTGGTTCCACTGCCAATCAGCTCTGTGACTTTGGGCAGCCAGTGAACCTTGATGAGTCTTGGTGTCCTGGCTATCAAGTGGGAACAGTGATGGTGGCCTCTAAAGGGCTCGCCCTGCGCAGTCTCTGAGGGTACACATGTGAGGTCTTAGCAGGGCACCAGGCACCAGCTAAGTCTTGGTCACTTACCAAGCACTTACCAAATACTTAATGGAACAAAATATCACTAAATAGCTTTTATACTTTAGTCAAAACTCCTTAGGGTAAGTTTCTAAGAACAGAAGGGCTACACTTTTTAAAGACTTAACTGATACTATCAAATTGCCTCCAGAAACAACACATCACCCACAAAACATAAGAATCCTGGTTTCTCGCCAACCCTCCAAACACAGCTGGGTGTGTGCTGGGTTACTGTGCCTTCCTTTTGTGTGGGGAGGGAGAGCCGAGAACCTGCATAGCAGATTCTCAAGGCTGTAGAGGTGAGGCCTCCAGAGTCACATCTCTCTAAGGAAGAGTAAGACGGTTGGTGTCCCTGAGGGCAAAGAGGCATTTCTCACTGTGACTAAGTCACATTAGACTTGCCTGGACCTTGGAGTCACGACTGCCAAAGTGTATCAGTGAAACATTTAGGCATCTCTATCCTAGAACCTGGCCCTCAACCTGGCATGTCTCTAATGGACAAGGGAAAGGTCTGGAACCAGCACCACCCCTTCACAGTGAGGCCTGGGGACCAGCACAGACGCTTCTCTGGGTATCCCAGCTACCCAGAACCCAGGCCTCCCTCCAAGGCCCTTCTCCTCTCCCAGCTGTGACCAGCTGGGGCTATTTCCAGCTGCCAATAGCTAATTCCAGGATTACACTTTGTAAGTTGATGAAATGTAATATCCAGAATGTAAAAGTTGTAGACTTGCTCCCAGCAGCCAAGCCTGGGGCGTTTCTCCCGGGATTGAAGATCTCCTTTAGACCACAGTAGAGCATGGCCTGCACCACTAAACCCTTTCATGACCCATGGTCCCGTGACACCAAGGGAAAATGCAGGCCCAGAAGTATCAACTTTATCACAACATTTTTTTGGCTCCTGAGGAATTGAAAAATCTGCTCTAAGTCACGTTCTCAAAAATGTGTGGAAAAAGGACAGGGCAGGGTAGGGGGCAGGGGGCTGGGGGCTGGGGGCGGGGGTGGAGTTTCTTCCGGGTGCTTTGACATTCTCTCTCCAAAGTTTCACACTCAGAGTGCATTTAGGAAAGGGGTTTTGAGGATCATAGAAAGAAAAGAAGCATGTTTAAAACAGGGAGCTATTTCTCATCTTCTGTGGTGAATTGACACCTATCACAAAATAACATCAATCCATGGAAAGGCCTTTGTTAGGGCTGTTTTGTTTTTTTAATTTCCTTCTCACCTGAAGAATGATGACATTTTCCCCAGATTTTTTTTTAATTAGACATTCAGAGAAATCTAAGCCTAAGGAAAATTATTAGTAACAGAAATAACAAGAAGAATCATAGCCATCGTTTATGAAGCACCTCGTGTGTTTAAAGGTTGTCACTATAATGCTCACATCCACTAAATCTCAGTATAACGATAGCTCTGAAGATGAAGGCTGTATTATCCGTTGTTTTATAGATAAGGAAACCAAGCTGAAAGAGGCACAGCAATTTGATCAAGGTTGGCTAACGTGTTATTAAATCATCATCAGAAAAATATACATATTGTAAGTAACCAGGGGGATGGATTTCATGAAGTGAACACTTCCATGTAACCAGAACTTAGATAAAAAAGCAGAACATCATTACTAGCCCCCCAGGAGCCCCCTCTTGGTCCTCCCACCTACTAATCCCCAAGGACAACCTATACTCTGATTTATACCATAAACTAATTGTGCTCATTCTAAAATGCACAGAAATGGAATTGTGCAGTCAATAGTCATTCTTGTCCAAAATTTCCTACAACGTCCCGGCAGTGAGGTTCACCCACATTGCCCTGTGTGGTACTAGTCTGTTCATCCTCATTCCAGGGTAATAATCCACGGTGTGGATTTCCAAACTGACAAGCTTTTGTGTTATTGCCTGCTGGTGGCTCTTACAAATGGTGAGGTCATGGCCATTCTTGAAGGTGACTTCTGGTGCACGGAGGTTTACTTTGTCAGCATGTACTTCAGAGTAAAAAGTTTAACTCTGGTAGAGTATGCTTTCCTAAGTGTTTGGACTCATCCACATACCCACCGTAACCCACCTACCCACATACCCACCTACCCATGGTGTAGAAGGGTTCCAGTTGCTTTATTGCCTCATTCGATTTGGGATTTCAGGACTTCCCTGGTGGTCCAGTGATTAAGACTCCATGCTTCCAATGTAGGGGTATGGGTTCGATGATCCCACATGCTGGGTGGTGTAGCCAAAAATATAAATAAATAAATACACATTAAAGATTTGGGATTGCCTCTCACTTTTGTTCTAGCCGTTATGATGGTCAGATAAATTTTGGTTGGAGGAATTGAGCATCAGACCCACAAATTTCTAGAACAATGTCTAGCCTGGTGCCTGGCAGCACTTGTCATGCTCACAAGATATTGATTAAATGAATGGCCCCAATGCTCACAGTGTTTTTCCTACAGTATTCTACTTGTTGCCACTACCTCACTCCCAGACTCCCACATATCAAGCTCCCAACTTCTCCTCTGAAACCACATGGTTTCATATATCAGGCAAAACAACCTGATGTTACACCTTTGGTCTCTCAGATTTAGAGTCAGCAGTAAAAGGAAGCCAAGGCAAGCTGTGAGTTGATCCAGGAGCCTCGGCTATGGGAAGTAGGCACAGCCATGGGGTGGTAAGGTCCCGGGCTTCAGACCAAGACAAATGTCCCAGGTGGCTACCCGGAACCAGATGGTGACTAGAGACTGTACCTCTCAAAGAAAGGTTGATGGAGCAAAGGGCGGGAGGAAAACAAGAAGATGGCTGTGCCAACAACCCCAAGTATGTGCGCTAACACATCATACAGCAGAGAAGAGTGGCCGCAGGATGATGAAGAGTCTCTTAATTCCCTTGCAAACTACATGGCTTCATTAGGGCAACTCTTTCAGAGGAAATCAAATAAACAACTTTCAATTTTAAATGCTCTCCTGAGAAGAGGATTAAGTATGATTAAGACAATTCTATTCATTGGGAAAAGCAGGCAGCTGCTCAGGACCTGTTTCCCTCAAAAAATATAGGGTCTGAGAGAGCTTTCTTCCTTTTGCACCTTCTTTGTTATCTTGCCAGTCAAGTCTGTGAAAGGAATCATACTAGTAATAGCATTTTGGAGTACTTACTATGTTCTAGGCACTGCCCTGAGCACTTTGCCAGAGTCACTTCGTTTAACCTTCACTAAGATTCTGCCAGATAGGGACAACCATATCCATTTGAAGTAAGGGATAGAAGCTTGCAGAGGTAATAAAGATCAAATAGCTGGTTAGCAAGTGGTCAAGGAGGGCCTCGAACCCTGATGCTCCAGTGATATACTGCATGTAGTAAATCACCCCAACATTTGACAGCTTAAAACAACAACCAACCATTCCTTGTGATGTTGACTGGGGTCACCTGGTGGTACTCAGCTTGCGAAGGGGCTCATCAGGAGGGCTCTTATGCGACTGGTGCCTTGGCCAGGAGGCTGGGCTGCTCAGCTGTGACTCACCTGGAGGGAACAGGTATGATCTCTCCACAGCTATTTTGTGGTAACTACCACCCAGCTGGCTTGTGGTAACTGCACTTTGACAAGGCAGCTCAGGGCTCGCAGAGTTCTAAGGAAGTCAATGGAAGCTGCCTGAGGCTTGGGAAAGCATGACTCCAGGGCAATCAGAGAGCCCAGCCAGACCCAGCAGAGGGGACACAGACTTGACCTCTAGAGGAGTGCCAAAGAATCTGCAGCCACCTGGTGTCACCACATTTTGTCTCTGTTGGATTCCAGAGCCCTCAGCCATAACCATGAACTTACACTGCCGTACTGGTTATTGTTGACTTTCTCCTCTGTGCCAGGCAATTGACACATTTACATATTCTGGTTTAGTCATAAAAGATTGACAAAGTTGGGGGTAAGAAGGAGGAGGAGGAGAAGGAGAAGAAGGAAGAGGAGGGGGAGAAGGGGAAGAAGAAGTGGAAGGGGGAGGAGGAGGAAGGGGAAAGGAAGAAGGGGGAGAGGTGGTGGAGGAAGAGGGGGAGGGAGGAAGGGAGAAAGGAAGATGAGGGACAGGAGAGGAAAGGGGAGGGGAAGAGAGGAAACCTAGTTCAGTTCAGTTCAGTTCAGTCGCTCAGTCATGTCTGACTCTTTGTGACCCCACGGACTGAAGCACGCCAGGCCTCCCACCCAGTCCATCACCAACTCCCAGAGTTTACCCAAACTCATGTCCACTGAGTCGGTGATGCCATCCAACAATCTCATCCTCTGTCATCCCCTTCTCCTCCTGCCTTCAATCTTTCCCAGCAGCAGGGTCTTTTCAAATGAGTCAGCTCTTCACATCAGGTGGCCAAAGTACTGCAGTTTCAGCTTCAACATCAGTCCTTCCAATGAACACCCAGGGCTGATCTCCTTTAGGATGGACTGCTTGGATCTCCTTGCAGTCCAAGGGACTCTCAAGAGTCTTCTCCAACACCACAGTTCAAAAGCATCAATTCTTTGGTGCTCAGCTTTCTTTATAGTCCAAATCTCACATCGATACATGACCACTGGAAAAACCATAGCCTTGATTAGACGGACCTTTGTTGACAAAGTAATGTCTCTGCTTTTCAATATGCTGTCTAGGTTGGTCATAACTTCCCTTCCAAGGAGTAAGTGTCTTTTAATTTCATGGCTGCAATCACCATCTGCAGTGGTTTTTGAGCCCCCAAAAATAAAGTCTCTCACTGTTTCCACTGTTTCCCCATCTATTTGCCATGAAGTGATGGGACCAGATGCCATGGTCTTAGTTTTTTGAATGTTGAGCTTTAAGCCAACTTTTTCACTCTCCTCTTTCACTTTCATCAAGAGACTCCTTAGTTCTTCTTTGCTTTCTGCCATAAGGGTGGTGTCATCTGCATATCTGAGGTTATTGATATTTCTCCTGGCAATCTTGATTCCAGCTTGTGCTTCATCCAGTCCAGCATTTCTCTGCATGTACTCTGCATATAAGTTACATAAGCAGGGTGACAATATACAGCCTCGACGTAGTCGTTTTCCTATTTGGAACCAGTCTGTTGTTCCATGTCCAGTTCTAACTGTTGCTTCCTGACCTGCATACAGGTTTCTCAAGAGGCAGGTCAGGTGATCTGGTATTCCCATCTCTTGAAGAATTTTCCACAGTTTATTGTGATCCACACAGGCAAAGGCTTTAGCATAGTCAATAAAGCAGAAAGAGATGTTTTTCTGGAACTCTCTTGCTTTTTCGATGATCCAACGGATGTTGGCAATTTGATCTCTGGTCCTTCTGGTTTTTCTAAAACCAGCTTGAACATCTGGAAGTTAACGGTTCACATATTGCTGAAGCCTGGCTTGGAGAATTTTGAGCATTATTTTGCCAGCATGTGAGATGAGTGCAATTGTGAGGTAGTTTGAGCATTCTTTAGCATTCATTGCCTTTCTTTGGGACTGGAATGAAAACTGACCTTTTCCAGTCCTGTGGCCACTGCTGGGTTTTCCAAATTTGCTGGCATATTGAGTGCAGCACTTTCACAGCATCATCTTTTAGGATTTGAAATAGCTCAACTGGAATTCCATCACTTCCACTAGCTTTGTTCGTACTGATGCTTTCTAAGGCCCACTTGACTTCACATTCCAGGATGTCTCTGGCTCTGGGTGAGTGATCACACCATTGTGATTATCTGGGTTGTGAAGATCTTTTTTGTACAGTTCTTCTGTGTATTCTTGCCACCTCTTCTTTTTTTTTTTTTTTTCTTTTAATTTTTTTATTAGTTGGAGGCTAATTACTTCACAACATTTCAGTGGGTCTTGTCATACATTGATATGAATCAGCCATAGATTTACACTTATTCCCCATCCCGATCCCCCCTCCCACCTCCCTCTCCACCCGATTCCTCTGGGTCTTCCCAGTGCACCAGGCCGGAGCACTTGTCTCATGCATCCCACCTGGGCTGGTGATCTGTTTCACCATAGATAGTATACATGCTGTTCTTTTGAAACATCCCACCCTCACCTTCTCCCACAGAGTTCAAAAGTCTGTTCTGTATTTCTGTGTCTCTTTTTCTGTTTTGCATATAGGGTTATCGTTACCATCTTTCTAAATTCCATATATATGTGTTAGTATGCTGTAATGTTCTTTATCTTTCTGGCTTACTTCACTCTGTATAAGGGGCTCCAGTTTCATCCATCTCATTAGGACTGGTTCAAATGAATTCTTTTTGACGGCTGAGTAAAATTCCATGGTGTATATGTACCACAGCTTCCTTATCCATTCATCTGCTGATGGGCATCTAGGTTGCTTCCATGTCCTGGCTATTATAAACAGTGCTGCGATGAACATTGGGGTGCATGTGTCTCTTTCAGATCTGGTTTCCTCAGTGTGTATGCCCAGAAGTGGTATTGCTGGGTCATATTTGCCACCTCTTCTTAATACCATCTGCTTCTCTAGATCCATACCATTTCTGTCCTTTATTGAGCCCATCTTTGCATGAAATGTTCCCTTGGTATCTCTAATTTAGGAACTCAACATTTCTCTCATTTTACATATGAAACTGCCATTCGTAGAAGTATAGTGTCTTGTCAAATGTCACATGGCTAGTGAGTCAGTATTCCTTCCATCCTTCACACTTCCTTCCTTGTCGATGAGCCCTTTGCCCTGGCCAGTCTGCAGTCATACTTCTGCCAATTCCCAAATATCACCCTACATGTAAGAGGTAAGGGTATCCTTTGATCCTTCACCCCTGTTTAAAGAAGACCCAGTTTCCAGAACAGGCTCTCTCAAGAGTTTCCTTCCCTGAGCAGCAGCTCTGGTTTGTTCAAAGGGAGAAGAGTGATTACAGGGATCAGCTCTGATGGCAGAGAAGATTTTCCTCCATCTCTCCCCCTTTCAGACTCAATTTCCTCAAAAATGCTCTGTGGAGATGGATATTGAAACGACACATGCCATTCAGGGACCAAAAAATATATAGTTATCCCAGATGATTGACAATGTAGGAGCAGTTTTGAGGATGTACATGGAGCACCCAGAAAACCACCAATGAAACCAAAGAACTTTCTGCACAAGACTTCTCGTCCTTCATGCCCTGACATAACACAGGAGCTGCTGCCTTTCCTGCACTGTTTATTGCTGTAATGTGTCAGTGGGGCAAACAGAAAGCAGGCAAGGAAGGCTTAATTATAAAAAGGAATCTTTTCAAGACACTTTAATTCCCTCATTTTTTTTTTCCTGACAAGAACTCACACACAGACACAAAAATGTGAACCTACTTTAATCTGGGGCTCTTGAAATTACTGCCAATGTGATATCTTAATAGCTGTTGGTCCAATCTCAGAATTTCAAAATTTTCTGGCTAAGATTTTCTGTTGTTGGAGGCAACAGAGCAAAGAGATTGAAAGTGTGGACTCTAGAGACAGCCTTCTGCCTCTGAGTTCCACCCCATCCCTCAGCACCCAGGGGGTCTTGGGCAACACATGCCCAAGCCCCAGTTGCCTCATATCTGAAATGAAGAGAAGAAAATATGAAAAGAATGTAACAGTCCCTGGCACTTAAATACTAAGTGTTCATGTGTTTTAAATGTCAACTATGTTAATATCATTATATTTAAGTAGCCCAAAGAGTTCATATATCTTAAGTATCACATATAACACATGGATATATGTGTGAATTGGTATAAAATGACCAAGTATACATGTCTCTGTCAGTCACTCAAAAACATGTAAATTATTATAAAAGTAATTTGCTTATTGTGGGAAATGTTTGGACTATATAGAAGTAGAAAGAAAAAATAATCACCACGTATTATCTAAATTTGTTGTTGTTAATTTGCTAAATCGTGTCCAACTCTTTATGACCCCATGGACTGTAACACTGTTTAATGACATGTGACTATATTTATGATATATAACTTGCTCTATTCACTAGTCATATATCAGACGTATAGGCATGCCATTAAACATTACTAGATATTTAATATGAATTAAATAGCTATATAATCTTCCATCTGAATACATCATAATTCATTTAACTGATCCCCAACTATTGGACATTTAGGTTGCTTCCAACATCTTTACAATATTAAAAACAACATTGAAATGAACAGTCGAAAATAAACTACTGTGCACTTCCAAGTTCTATTCCCTAAGGATAAATTCCTAAAAATAGAATTTCCAGGTCAAAAGTTCTGTGCAATTTTTAATATTATATATAGGACCATAGCACCCTCCAGGAAGGGTGTATCACTCTCTCAAGGGGTGTATGAGTATTTCTTTTTCCTGTATTTACCACCCCGAGCATTCCTTATTCAATTCTTTCAACTTTTTTTTTTTTTTAATTGCACTCCCACTATTTTCCAGCATTGTTGGGAATGTCTAGAACACAGACTCATTTCAGTCTGGCAGCTTTATCTCTCAACTTTACTTTCAGAGAAATAGGACTGTCTGAAAGTACAACAGGGCAAGGCAGGGCTTCTGTCTCTACGGGTCTCTAAAACAGGAATGTGCCAGTCCTAGTACCCCCTTCTTGCTGCTCTTGGGTCCTCTTCTGATCTAAGCCTTCTGCATAACGTGTGTCAAGAGCTTATAACTCAAGGTAGAGGGTTTCAATGCAAACACCAACTCTAGTGGATTATACCTGGATCTCCGATTGAGAAGGATTCTGAGGCTATATTTGAGTTCATTTGAAAGAGGACTGTGATTGATTAGTGATGTCTGCCACCAAGATAGGAATGGGAAATAGTGGTCTGTATACTTAGATTCTGTTACTTACTCAATTCCAGGTTTCGGCTGTCCTTAGGACCTTATGGATTCATGTGCCATTTTCCTATATTTCTGACTTCTTTTTCTCCTTTCTTGTTCCTTATATTCTCCCCTAATTTGCTTTGCTTTCTCCTTCTTTTGTTTTGGTACTTCACACATATTTCTCATCTCTGTAAATTTTGTCTCCTATAGACCACACCCCCATTGTGTTAAGCTTGCAGAGAGCTCACTGTTGCACTTTCTTACATGCCCTTGATCTTCCCCAGCCTCTCTACTCCTACAGATCATCCACTCAGTTTCTCACGTGTTACCAGAAGCTGTCAATGGCAAACAGTATTCCATCAATTTATTCTTGCTAGACTGACCACAGGAGGGCTGTTTCCATCAGGAAGCCCCATTGTTCAGTCAGAAGATGCCTGATGCTCTGATAGAGTCACCAAGAATCCACACCCACAGGAAACAAAGCACATCATTTATGATGCCTTGTTCATGTTACAGCATCCGCTGACTGCTTCACGAGCTCCTGGAGACTGGTAAAATGTCACCTGGAGAACAGCTCGTTGCTGGCCCAGTCCTGTGGACAGGCCTCATGGGGTCAACTGTCTTTGGGTTTAGTATTACATTTCCCATAAACAACCTCCCTTTACTGAGCTCTGACATGGACCAGACATCGTGCGAAGGGTTTACATGTATTATCTTAAGGAATCTTCCTGCTCATCTGGAGGCTGATATCATCATTGCCACATTCTATAGATAAGAAAACTGAGGCTTGGTGAGTCTTAAGTAACTTGCCCCAAATCACTCTGCTAAGGAGCTGAGGAGCCTCCAACTGGTCTGTGCAGCTCCACATCATACATGAGTCAATATAATACACTGCTCTTTGTGAGGGGACCAAGGTGTCCCACTTACCCATCCTGCCCCACTGAAGAACTCAGAAATAAGGAAGACAGAATTGCCATCTTGGAGTTAAACCATACAACCAGCATACAATGGATTAGATCAGCAAACTGCAAGGTGGTTTTAAAGAGATAGTCTGTCTTCCAGGTTTGTAAGAATAAAGATATTAGTAAATTTAAACAAAATAATTGTGTCCCTTTGAAGGAAGCTTGACTACGATCAGTAGACATTTTCAAAAAGGGGACTGAGGACTTGCCTGGTGGTATAGCGGAGAAGAATCTGCCTGCCAATGCTGGGGACACAGGTTCAATCTCTGGCCGAGGAAGAGTCCACATGCCACAGAGCAACTAAAAGCCCATGCACCCTAACTACTTAAGCCTGTGTGCCTAGAGCCTGTGCTCCACAACAAGGGAAGCCACTGCAATGAGAAGTCTGTGCACTGCAATGAAGAGAAGCCCCCACTCACCGCAACTAGAGAAAGTCTATGCAAAAACAAAGACCCAGCACAGCCAAAAAATAATTTTTTAAAAATCCAAAAGAGGGGGACTGAAAGGATGGTCACCAAGCACCACCCAGGAGAGAAGTGAGTACCCCAAGTCTGCTCTGTAAGGCTATGCGTTCATTAAACTATCATGTACAGAGCACCTGCCCCATGCCAGCTATGGTCTCAGCACTCATGGAGCCAACACTCTACTCAGAAGTTCACTTACCAAGAACTAAGTCTGAGCATCAGGGCCTCACCTGCCGTGGGCCCCTTCCAAGAGCCCCAATTGTGTTCATGGGGTCATGTGGTTTTATAAAATTTGCCAGAGTAATATCCTTCAGTGGCCATCAGTTAAGGCCATTGCCTCCACTTTTATTTTCTCACTGTATTTAAAATAAATATTCACTTCTGTGCTGACTTAATTTGGTTCCCCTGGAAGCAGCCCTTGGGACAAGAATGGGAATACGGTTGGTTTATCTGGGAGGCGTATTGGCAGGCATGTGGGGAAATGAGACCAGGAAAGGCAGTCAGCCAACAAAGGCTGCATTATCAAGCCAGCTCCCACTGTGGGTGTCTGGAACGTAATCCCATGGGGGCCTTTGGGGAACAGAATGTTTTAAAATACGGGTTTTATTATTATTTAGCTGAGACAAGGCCAGCAGATCAGGAGGCGACTGCCATTGAAAAGATAGCTTCTTACTCACAGTTCCCAAGAGGAGGGGACTCAGTACATTGGGAGCCACATGGAGAAGCACCAGGAGGCAGAGGGATGGGGTGCCATGAAGAGACTTTATTGAGGTTTCTTACGCCGGAATGGTTGAAGCAGGTTAAGTACATTTGTGACTGGCTAACTTGACTAATTTCCATGGGTTCTGGGTACAGGGATACTCTTCGTTGGCTGACACCTGGCCCTGGGGTAGTTAGGGAAAGGGATGATGACTTGAAGCATGAGAGCCTGACACACGAAGAAGGTGCTTGGATAGGTTGGTTTGAATGTGAAGGATACATGGACGGTGCATATTTGCTATCTCTAAGACTTGGCTAACCCTGCTGCTGCTGCTAAGTCGCTTCAGTGGTGTCCGACTCTGTGCGACCCCATAGATGGAAGCCCATCAGGATGTGGGTATTCTCCCACAGTGGGTCAGCAAGGCCTCAGAGGTCAAAACAACGGCAATACAGAAAATAAAGACATGGTTGATGCCCAGGATAGAACATACACCTCACTGACGTCCCACCAGAGGGACGAGGCAGTCACTGGCCGAGGGCTTCTGAGTGTTGTGGTAGGAGTTATTTCCCCAACACTGTTGGTGGGCAAAGGCCCTTGGAGAAATCTGGGGGTCCTCACGCTGAATGCCAGAGCCTGTGGGACATGAGTGGGGCAGCAACAGCTCTGCTCCCTAAATTCTACATTCACAGTTGTATATTCCTTTTTTTCTACTGGTATTTTTATTAAGAATGTATAGAAATCATTTATTGGAAGTTGACATCTTCAAGGTAGCAATGTTTATTTGTAAGTAAAATAAATCATGCCATTGCTACTTAATATTCTTATTTTTCTGCCTACAATAGTAATAGAAATTTTATCTCATAATTTCTTTAGGGGAAAGGATAGTTAGGGAGTTTGGGATTGACATGTACATACTGCTATATTTAAAATGGATAACTAACAAGGACCTACTGTATAGCACAGGGAACTCTACTCAATGTTATGGGGCAGCCTGGATGAGAGGGGAGTTTGGGGGAGAATGGATACATGTATGTGATATGTATGTGTATATATGTATATATTCTTTTTTATCAAGAAGCCTTCCAACATTGCACAAGCTTCAGGCTATAAAACTGGGTCTGTCCCTATCGGGAGATAATCAATATCTGATCATTATGAACTGAATTGTGGCCCCTCCTAAAATCATATATTGAAGTCCTAACCCCAAGTACCAAATATGACTATATTTGGAGAGAGGGTCTTTAAAGAGGTCATCAAGTTAAAATGAGGTTCTTAGAGTGGGTCCTAATCCAATATGGGTGGTACAGTTGTAAGAAGGGGAGATTAGGACAGAGCTGCACTGAAGAGTGAAACATAGGGAGAAGACAGCCATCTGCAAGCCAAGCAGAGGCCTCAGAAGACACCAACTCTGCTGACACCCTGACCTTGGTATTTTAGCCTCCAAAATTGAGGAAATAAATTTCTGTTGTTTAAGCTACCCAGGTGTGATACTTGGTTACAGCAGCCCTAGCAAACTAGTACACTGAGGAAGTTCTGACAGGTTGGTACCCTTCCACACTGGGGTCCAAGAACCTCCCGGGCTGGGTCCAGCCTCCCTTTGCAGCTGTGGCATCATCTAATTCTTCAAAGAGCAGACCTCCAGCTGGATGGGGCTGTGGCATTCCAGAGGGTTCCTGTTCCTTCTAGAAAGGGCAGTCATCCTTCGCTCCAACTGACCGTTCCCAGATCCAGATCTTCTGGTTTCCCAGCAGAAGCCAGAAATCTGCATTATGAAAACTCCCTATTTTTATGAGTTGGTAATAAATTCAAACATTTTTTAAAGAAATACTCTTGAGGCCAAACAAAACAACACTAAGGAAGATTAGACTAGTGTACACGGTTTGCAACCTCCAGCTGTATTTCTTCCTCACAGGGAGCTACGAGGTACTCATCTGCTGGATATTTCCATTTCTTGTTGTCAGTGAATCACTTGGTGTTGACTTGGGAGCCAGATCAACCTGAGTTAAAAATCCCAGCTCCACCACTTACTCCTGCTGGAGCTCACACAAGTCACTTTACCTCTCATGCCTCAGTTTCCTCATTTGGAAAGTGAATGTCATGAGGACAGATGCGCTGTGAAGGTCAGAGGCAAGGCTTCAAAGGGCTGAGGGTACAGCAGGCATCCAGGAAATAACAGCACTTTACATCCCACCTCATCCATTTGCTGATGTCAGCCTCCCAGCATCGCTGCAACAGGCAGTGTCTGAGCCCATGTGGGGCCTGGGATAACTGAATCACAAGGTAAATATCTCCTGGTCATGACCTTGTCAGGCTGCTGTCCTCTCCAGGGGATGGTCTGACCTTGAGACACTCTCCAATGTCTGCACAATGGAATGAATCACTGTTAGTTTGGCCTTAGAAGGTCCCCAACACTGAGATTCAAAAGTTGGAGCTTCTTCCCTGATCAAAATCAGTCTTTAAACACACACTTGCTTCCTGGGCCCCTGATCATGATGTCAAATGATTCCAGAAGGAGGTCAGCTCCAAAGGCATGCCAGGTTCTTGCTGTTGGATTCACTGCATCACACACGTTCGTTTTAAATTCCCAACCAGCCACATAAAGACAGGAAGAGACTGCCAAATATCGATCCTGGGAAATGAGACATAAATCAAGCTAATTCTGTCCACCCGGGCCCCGTTCCCACAGGCAGGCTAGAAAAGCAGGCAGAGCCAGCATCTTCCTTTTTCTTTTTTTGTATTTTTCATAAATTAAACCTGACGCTCAGTCCATGGATCAAGCTGTGAACACAGGCAATAGTGCAGTTACGATGGGCCAAGTTTTCTATGGATCTGGGGAATATTCTTGTGAGCGTTTGTTTGCTAGAAAGGAGACAGCATAGCCAGGTTGTGGAAACAAGTGCCTCAATCCTAGCTTGATTATTTCCTTGCTGTGTGAGGACTTTGAGCAAACCTTTGTCAGTCTCAGTTTTCTTATCTGTGAAATGGGTAAACAGTAATACCTGTCTCATTGAAAAAGTAAGAGGAATAAACAAGATAATGTTAAATACTTAGTCTAGGGTTGCCCCTAGTTGCTAAAACAATAGTGTGCAGCTCTTTATATGAACATGTATTTTCTAGACTATATGATTTTCATGGCAGGTTCTCTGTCTGGTTTATCTCATAGAACTCAGCAGATGTAGAACAAGTTTTTAATTATTTGTACCAATACATGCATTGACATGGATGGGCCTTGAAAACATTACGCTAAGTGAAAGAAACTAATCACAAGAAAACACATATGACTTGATACTACATAAATGAAATGCCCAGAATAGGCAAATCTTTGGAGACAGAAAGTAGACCAGTGAATTCCCAGGGCTGAGAGATTTAGGGGGAAATGGAGAATGACTGATAATGGGTATGATGTGTCTTTTCAAGGTAAAATTGATTACGGTGATGGTCTCACAACCATGAATACACTCAAAACCACTGAATTGTACACATTAAATGGGTGAACTGTATACAATGTGAGTTATTTTTAAATCAAGCTGCTAAAAATTATGTTGAATGAATGGTTTAATAATTGGATGATTCCATGTATGAATGAGTTTCCTCGTTTCCTTGGCTATTTCTTGTTTCTTTGGCTGTTACCAATACACTTTGGTATTTATCTGTAATTCAGCTCACTTACTGGATGTCTAGTCAGTGCCAAATATGGTATTAGGGGCTGAGGGTTCAAAGACAGAGGAGACACAGGATCCATCTTCTCAAAGACACATACTTGAGAAAGGGAAACAGATTGTAAATGCAGCTGCGATAGATAACACTGACATATCACTTACTATGAGCCAGGCACTAAATATAAGTACAAATATATGTTCTTTCATTGAATCTTCATAGCAACCCTTGAGGAAGGTACCAGCATTGTTTGTAGTCTTTAGATTGGAAGACAGACGCACAGAGGGTCAGTAAGTTGCCTAAGGTTGCCCAGCCAGGAAGTGGTCAGGTGGGACTCGCAGCCCAGAACGCTTGGCTCTGTGCCCATGGCCTCGTCCCCTGGGCTCCACTGCCCGCTCAGGGCCACACTGCTCTAACGGCAAGGGTCCCAATCATGGCAGTGATACGAGAGCCAAGGGCACAATCTCCTCCCCACGTTGGGCTTGGGCTCCCAACCTGTAAAATCTGTCTTTATACTCTTTCCCTGCCCCTCTCCTCTCACCACCTGGCCAGCCTCTGGCCCTGATCACACTCTGGAGATCACAGGAAAGGACCCCTAGTCCTATCTCTGGCATCAGGTATTGCCTCGACAACTGTCTGCTTCTCTTCCTTTCCTGCAGCAGAGCAGAAACACCACACCACTTGTTATGGACTGAACAGTGGCCCTCCCAAACCCATCTGTTGATTTCCTACCCCCAGTGCAACTGCATTTGGAGATAGGCCTTTATGGAGGTGATTCCCATTCAATGAGGTAATAAGGATGGAGCACTCATCTAATAGGACTGGTGCCCTTACAAGAGGAGGAAAAGACACCACGAGTATGGTGCATAGAGAAAAGACCATGTGAGGACACAGCGAGAAGGTGGCCATCTACAAGCCGGGAAGACAGGCCTCACCAGAGCAATACTGATGGCGCCTTGATCTTGAACTTCTGGTGTCCAGAACTGTGAGAAATAAATGTCTGTTGTTTAAGCCACTCTATCTGTGGCATTTGTTACAACAGCCCAAGTAAACTAATATCCTGCTCTGCACCTGCTCCTCTCAGAGAGGAGGCAGGCCTGACGGGGAGGGACAGTAACAAAGGACGGAAGGTCTGAAGTCTGTGGCCCTCCTTGGACATCTCATCTGCCTGTGGATACTGGGATGGATCTCATCAAACCACTGTTGTGCGGCAACCTGCTCATACCCTCCCAAGAGCTGACGCTAAAATTTTCAGGAATTTTCCAAGCTGGTTATTAAACAGTCATAATAAAAAATTAAATTATATGAACTTCTAGCAAATAACTTATATTAAAAATAAAGGTCATAAGTACTTAAACCACCTCTTCCTAAGCATTTCACTACATTTTACTATTATGTGTGTTTCTGAGGTTATTTATATCTCCTGTATCTGTAGAGTGGGTACACCATATAAGGGTGTACAACCACACAACTCTTCCCAAATCCAGTTTCACTGACATCACCTGGGTAGCTTAAAATAGGGAGGTAGGAGTCTTTACACCACAGATGTTGGCCAACTGCACATCAGACCATCATCTATTGTTTTGTTGATTATCTAGATTTAAGAGGGTACTGGAAAAATGTCAGTAATTAGATGCATCATATATACAGTTGTTACACTGTGAGTAGCACAAAAATCAAGGAACTATTCTTCAAGTATTCAAACATTTTTATCCATTTCAACAAAGAAGTCACTCATGCCACTGATGAATGCATAATATCCTGACATATGTCTTTGTTGTTTCACTGTCATCTTCCTCTTTAACATAAACAAAAATATCAACCAATATTCATACCAGAACTACAACCATTTGTCAGTTGCAACTGTTGGTTGGATACTGATAGGAGAGTTGGGCAAAAATCAACAAAAACATTTTGTGAAAATCAGTTGACTTTGTGGAGCGTATAATAGGGTAATCTATGTTTTATTATTTTCAATTAAATACTACACATCAGTAATATTAATAAACTGTATAATAAGCACGTAGTACAAATGCAAATATGTATATACATATTTATATATACATAGGATGTATATATACACACACACACACACACACGTATACACACATGTGTAATTTTTTTTGGAGAAGCATTTAGTAAGTATTAAACATTCACCAGCATACTACTGCATCAAATCTTCCCCATGTGAGAAGGTTGGGGTCATGGAGCAGAGCACCTGTTCCAGAAAACACACTGAGGTCTCCTGACCACCCACCCCACCTTGTTCGCTGCTTCCACCTAACCACAGCCCACTCATCCCATCCGGTTAAAGAATGATAACCCAGTAAGATGGGAAAAGACTCTGAGATTCCATCATTTATGTTTGTTTCTGAAATGCTTTCCATGCCATACAAATAGTAAGCCATAAATCCTAAGAGGTGCATAATTTCATTATTTTTATGATATTTAATTAAAATAACACTGAGTCTAGGTTAGTGATTAACTCTTTCTCCACTTTCCTCAGCCTCCCATTGGGGTAATTTGTTTCTGAACTCACCGAACAAGCACAGGCAGGGATTGTGTTTTTCCTCTGGATATTTTGGTTATTTTTAATGATTATTTTCATACTCCTTGAGGGTCATATTCCTCAATATGGACCGTACTTGGGAAAGTGTGAAGGAATGAATGTCAGACAAACCTCAGATCAACAATGGTTCCAAAATGGGACTGAGACACCATTAAGGAGATGAAAAGACAGGACACATACTAGGGAGTGGAGGCAGATCATATTATACTGTGTAAATGTGTGCACAATGTGTAAATATACAAATGCATAAAGTATCACTTAATCTCAGTAATAGTAAGACAAACAATCCAATTAAAAATGAGCAAAATATATGAATAAATACTTCACCAAAGAGGATATATTACTGGCCAATAAGCACATGAAAAATGATCAATATCACTAGATGTTTGGGAAATGAAAAGTTAAGCCTCGAGGAAGAAGGGCTGGCAGCCACTTCAAAGATGAAAGTTAAAAAGACTGACCACACTAAAGGTTGGAGAGAATGGGAGACAGTTGGAACTCTCGTATGCTGCAGGTGGGAATGCAAAATGGTACAAACGCTTTGAAAAGGAGTTTGAACATTTCTTCTAAAGTTAAACACAGAATGGTTATACAATGCAGCAGGTTCACTCCTAGGCATCTACCCAGGAGAAATAACAACAGATATACATACAAAACTTGTACATGAATGTTCACAGTGTCTTTATCTCTTAACAGACACAACCCAGAAACAATGCAAATGTCTACCAACAGGCAAATTGATAAAGAAATTATGTTCTACTCATATAATAGGACACCTCCCAGTAATGAAAAAGGAATGAACTGTTGATACACAGAGCAACATGGAAGAACCTCCAATTATTATGCTGAGCCAAAGAGTTGGGCATAAATGAGTACTTGCTATATGTTGCCATTATGTAAGATGTTCTAGAAAAGGCAAAAGTATAAGGACAGAAAACAAATTAGGGATTATCAGAGGCTGAAGGATATTGTCTGCAAAGTAGCACAAGGGAATTGCTGGGGGTGACAGAGAGGTTCCATGTCTCACTTGGGTGATAGTTATATGTATCCACTTGTCAATAATACATTGGTTGTGGATACACTGGAAATTCATACCTCACCAAAATTCATTTTCAAAGTAGCTTTGAAAGTATAACCTTTGGCAATCTATTCTACTTTTTTGGAGCTTAGTTTCCTCATCTGTAAAATGGTGATAATAGAAGTTGCAATGTTATGAGGATTAAAGGAGAGAATACTGCAAACACTGAGAATATGCATGTGAACAATAAGCTTGGGGTGCTTTCCTTGTTGGTTTTCATTAAACTAAAAAGGCCGTATAATGGGTATTCATTCACTCACCCATCCATGAAACAAGTATTTCTTAAGCATCTACTATATTCCAGGCATTGATCATAGCACATGAAACACGAGCAAACAACAAAGATTCTTGTCTTCTCAAGATTTAAATTCTATTTGGGGAAGACATAATAAATAACAAAGACAATACAAATAAATTATATATGTTATATATAGTATTATATAGATATGTGAGAAGATGACAAGCACTATGGGAAAAAAAAAAGAAAGAAAACAGAGTAAGTTGACAGATAAGAGCATTCAGGGCTCACAGTTTGCGATTTTGAGTAAAATAGCCACAAGGGGTTTTAGTGAATAGATGATGTTTGACCAAAAACTTGAAGAATGCATACTGATGAGAAGAAGGAAAGAACTCAGGCAGGAAGCAGGTGAGGGATGAATTATAGTTTCCCAATTTGATAATCTATCAAGTTGCCTAAAGCTGAGTCTTAATTCTACCACGTGGGGTTGGGGATGGTCATGCTCTTTCTACCATATCAGGTGGATGATTTTGCTGGAGTATAAGCACCGAGAGAATGACAATTGAAGTGAAGAATGTTTGAGATTCACAAGAAGGCACATTGGCATGCCAAAATCGAAACACCTATGCTGAAAAGTCACCTCAGCCACCTATTAGCCATGTGACCTCTGGAAGGTCACTCAACCTCTCAGAGACTTAGTTTCCTACCTGAGGAAAGGTGACAAGGGTCCCCAAGAGTGCTTTGAGGGTTAAAGAAGCTAACAGAGTAACGTTCTAGGATAATTCCAGGTGCCCTTCTTGGCTGAGACCCGTTTGGATTAGTGTGGCTGCCCCTACCTGCAGGGCCCCTCACTTTGCCCACCACGGGCTCCAGCACAGCAACTGTTCTGCTCTCTGTAGTCCCACCACTGCTTCCGTGACTCACCAATTAGCACGTGCAATTTCAGCACTTCTCCAACGAGATGATGTTAAATTCATAGTCAATAATTTATGGAAATGGATGCTGGTATTTTCCCCTCTCCCTCTTTTTTAAAAAAAGCACTTTAAAGAGATGGTCCAATCTTCTGACACTTGACATCGTCGATGAGCAATCTGCCTGATGCCTGCATGGTGCCACTTCTGCCAGAGCTGGGCCTCCTGGGGAGACCCAGGAGAAAATTGAGCTTTCTCAAACATTTTCATTGTAAGTGGAGCTCATTAGTTTAGATCCCATTACAATAAATTATTAGCCACTGCTTTCAATCTTAACAAAACGGACACTACCATGATTAGAGTCTATGTTTATACAAAGACCCTATAATAAACCACACTTGATGATAACAACAGCAGATTGGTCCTCAACCAAACTGGCTATTTGTCCCAAGATGGAAGGCCCCACATTTGATGAGTAAAGTAGAAACCTGGTTTTCTTATGCTCAGAACATTAACAATGGTCCACTGGCAAATTTGATCATGGCATTTGTCAGCTTAAAACCTTCCACAGTTTCTCATCATGCTTAGGAGAAAGTTCTGTCAAAAAATCTTATTAAGAAGATAAAACCGATCTCTTTATTCCCCCAGTTATCCTGAGATATAATTGACATATAACATTACATGACTTTGAGGTGTATAACATAATAATTTGATATGTGTATATATTATGAAATGAGCACCACAGTTAAGTCTAGTTAACATATGTCACTTCACATAGCTGCAATTTTTTTTCTTGTGATGAGATGTTTAAGATCTACTATCAGTGACTTTCAAATATACAACAGTATTTGTCAACTATAGTCACCATGCCGTACATTACCTCTCTAAAACTTATTTATTTTATAACTGGAAGTTTGTATCTTTTGATCCCTACACTCATTTTGCCCACTCCCCACACACCATCTCTAGCAACCACGAATCTCTTTCCTGTATCTTTTGTACTTTGTTTTTTTTTAGGTTCCACAAACAGATGAGATCATATGGTGTTTGTCTTTTCTATATCTGACTTATTTTACTTAGCTAATACCCTCAAGGTTCATCCATACTCTCACAAAAGGCAGTATTTCCTCCTCCTTTATGACTGAATTATTGTTTAGTCACTAAGTCGTATCTGACTCATTGTGACCCCATGGATTATAGCCCACCAGGTTCCTCTGTCCATGGGATTTCCCCAGGCAAGAATAACTGGAATGGGTTGCCATTTCCTCCTCCAGGGGATCTTCCCACCCCAGGGATAGAACTCAGATCTCCTGCATTGGCAGGTGGATTCTTTACCACTGAGCCACCAGGAAAGCCCCTTATGACTGAGTACTATTCTATTTATGTAGTCTATATGTACACCATGCTTCTTTTAACCTTTCATTCGTCATAGATACTGGGTGGTTTCTATGTCTTGGCTGCTGTGAATAATGCTTCAGTGACTATGGAGATGCAGATATATCTTTGAGATAGTGATTTCTGAAAACCCAACTCTTACTGATATAGAATAAAAACATGTTGGATGTTTATTTAACTCATTAATGAGAGAACAAGTGGTATGATAGAGCTAAAAGCATTTGATGACATGGGTTTAAACTGTCCCTCAGAAAAGATGTAAGGAAGTTAACTGTTATTTACTGTCTTCTTTTTGGCCACACTGCATGACTTGTGGGATCCTAGTTCCCCAATCAGGGATCAAACCCAGGCCCACAACAGTGAAAGCGTGGAGTTCTAACCACTGGACTGCCAGGGAATTCCCTACTTGTTCATTTTTTAAGTTAGAAACAAAACTGACTAAGTCCTTCAGGACGATAAAGTGATAACCTTAGGGGCCATCTTCTCTACCAGACAGAAAGCACTTGCTTCTCTGCAGAAGGACAGCTCTCTACCAATGTACATATAACTTCATAGAGATCAGGCCCAAACAGTAAAGAGCAAAATCAAACAAAGGTACAATCTCATAGAAAATTAAGTCATTGTTTGGGTGAGTTTGGTAATTATGCTGTAGTCTGACATCAAAAGAATCTATAGTCCCTTTTAGCTCTCTTTCCAAGTTTTGGATCATTCTTTGTAGGCGTTCTAAGTTTTCAACATGGCCGACGACATCAGCTACTTCCCCAGCTCCAGCCCCATTCAATACTGCTGCCCTCCTAAGATCGGCTCCTCCTTCCCTTCTCTGGGCTCTATGGCAGCTTCCTTTGTCTGGAGGACAACCCTCCCGCTTCCCTTCTCCTATGCTCACATTATCAGCTGAGGTCATGGCCTCAAGGGAACGTTCCTAACCCCCTGGACTAGGTCACACCCACTATGAACACCTAAGGCAGCCTTCTGTTGGCCTCCACCTGGTACCTCTACAACTCTGGTTAGCTACCTTGTTGTACAGTTCATTGTTGAAAGTCTGGCTCCTTGACTGGAATACAACCCCCTTCAGAGCAATAGTGGGTCTGTTTTACTCATCACCTGGAACAAGGCAAGTGCAGGAGGGTGGTCTCTCTCCATAGGATCACGAGTCTCCACACCCAGGGGTCTTGTTGTGCCCAGTTCTGTCCAAAAGCCAGGCTGATCCCTCCATGGTTCAGGAAGCTCGTGTGAAGAGAACTCACTGGTCAGGAAGACAGACATAGATCCTGCAGCTCCTCCCCCACCCTCCCTGGCGGTAACTGCCTTTACCCCTCATCCCCATTTTGCTTGGCTCATGGAAAGTTTTCAAACAGATTTCAGTTAGTTGTCAACATTCAAGGTTTAGGATCCAGAATGTCCGGTTCCTCTTGGAAAATCATTAGGCCCAAGAGGCCACACTTGGCAGGAGCTGAGGAGCAGCAATTTCCTGCAGTCTCTTTGCTGACTGAGCTGAATCACCAACTGCCGCCAATCTTGGTGTGGGCACCCAGCCCATGTCACACGTGTCTCCCTGGTATGAGAGCATTTGAGTTTTCAAGCCTCGTGCAGAAGTCTCCAAGAACCAATGAGGTCATCAGAAAGAAACACATCACGCTGGCTCCCCATCAATATATCCTGCCCACCTCACTCTCGAACTCTGTGATGTCCCCTCTACTTTCAGAAATCATCAGGAAGGAATCTCGACACATTCAGAAAAACTAAATCATCTGAGAAATTTGAATAGTTGTCGATGAATCCTCCACCGTATCTCTCAGTTCCCCTTCCTCTTGGGAGGAAAACCTCCCAAGAATGTCTGCTTAACTTTAGTAGAGGAAAGCTTTTCTTTCCTAATAATCTGCTTCGCCTTGTTTTATTAGCAAATGAGAAACTGAAACCCACTCACGTTTCTTTTTGAGCTTTGATTACCAGGAAACTCTGTTAAATTCTGAGCTTGCTTCCTGCTACATTCTTTGGTTTCTTTTTTCTGGCAACTTGGACACTTTGCTCACTCTGCCCTACATCCTCACTTTCCTTTTGGAGAATTATTCCTCCTGCCCAGACCTCCCCTACTCTTACTCAGAAGCAACCAGGATGTCAAATGTGTTCCTGACCCACTTTGGCCAAAGATGATGGGTCCAGGAATGGACTCCTGGCTCAAGCCAGCCCCTGAGTCCTTAAATGAGGCATGCTGGAACTGAGAGATACATTATCCTTGAGATGCTGGATTGTGGAAGTCAAGTTTATATAATAGAGGAGCTGTTGGCTCCCTGTGGACTGGGGTAGAGAGAGCACAGAGAAGACCCAACATAGAGGTGAAGAACCTTCAGCTCTATGCAAACCCAGCTTTATTTTTTCCTGTAGTTTCTCTGACACACTCCCACAGTCTTTAAGAAATTCCGCCTTTTGTTAAAACTTCCTTGAGTTGGGTTTCTAAATGTTTTAAAACGGTAAAGGAGACTATGCCATTTCTCTGCTTCAAGGGCCCAAAGTTCAATAGTTGAACACTTTATTATACTGGATAAGACCTTGCAGGATCTGGCCTCATCCAACCAATACAAACTGCTCTCCTTCCCTCATTTGGTTCCAGCCAAAACAGTCTTCTTATTATTCTTCAAACTCTTCAAGCTCCCACATACCTCAGGGCCTTTGTACCTGCTGCTCCCTCTGTATGGAGAGTTTTTGTCCCAGAGTGTCAGGTGGCTGCTTCTTTCTTGTCCTGTCACCTTCTCAGAGAGGCCTTTCCTGATCACCCAACATATATTTGCCCTCCACTCCACAGGCCCTTTCTCTCTATCCTGTTTACTTACTTCACGTCTCTGTCACTCTGAAATAATCTTATTTATTTGCTTGTTTTCTTGGACTTCATACAAGTAATATTCAAATGTGAGCTCCATGAGGTCACTGCTGCAAACCCATGGTGAGCGCACCGCCTGGTACCTGGGAAGAGCTCAGCAGACAGTCGTTGGATGCATAAATGTTCCTTGCAGCCCAAAGAGCCTTCCTTAATACAAGATATGACAATCCTCTCTTCTTACCCCTTTCCTTATGTGGTTCTTGAATTCCTCAGTCTTCATTTTACTGATCTTTGTGTATCTTCACTTTTCTGGTCTTTGTGTATCTTCATTGGAGGACTTCTCAGAGCCCTTTGGAGTGGACAGAAAAATATAAGAGAATTTACTTACTTGTGCCAGGTATGTTTCCAAGCAAACATTAATTCATTTAATCCTTCCAACAATGATATGAGGACTGTAGCATTATTACCACCCCATCTTACCACCCTATCTCAGAACAGACTGAGACACTGGAGATGGAGTCACTTGCCTAAGGAAACCAGTCTGTTAGGGGCAGAGCCAGGACTCTGCCCAAGGAGTTTGGGTTTGAGTCCACATCTGTGAGCTCTTGGCCAGTGCCCTCCTGGGTGAAGGGGAGGAAGCATCCTCATTCCCGGGAGGTGAGCATGGGTCACATTCTACCTCCTCGAGTCCCTTTCTCTAATATTTGGGCTCTTGAGCAGGGCCCAGGAAAGCATATATTCAACCCAGCACAAAGCCAGGGTGAAGTGCGTCTGATTAGGACTATGACAGATTGCAATGAGACCCTGCAGGATGATTGAGGGCTTCCTCTAATCACACCAATTGATATAAATTACTATGCCGGCCGCCCCAAGTGGCATCTATGGGATTTACACCTCATTAGATCGGCGGTGCCAAATGAAGCAACAGGGTTGGGTCATTCCCTCCTTAGGAGCTGTGTCTGTGCTGGGCAAAAATTGTCAAGGGGAATCAGAAAGTAGGATCCAAACCCTCCAGGGGATAAAAGCAACTGTGCTGGAGAAAACAGAAAGTTAAGTAGGCACAATTCTGCATTTGGGAGCTTCTGATATGAAAACTATTTACACTTCTGCCAAACTCCTGCTTTAGCTCTTCTGTCGTTGGAGATTTAGCCTGTAAACAAGCAAAATCACAGCCTCAGGTGGTTCAGGGAGAGTGTTGGGAGGCTCAGCATGTTCTGAGGTTTGGGGACTCAGCAGAGGCAAGGATTCAGCTTTGTTGGGGGTGATGCCAAGGGTGAGTTGAACCTCCTCCAAGTTCCCACTAGCCACCACCCCCATTAAATAAACAATGTCAGAGAAAACGAAACACACAGCTTCAAGATGACCGCCCCCCTCGCCCCGCAAGCCCCACTCCTGAGCTTCGTGCAGTCACTCCCGAGCCTGCCAGCTCCTCCGGAGGTCTGTGGGATAAAAACAGGAAGGCAGGAAGCCAGGAAACCTGGATTTCCTTATTGGCTTCTGAATGTGGAGGGGAGGAAGGGAAAGAGGCAGAAAATGAAGAAAGGGCACATCAGAGCCAGGAATAGAGCCCAGACTTGATCATAAATTCGGGAGCCTTTATGTCATGATGATGTTTTAGCAGTCATGGGCCTTTTTTCTCCAAAACAATTCTTATTTAGCCTGTGTGAGGAAAACATCACAGGTGAGTGTCTATATTTATACTGCAGTTGATGAATAGCATTAGGGGGACAATAGTTTGGAATGCTTGGATCTGGCAGAAGAGAAGTTCTAGACACAGTGTGAGGCTCATGTAGAGGGTGCTTAGTTGGACGCTGACCACACCCTGCCCAGGGCAGCTCAGCAGGAACAACTGTAACCTCTCAGGAGGACTGTCTGCCTTCCTGAGAGCATAGCCTGTGTGCAGGGCAAGTGGAAGAGCCCCTGCAAGCAGCTCTTCGTGATGGCCAGTGAGGCACGGGGATGATTTCAGGGCTATGTTCTCTGCTGTTGCCCAAAGCTCCCCAGCAAGCCTGGGCTCTGGTTGTCCACTATACCCACCTTGATACACACCTGGACAATTCTGGTCCCCACACTTCCCTGTCTTATGCCCCTACTTCCTACTAGTGCTTCTTGGGATCATCTTCAAGACCAAAGACCTTTGCTGCAATATTGATCTCTGGGTCTACTTCCTGGAAAACCCAAACTAAGGCAGTGTCTTTGTTCAATTTATTAAGCACCTGTCTGAGAGGATGTGGTCTCAGGGGCACAGTACTTACAAACAGCACTCTCCAGTCTGATGAAGCCCAACACCAGGGTACTGACTGGCAGGTGACATGCAGGATGGATTTCAGCCCCCACCTATTCCTCTGCTGGGTGTCTTTGCCTGACACAGAGGCACCGCAGCAGGTACTTCTCTCTTCTTGGCTTCAGGGAAGGAACAATTTACTGGGAAGGACACCCTTCTATTTTGGGGGCATATCAAAAATTCCACCAACATACTCTTGAGAGCCTGAACATCCCTTTGAATTTAGGGCATGAGCAAAGTATGAAAGAAAGAGTGCAGGGTTTAAGTGTGACTTCTCTGAATTCAAATCCCACCACTGCCGAGTCCTAACTGTGTCACTTTGGGTTCATCATTTTTACACTCTGTAGCTTCCACTGCATCAGCTGAGAAAGGACACACAATTGCTTGAGGCATAAAGGTAGGAAGCAAATCGTGGGTGCACCGCCTGGAGGCCAGAAGGTGCCCTTTCAGTGCTGGTCCCTCCTGACTCCTCCTGCACCCCTCTCTCCAAATAGCCAGCGGAGCTCACCAAGTGGTTGGGATTGGACTGGGACCCATGTGCATATGTCTCCAAGATCTGTTGATACTCAGAACTGGGTCAACCTCGTGTTAGTTTTGAACGTTTGCCACTGTTAGTGCCAGGCTACAAAATGTTAACGAAAGGAGGCCACCAATCAGGTGATGGTGACAAAGCTCCTGTCCCAATCTGTCCTTCCCTCTGCTTCAGGCTAGTGTGAAAACAACTTTTCCACTACTCCTCTGCTGCGTGAAGTGATACATGAACACATGCCCACCAAGAGACCCAGTGCCAGGGGAGAGCACTGCCTTCCCACTTTATTTCTTGACTTTTATGTAGTGAGGGTAATAGCCATGGTTGTCACTGAATTTCTTAGCAGGTCCTCCTAGGTTTGGCACCATCTGAGGTTTTCCTCACCTGGAGGTGCTGAGTGACCATGAGTCCTGGGCCTCCTTACCTCAGCACAAACCCTGCCAAACTTATTATTTCAATCAAGGGAAAGAGCCAGTAAGAGCTGCAGAAACAAGACTCTGGGAGCCTGGACACACTGGCAGCACCTCTTCGAGGTTCCCCATAGACCTACCCCTGGCCAGGCAATCTTGTTTTATCCCTTAGGAACATACATACACACATGCACACACAACACACATGCACACACACACACGTCACCTTCCAGGTCTCACAAACATGTCAGGGATCATGAAAAAATAAAAGGCATTGGCTTAAAATATTTAAAGAAAGATATGCAAAATCAGAATGAATAAATGTTTAATTCAACATTTCCATTCGGTTCAGTTCAGTTCAGTCTTTCAGTCATGTCCGACTCTTTGCGACCCCCTGGACTGCAGCACGCCAGGCTTTCCTATACTTTACTATCTCCAAGAATTTGCTTAAACTCATGTTCACTGAATCAGAGATGCCATCCAACCATCTCATCCTCTGTCACCCCCTTCTCTTCCTGCCCTCAATCTTTCCCAGCATCAGGGTCTTTTCCAGTGAGTCAGCTCTTTGCATCAGGTGACCAAAATATTGGAGCTTCAGCATCAGTCCTTCCAGTGAACATTCAGGGTTAATTTCCTTTAGGATCAACTGGGTTGATCTCCTTGCAATACAAGGGACTCTCAAGAGTCTTCTCCAGCACCACAGTTTGAAAGCATCAACTCTTCAGCACTCAACCTTGTTTATGGTCCAATTCTCACATTCACTCATGACTATGGAAATACCATAGCTTTGACTATATGGACCTTGCAAACATTAGATCTATTTTGTTCATTGTCAAGTTTAGTTTTCATAAAGATTTTATTACCTACCAAGACAATTTGTGTAGTACCTTGCTTTGCAAGAACTCTTGAGTATGCATGATGATTGCTTAGAAAGTAGAGCCAATAGCAAATTAAATAAGTTACTGTTCATAGCCTCATAAGTTCAAAAGCAAACCTCTAAAATTTCTTTAAAGTGTATATAATATAAAAATAAATATATATACATATGATATGGGTACATTATATGTGTGGTATATATATGTATTATATAATGTGTATTATATATGTAATATATAAATACATATGATATGGTTTTAGAATAAATACTTGATGCAACATATAATATAGGGTGAGGTTCTAAAAGTAAGAGTAAGTATAAGAAAAGAAACATCTTTAAATGCTCTGCTCTGAGGCAAAAGTCACAACTGCTATTTGTTCTTGGGGAACTCTTTACTAGAGTATACCCTCCTGACGAAGCTCATATTTTTTTCCCCCTGGAGACCTTCAGTTACTGGTCATGAAAGACGCAGACAAATAAACCCTGCCTTATTATTTCAACATAGGAAAAGGGCCATTTTGCCCCTTAGAATTAAGAAAACTCATGACCGGCAACCCATATGTGTTTATGTACATATATGTCTTCCTTGGCCTCTTATCCTACAGATTTGCTGCCATACCTCTTACCTTTAGAGGTTTCTCAAGTTGGTTGGGTTCACAGGCAACTGAACCTCAATCTCAAATCTCTGAAATCATACTGCCTTTCCCCCAGGAGCCTGTGGGGTTCACCAGCCCTCCCAGGACAGCCGCCACAAATGTGCAAATGATCAGGCCCCCTGTCTTCTATCCCTGGTTCTTACAGGCTGCGCCCTGTGAAACTGCTGAGACTAGAAAGCCACGTGCTCCCCATCCTACCACACACACCATTCTGCCAACCTCTTCAGAGCAAATGTGTGAGGAGGCCGTTAGCCACAGGTCCTTAACAGAGCCGGGGCTGAGGTGGCGCCAGGGCAATCCCCTCACAGCCGGCATCCCTCAACCTTTTATTTTCATGCCGCTTCAAGGAGAAGATTGATTTCAAATACACACTTTAGAGCCTCTTGTTCACCCCATCATCTCTCCAATTAAGACAAAAGGCTCAGGGAGGCTCATCTTCACTCTGAGGAAACCAGAGGCAGGCCTGGGCTGGGGGTGCCCTGGGCAGTGTTGGGCACAGAAAGGTGTGAGCAGTGCTGACTGGAGACAGATGGGTGCTGGGTTTTGTCGATGAATAATTCACACCCTCAGAGAGCTGGGTTGATACTTGGCATCAAAGAAGGATTCTTTCTGAGCCTGGCCGCTGTGCAGATGGGTGGGGGCTTCCAGCCAAAGGCCAGGACAAGCCTGGGAGAAGGAAGACAGAGGCGGGGATGGAGCTGCACCCACTGACTGCTTGAGGACATGCATCCCGCAGCTTCAGCACCTCCCAAGCTGGCCTCCCAGGCTGGG
Source organism: Cervus elaphus (assembly GCF_910594005.1). Classification (NCBI taxonomy): domain Eukaryota; kingdom Metazoa; phylum Chordata; class Mammalia; order Artiodactyla; family Cervidae; genus Cervus; species Cervus elaphus. The sequence continues at coordinate 40,663,764 of NC_057838.1, read as the reverse complement.
CAGCCAGGGCTGAGTTCAACATTTCAGTCCACTAGGCCTGGTTCTTGGAGGGCTGTTGAGTGACATGAAAATGGATCTTTCCCCTCCTCTTTGAAAGCTTTGCTCCTGAATCCCCTCTGTCTCCTGGGCCCAACCAGCCCTTGGGAAGCCACTGCTAGTCACATGTGACAGAATTGCAGACTCACAGAAAGACAGAACTCAATTCAAAAAACATGCATTCAGTGTTGTGATATGCCAGGCACTGTTCTGGTGCAGGGGATACAGCATCAACAAAATGACTAAAAAACAACTTCTTAGGGAGCTGTGGACTCTCTGGAAACCAGTATGACCCACTCTTCTCTGGTGAAAGAAAAAGTAAAAGAGACTGAGCTTCAACTGTTGCCCTAATGATGTGCCAGGAGTTTTATGTCTCATTTCATTACCTCCCCCATAAAATCAAGGCCCAAGGAAGTTTGGTAAGATGCTCAAGGTCACAGAGCTAGTGGGCAGTAAATCTTGATCGTCTTCAAAACAGGTAATGGGTGTCCTTCATGAAGCCTCTCCATTTCTCTAACCCATATGATTAGTCTTCCTTAAAATAAAACCAAGTTTAGTTGCTAATGCCAATATTTAATAACTTTGTATGCTTGTGTAAGGGACTCATTTTTCTCATCTGTAAAATGGGATTGATGGCACCCATCTCCCTGGGCTGCAGTGATGATTATAGGAGATCAGACCTGTAAAGCCCTCTGTTCAGAGCTTGGTGCTGGGTAAGTGTTCAATAAATGTAAATTCTTATTAATAGTATTTTCATATTTGATATAAATAATCTCACATAGAGAGAAAGTTATAATACACTGAGTAAATCACCCCTAATAAAAGAATAAAAATTAAGTCAGAGAAACTTTAATACTAAAAATGAAAGTGTACTAAGTCAGGCCTATAGAAGAACATACGGCAGTAATTATAAATTCATTAGGTGTTCAAACATTACAACCTTTTGACTCTGATTGTCACAGCTTTAGGACAGCCTAAGAGAAATTACAGACTGTCAGATGTGTATCTGACCACTCCATCCTAAAGACAAATCTGTGCTGGATGCAATGATTCCAGTGAACACTGGCCAGAATGGCTGTCATGGGGCAGTGCCACATGTGGTGCCCATCTAGGTGACTCCACTCAGAATTCAGCGTCAGGGGCTCCATGCTTATTACAGCCATACCTCATTGTACTGTGATTTGATTTATAGCCATGGGTTTCCACCCCTGTGGAAACCAGAGTGTACTGTCAGCCCTTCAGATAGACAGGAACAGAACACTATTATCAGAGAGGGGAAGAGGAATGATTTCCCTGGGAAGATGCCAGACAGACCAAAAGGCATGCCCGCTATTGCCCAGTTCAGTTGGTTATGGAAAGATGCCTTGTGTGACAAGCTTTAAAAAATGCCCAAAAAGATGGGATGGGCCCTCCAAAAAGGATCACAAAAGGGCCATAGCTTTTGGAAAGAGAACCTTGAAGCAGAATGCCACCACTCCTAACCCCAGGAATGATCAAATAGTTCTAAGTCACTCCTCATCCTAAAAAAACAAGCATGACTGTGGCAGACCCATGTGACAACTACCAATGGTTTGTCTTTGAAAGCAGCCTCCATCCCTCTCCATTTGATTGCCCTCCCAGACTGGCACACAACAGTCTCCCCCCTCTCCAGTTTTCCTCAGAGTCTACCCCAGGTGGGCCTGGAAAACCCCAAAAGCCCCAGGCGAGGCACCTAAATTGCTACTGGATAAGTATCCATATCCCACTTCTCCTAAATCAGGGGTCAGCAAACTTTTCCTGAAAAGGGCCAAATGGTAAAATAGTCTAGGCTTTGCGGGCTAAGAGGCAAATTCAAGGCTATGACATGTAGAAAAACATACAGTAAGATGTAACATACGACAAGAGAAAAAATTTTTCTACAAGTTCTTTTCAATCATTTAAAAGGATACTTAAAAAAAATTCTCAGTTTATGGGCCACACAGAAATAAGCGATGGGATGGATTTGGTCTGTGCGAGGTCTAGTTTGTGGATTCCTGTCCTAAATCATTCAAGAGGGAAGGAGCCACAAGTAAGCAGAATTTACATTGAAGGGAAGAGGACGCTCTAGTTTCAAAATCACAGCCACAGAGGGAGAAGAAGGGAGAAAGAAAGAAAACCGTGGGGACAGAGACTGAGAGTCAGGGAAATTTGGAAAGGAAAGGTGACGCTTCATTTGGTCGTGGGCAGAGGCGATGATCAGTGAGAAAAAGAGGAAGGGAAAATGATTTACAGTATTTGCTGAGCTCTTAAAATGAAATGCATCAGGGACTACAATATTCAATTGATTTTCAGTTATTGTGTATACTAGGTTTTCTCCCCCCTCCCCCACCCTTTCTTTCTGTGCCACAAAGCAGAGTCTGGACCCACAAGTAGATGTGATTTTTATGGGTTGCTTCCCAATCCAGTGGGGTGGCTAACCTGCCCCCTTCTCTGTCCCTGCCATCAAAGCACTCTGATTCCTTCAGCCATCACATCCATCCACCTGGGACATGCTTTTTCACTCCAGCCTCCGTCTCCTTAATCAACTCCTGCTCATCCTTTCTTCCCAGTCTTCTGTGATCCCCACTGCCTGCTTCCTTGGCTCTTGCTGCTAAGTGCCTCCCCTGAAAGCCTGAGCCCCAGCTTTGAAATGGGCCCACTCCTGCCTGCCCCTGTTGAAAATCAGGCAACGGACAAGAAAGCACTTTGCAAACTGTAAAGCTCATATTAGTATTTGGTCCCAAAGACAGACTACTTCTGATCCTCTTCTCTGTGTCTTTTGCTCCAGGCAATACTTCCATGGGCCCCTTGAGTCAGCACTCCACACACACAGAAAATATGTTATTGGGAGGGGAATGAAATACGCTTGTGATTTAAGGATCAGCTTCGCGCCAAACAGTTTAGTTAGATTTGGGGTGGGAGCAGGGCTCTGAGTTCTCTATTAAAGCCTCCTGGGGTTCCAGGTGATTATTTTACATATCAGGAAATTCTGGGCGCGCCACCCCCAATTAAAGAAGCAGATGTCTCCTCTCCGCGGCAGCTTCCAGTATGCTACCTTCTCGAGCTCAGCTCAGAGCTCCATCTGAACCTGTCTCCTATAATTTTTAACTAAAACAGCCCCCTCCGTCGACTGTAATTAAACATATACTCAGCCACCGCTAGTTTGGCGTCTGCACCTGCCGCTGGGATCCCCTTTCTCCAGGCACCTGCGCTCGGCCGCGCCCTGCCGCCTGGCCCTCGCCCGTGCGCACGCGTAGTCGCACAACCCCAGCCCGCGCCCCCTCGTCCGCCTCCCGTTGGCGCCGGAGGAACAGATGGAGCGATCATCCTCTTCATTCCGCCAGAAGGGCCCCGCTGCTCTGGGGGGAGTTCTGCGGTTGTAAGACACATAATTAGACACGTCATTGGACAATGCGGCGGATTAGAGGGGGTGGGCTCGCGTCACGGAGGACAGGCGTCCTCATTGATGTGCCGCACGCCGATCCCCGATCCTCAGCGCTCACACCCGCGCCCAACCCGGAGGGAGCAAGGGCCACGCGAGCGCATCCAGGGTAGCTGGCCGCCCGCCTGCTACATCGCTTTGAATTCTCGGCCCTCTTCAGCGACATCTGAATTTTCTTTATCTTTTAAAACGCCGTGCCAGAATGAGTTATGCGCAAAAGATGACCGGCTTGTTGATGGCTCACCTGTCAAGTTCCCAAGCTCCGCGGGGCAGTGGGTCCTGCAGCTCACAAGGTAGACAGACAGTGACGATCTCCACCGACAGCGCGAATCCCCTGGGGGTGGGAAAGAGTCAAGAAAATCCCTCTGGAGTGGACACATGCTGAGACTCACTCTCTCCTCCCACAAAGAGCCAGGTGATCTTCAGTGACTCAGGCCACCTCACCAGGCTCCATAGGGACAGCATCTAAGGTTGTAAAGAGCCGGGGATGCAGAGAGGGAAAGATCCAATTTGGAATCCAAGGCTGTCCCTTGCTGCCTGGGGGACACTAGGCAGTTCACTCAGTCTGGAGCCCTGGTCTCCTCTTCCGTATAGTAAGGGAGGTAGTCTCTACCCTGCAGGCACTGTAGGGTACAGTGTATTTGAGCTGAGCTCTTTTGTGAAATCAGAGGCTCACTCAGAAAACCTGTGTGTCATTTGGGTCCTGTGGGAAGCAGGAGCCAAGAGATAATTACAAGTACATCCTCCGTGAAGGATAAAGAGGAGAGCAAACAGGAGTAGGAGCAGAGGACCTCGAGCAGAAAGGGGACTAACACATGTGAAAGAAAGGAGAGGGTGGAGGGTTCCAGCGGGTCTGCAGCCTGAGAAGATCTCAGAGCTATGAAGGCGAGTCCAGAGCAAAAACTGCCTGTGAGTGGAGTCCCACATTGGGCAGCAGTGGCCCAGTGCTAGCATCTGGGAATAACCCAGGACAACTGTGGCACGTTTGTGAACAGTGCTTGATCAGGAAGTGAAGGTGTGGCAGCCTGAAGCTGTCAGCTCACCATACTCCCCTGAAGGGTCTCCTTGGAGGGAGAGAACTGGTGTCAGCTGAGCTGACACCACCCCCCACCCCCTCTCGGCTATCCTGCTCCTGGGTGGCCACTTGGCTGGGACAAAGTCAGCTAGCACACTTCATTGGCCAACCATGAATGATTCAGTTTCCCTAAACTGATCCAACCAGAGTAATCCGGTGACATCGGCTGAGGATTCAGTTCAGTTCAGTCGCTCAGTCGTGTCCGACTCTTTGCGACCCCATGAACCATAGCATGCCAGGCCTCCCTATCCATCACCAACTCCTGGAGTTTACTCAAACTCACGTCCATTGAGTCAGTGATGCCATCCAACAATCTCATCCTCTGTCGTCCCTTCTCCTCCTGCCCTCAATCTTTCCCAGCATCAGGGTCTTTTCCAATGAGTCAGCTCTTCGCATCAGGTGGCCAAAATATTGGAGTTTCAGTTTCAGGATTAGTCCTTCCAATGAACACCCAGGACTGAACTCCTTTAGAATGGACTTGGATCTCCTTGCAGTCCAAGGGACTCTCAAGAGTTTTCTCCAACACCACAGTTCAAAAGCATCAATTCTTTGGCGCTCAGCTTTCTTTATAGTCCAACTCTCACATCCATACATGACCACTCAAAAAACCATAGCCTTGACTAGACGGACATTTGTTGACAAAGTGATGTCTCTGCTTTTCAATATGCTGTCTAGGTTGGCCATAACTTTCCTTCCAAGGGCTAAGCATCTTTTAATTTCATGACTGCAATCACCATCTGCAGTGATTTTGGAGCCCCCAAAAATAACAGCCACTGTTCCCCCATCTATTTGTCATGAAGTGACGGGACCAGATGCCATGATCTTAGTTTTTTGAATGTTGAGCTTTATGCCAACTTTTTCATTCTTCTCTTTCACTTTCATCAAGAGGCCCTTTAATTCTTCTTCACTTTCTGCCATAAGGATAGTGTCATCTGCATATCTGAGGTTATTGATATTTCTCCCGGCAATCTTGATTCCAGCTTGTGCTTCAACCAGCCCAGCATTTCTCATGATGTACTCTGCATATAAGTTAAATAATCAGGGTGACAATATACAGCCTTGACGTACTCCTTTTCCTATTTGGAACCAGTCTGTTGTTCCACGTCCAGTTCTTCCCTACCCCACCACAGTTTTCTTGCTTCTTTCTCATCTTAATTTTATACAAGTCTGAATACAGAGCTCAAGAACCCACTGTTCCTGAGTATAGCCTGGTAGAAACCCCTCTTCCCTGCTCCAATTCCTTTGGCTTTACTTGTTTTCCAGGCTCTTCCAGCAGGGTTGGCCCTGATTCAGTGAGAGTTCAGAGGAGCAAAATTATTTCCAGCCAGGAAGAATGAAGGGTGACCTCCTGGAAGAGGTGGCATTTGCATGGGGCCTTGAAGGATGGGTGAAATGCAAATCTGGGCAAAGTCACAGGGAAAAGAGAAAGCAGTATGCAAGCAAACAGGTGGAGGTGGGAAAACACAGTATGTACAGAAACATAAAGACAGTAAACTGTACAGTTGGTAAGGCTCCATGGGAGCCCTTGGGTTGCAACATTGCTCTTCTTTTCCAGGCATCTCTAGGCTGGTGGTCAAACTGTTGGAGCTTCAGGCCAGATGGACTATAGGCAGGGCTCTCAAGTTGCTCGGCTGTTCTTGCTGCTGCTGCTTCTGAATGTTCACTCTAGCAAGAGCAGCTGGGTAAGGTCGCGCTGGAAGAACTTAAGAGGCAACATCCTATCACTTTGAATACTTAAAATACCAGAGGCAGAGCCTTCAGCGTGTGATCCTAGCTAGGACTGAGGCTCGCATGGCCAAACTGCTGCTTCCAGTATGTTTTGAGGGGAAAGGAAAGCAGATACGCGTAGCCAGATTCTTCTAGGAGGTACATCCTTTCTGTTTGTTTTTTTTCCAAGTGCTCAGGCATCCGCTTTCACATTCATCCTTTTCCTCCAGCTTATCTTTTCATGACTTTGGAGAGAAGTCTTCCTTATCTAGGAAACAAATGGCCTTCACAGAGAGCTCAAAACACCCAAGTCATTTATCTGTTTGACATGTGTTTCCCTGTTTGTTTTCTCCAGCCTTGAGACAAGAGTTGTGTCAACTGTGGATGTCTGTGCCCCAGTCACTGGAGAGGCATGAATCAATTTCCAGCTGCATTTATCACTCACTGCCTTAAATCAAGTCTAATCAATGCTTCCTTCATTTGGTATGGATTGAAACTATATATAACACACTCAGAAAATGAGCGGGAAAGGCAGCAGCCGATGACCAACAAAAACTGTCAGGGATTTAGATGGAATGATGTTAAGGAAACATTCGCAATCTTTGATTTGTTTTCATGGAGACGCCTGACCAAACAGTCACAGAGATTTGTGTTTATGAAGCTTTAATTTCAATCTACCTGACAGGCAATGACATTACATGACGGATCATTTTATACCAGAGAATGTCTGCATCTTCAAAGATTTTATAATTAATACATTCTGAAGAGTTGGAATATTTCTGATAGCACGACAACTATAAAGCTGCCAAGAGTTTCCTTTCTATTATTGTCTTTCATTCATTTCCATTTCTTTTAAAGGTATCTCTTTTGTCACCATTGACTATATGGGTCAATCTAGTCACAAGATAGAAAATAAAAATCCCCTACAACAAAAGAGATATCTAGGAGCCCCCTCTAATTTAGAATTTTATAAAGTCTTACGGCTGAGAAAACTTGACCCTTTCTCTCCTATGCCCAATTCTTGGTAACAGAATTTGATCCATGCATCCAAAATGGATTTTTTACTAGCAGGTGTGAAAACCACTCCCCAGCTGTTCAACCAATTTAGAATGTGGTAGGGAGCAGCCCTGTCTCATTTGTAAATTAATCCCATGCCAGTGAAAGATGATATCAGCATCGTCCCTGGCACCTTAAACCGATCATGCCCACAGCAAGTCCCCACATTGTTCTTCAAGGATAATGGGAGAAGAGACAGAACATAGAAAAATAGGTCAATAATTCCAACCAGATGAGGCAGTGCTGTGATTCACTGATACAATTAATATTTCTATCTAATCTGCTGAACTGTACAGACTTTTACCACGAGCACACCTCAGAAGTGATTAAGAGAGCTCTCATTTTCCAAGTGCTGGCTCCCCCAGTGGCTTGTTGTCAGGTAGCTGAAAAGAGCCCTGTGCAGCTCTGGGAAGTGTGACAGTAATAATAAACCCTTGTGCTGGTTTAATACTTTCTAGTTTATAAAGGGTTTTGAATATACAAGAAAAGTAGTTGTATTCCTACTTCCAAGAGGCTTCCCTGGTGGCTCAGAGGGTAAAGCGTCTGCCTGCGATGCGGGAGACCCGGGTTCGATTCCCTGGGTCGGGAAGATCCCCTGGTGGAGGAAATGGCAACCCACTCCAATACTCTTGCTTGGAAAATCCCACGGATGGAGAAGCCTGGTGCAGGCTACAGTCCATGGGTCGCAAAGAAACGGACACAACTGAGCGACTTCACTTTCACTTTCCAAGAGGAAGAGAGAGGTTTCGAGGTTGGCGTACCCCTGTTGGGCTGCTCACACCTGAACTGTGTCTCTAGGACTCAATGCCTCATCTCCTCAGCCCTGTCACCGTGGTTCTTGACACTAAGCTGCAGCTAGTCAGCTGCTAAATCTTCCTCTTTGTGCTTTTGGGAATTCTTGGGAATGCACATGATTATAAGAGATCCCTCGAGTTGCCTACCAATTATCTAGTTAAAAAAGATACATTAAAAGAAGCACCTTTGGCTGTGTTTTGTGTTATAGATACAGTATAGTGCTCTTAACTCATCTTAAAGGCAGGGTAATATAATAAAGTTTTAACCCTCAGCAAACAAAGACAGGGTAAAAGAAACGCTGCAGACATGGAATCTAAAATTAAAGTGCTCACTCTCTTTGTCTTTCCAATGCATGAGACTTGTAAGGTGAGTTTCTTTGCTTTGAGGATGTCCAGAAAGGATCACATTTGCCCATCCTCTGAGTAAGGAAGTCACAGATTTTTCTACCCAAGGTGAGTCTCACCAAAGTAGATCCTCTTTAGATTCCTAAGTAAGGACAGAAGTTGATGGAAAGAGAAACTTCCACAGCTTTAAATTTTTAGACAAGAGTGGATTTGCTCAACTTGACATTAGTAGTAGTAAATGAGAGGAATAACAGATAATGCGTTTTCAAACTGGCCTCAGGTCATGTGCTACTGAGGAGAAATGCATTTTCAATGGTCATAGGGATTTTGAAGCTCTCCAGGGAGCCTGAGAAAAGTCTTGAACACATTCTAACAAAGCTGTTACAGTGTTCAGGAGTTAACGTGCGTGTCAAATCGCACAGTCACCCCAACTATCCTGTTAATACAAACTGGAATTTACAGTGGAAATACAAATACTCACAACCTACAGAGAAGTAGAATAAAAGGGATCATACCCTTTCCTGAAATAAAAATGCTACTGAGATTAATACATATCAGATTGCATTTCATTTCCTCCCCAAAGCAAATTGGTTTATTTCATTTGTTCATTCATTCAGCAAGTATTTATGGTGCGCTGAGAATACGGGCTGATGGTTCAGTGGTAATAAGACACGACACAGACATCATTCCCAAGGAGCTTACACTCAAGTGAGGAAATTCACATATAAAATATTAATGGAAGTGTATGTTTCTAAGCAAGATGGAGTAACAGGGACTAGGTTTAACCTCCCCCCTTCTGATATAGCGAAAAAAGAAAACCAGAGATAATACATGAAACAATGTGGTTTTTAAGATACCGGACATCAGGCAATGAAAGACAGTGATCCTGAGGAATGGAAACCAAACCCTAGGAGGGTGAGAGGGCCTCGCCTACTGTCCCAGATGATTGTCCAGGCTGCACAGGGAGGGGCAACCCAGAGAGAACCCAGTGGACTCTGGAGTTCAGGAGACAGAGCTGGGGGCCTGGGGGGCCAGAGTGTATAAGACAGAGTACGGGAAAGGTGAGAGCTGTGGAGAACACCAGACACCAGGAGAGGGTCAACTGCTCACCGAGGAGAGCCTGCAAATGAGGCTGGGAAAGAGCCATGCGAAAGGACTAGAGGGACCAGTATTCACACAGGTGTCTGTTTTCATCAGCCGGACTGGAGAAAAATAATCCCTGGGGCATGGGAAAATCTTTCCTTAGGACTGGGAAATTGTTTGTCCTAGATGGAGCACTGTTTCAGACCTACCTAACAAACTAAAAAGCAAGACCCACAAGGATCAAAACTATTTCCAAACAACTGCATCCCAAAACAAAGCTAAAGAATACTTATGAGAATACATATAACCAGCACCCAATGAGGTAAAATTCACAATGTTTATCCAAACAAAGATTATCAGGCATGCAAGGATGACTCATTTAAGGATTTGTATTTAGAATTTATAAAGAATTCTGCAAACTCAGAAATAAGAAAAGCAACCCAGGTCAAAAATAACTGGCAAGAGATTTGAACAGACACTTCACCAAAGATACATGGATGACAAACACATGTGAAAAGATGCTCAACATAAGAAGTCTTAAAATGCAAAATAAAATCACAATGAGATACCACTTCACACTTATTAAAATGGCAAAAATGGACCACACCAAGTGATGATACCAAGTGATGACAAGAATGAGAAAGAAGCAGAGCGCTCACAGGCTGCTAGTGGGCGTGTAAAATGGTACAGTCACTGTGGAAAACAGTTTGGCAGCTTCTTACACTGTTAAACATACACCTACCATACGGCTCCATCATTCCACTCCTAGATATTTACCTAAGAGAAATAAAAGCATATGTCCACACAAAGACTTGCACACAAATGTTCATAACAGCTTTATTTGGAACAGCCAAAAGCTGGAAACAACCCAAATGTCCATTCAATGAAATACTACTCAGATATGGAAAAAAAAACAACAAATCCTCAATACATGCTACATTGATGAATCTCAAAATAATTATACTGCATGAAATAAGCCTGATAATATTAATTACAGTTTGCTTTAGAACTTTGTTCTTAAAGGTACAAGAAAACCAACTGGTGTCAATGTTAGCTCACAAACAATGTTGTATATACCAAGGAAAAGTACAAAGTGAAAATGAAGAATTTTAATTCAGTCAATAAAACCAAATCTGACATAATTCTCAATAACAAATGAGACCACTCAAGAGTCGATCCTCAGGTGTCTGCCGGCTTTCTCTCTCCAGCACACTGCCCTGCTGTCCAGCAGCAGAGTCTTTGGGCTCAGAAATCTGAACTGAAGTCTCCAGTTGTTCTCCGAGCTCCTGGATCAGAGGCCCAGAGGCTCTGGGAGCCCGGGGGGAGGCCAGCGGCTGTCCTTGACCATCATCAGACCCCAGGAAGGTGGTGCTTTTGCACATCCCACCATCGTTAAGAAGCAGGGCCATGCTGCTTTCTTCAACAAAGGGACCAAGCAAGGAACGCCCTGTCTCAGATTCACCACCTCCGGGCTCCTCTTGTTCCGAGTCTGACTCCTCAGTCTCAGGTGATGCACTGCCCTCTGATTCCTCTGAACTACTCGTCTCAGAGCTGGAGGAAGGCGTCTGCTGCCCGGAAGTGGAATGGACTCCTGCTTTTGATGTGGTTTCTTCCTCCTGGACCAGAAAAGCTGCTGCCTCCAGCTCCTCCAGTTCTAACCCCAGCTGGGCCTTGGTCAGGGATGCTTTCTTTAAGGCTTCTGCAAGAGCTGCCAACTTTTTGGACCTTGAAAACCATTTTAAGAACAATTATTAGGACTATTCATTAACTGGCCTGGGGATAACAGGGTCCACAGCTTAAAGAGATGACAAAATAAAGTTGGATCCATACTTCACATGGCACAGAGGATGAAACCCCAAATAGATCAAGGATACAGAGGAAAAAAGGAAACAAGTATTACAAGGAAATGAAGGAGATTTCCTTTATGACCCCAGAATGAAGAAGGCCTTCCTATGATCAAAATGTAGAAGCCATAAAAGAAAGGCGAAGACTGATAAATTCAACTAATAAAAATAAGATAATTTCTGAAGGGTTAAAAAAAAAAGCCATAAGAAAAGTCAAAAGGCTAATGCAAAATTGAGAAAAGTATTTGTGATTTATATAATAAAACAAGGACTAATTCCCCTAATAGAGTTCTTAAAAATAGAGATAACAATCCATGAGGAAAATGGGCAAAAGATACAAGCAGACAATTCTCACAAAAAGAAATAGAAATGACTCTGAAAATATATGAAAAGATGTTCAACAACTTCAGTCAAATAAAAGAAATACAAATTAAAGTCATGCTGAGATATATTTTCATTTATCAGATTGGCAAAAATCCAAACATTTGGTAACACTGCCAGCAAGGCTGTGGACGAAAGGCGCTTTCATTCACTGCTGGTGAGAGAGTAAACAGCTATAATCCCGATGCAGGAGAACCTGGCAATAACTTTCAAAATGGAAAATGTACATACCCTTGACCCAGCAAAACCACATCTGGAAATTAAACACATATGCTACAGGACACGGTAATATTTACTGCGGCATTGTTTCTAATACTCCAAAATAAGAAATACCCAAATGTCCACCAACATGGCACTGGTTAGATCAGTTGTGGAACAGCCACAGGAAGGAATAGTCAATGGTGACGTAATGCAGGAGGCTCTCCAGGGACTAACCCAGACATACTGTTTAACAATGACAAAAGGCTTTCTGTATGTATATGCTGCTTTCTATGTTAAACACACAAAAAAAGTAAAGAAGCAAAAACATATTTGAAGTTGCTTGTACACTTAACCATGAACTCTGGAGAGCTACAGAAAACACTAATATTTATGTAGAGGGGCACTGCAGGAGCTGGAAAGATGAAGGATGATCGTGAAAGGGAGACTTTTCATGAATATCGTTTATTTTTAAACTTATGGGAATGGAATACCTATTCAAAATTCTTAACTAGAAAAGAAAAGAAAAGCAGAATAAGAGAGCAACACAGAGTGCTTTTTAACTGAAAACCATCTCATGCTATTTCAGAGGATATTTTTGCTAAATTTATAACATTACATGATAAACACTATACTGAACAGATAAACTTTTTCACTAACTCAGATGCATTTTGTTTTGTTTTTTGAAGCAATGTAAGGCATACTGCAGTTTTCCATAAAAGATGTCTTTGCTGTTCCATGGAGGAAAATCCGGTGTGACAAGTGAAAAAAGGTAGCAGTGAGTGAAAACGTAAGTGTGCTGATGTGGCTTCTGTGTTTCTCTGGCTCCAAAGATTAAATGAGTGGCTTGAGACAAACTGAATGAGTTGAGTTCACAGGATAAACTCATTCGTCAAAGCGTAGTCCACCCCAAAATACTGGGGACTAGAGGCTTCATTTCAACAGAGTGATGGATGGGGATTTTCACCTAAGTGCCTGGATATACCTGAGACCCCTTTGTCTCAAAATATTTAGCATAACAAAAGATTCCTGCAGGGATGCTTCCCCTACCCCCAGCCCCAGGTCTGGAGAGTGTAATCAGGACCCAAAGTTCCACTGCAGTCAGTGTCCAAGGTTGGGTGGGACGAGGACAATGGCCGTCATGGATGTGCAATTTTCTCTTCAACGAGGAAAACCCTGTGTTTTGGTGCTGGAATTGCTGGAGCTTAGAAAAGGAAAGATGGCCTGCGGTTGAAAGGAAAGCTTGGGGAGATCCACTGGAGTTGGTAGATGATCTACCAAAGGGCTGTATAACTCTGGGTAAGTTCTGGTGGGTTTGAGACATCTTTAAAAGCACAGTTGTAAAATAAGATGTTTGCAATAGAATCTACATCCAAGTCCAAGACAGTTGTGGATGATATACATATTATATTTTGAAGCCTTGGCTACCAGTTGCCAAGCATCTGGTCAGAGCTAGTGGACCAGTTTAAAACCTCCCTGCCGCAAGGCTCTGCCAGCCTAAGGACTAGTTCACTGTCATCTTTCTCACTAAAAAAAAGGTCCTCTCTGGGTAATGACACACAGCCTTAAGAGATAAAGAGCCATGAACCTGGGAAAGAAGAGAATGCTTCTTATTAAACTATAATATCCAAAATAAAAAATTTAAATAAAAGCCCTTACACTCCAGTGACTACACATCTCACATTTTTAACAGCCATAATAAACACTTTTGACAATATATGAAGGATGACGTTCCACAAACATTGTTGTACTTGCTCCTATGACAATCCTGTGAATCAGCTTCATTTTTATTCCCACATGACAGATGGCAAAATAGAAGTTTGGAGGAATTGAGAGGCCATCTAAAGGTTGCCCCGCTGAGCGGGGTGGGGGTGCCAGCAAGGAGCGGAAGCCCCCATCTCTGAGCTCTAGCACTCTCTCTGCCATCACAGGGCCTCTCAGGACTACTCGGGCTCCGAAAAGGTTCCCATGATTCCTTCCCAATTTGATGCCACTCAACACCTTCCCAAGGAGCAAGTTCTCACTTGCATAAGGCCCAGAATTCTCCATAGAAACTGTAACGGGTCTCTTTTTAGCTCAGCAGTCTTAAAGTATACATCTAAGCTTTACCTACAAGGACTGCAGGATCTGAGGGGAAAAAATGTGGATTATTTTTGTGAATATTAGTGAATACCACAGATATATCTACTCAAGCTAAAACTGTTTGGATCTTTATTATTGTCTACTATAAAAATATTACATCTGTCACTTATAACTATATAAATTTGGAATTCTAAAGTTCCTCACCTGTAATTTTGGCTCTTTTCAGAAAGCATCCCTCACAATGCTGGGACTAAGAAGTGTCAACTCTAACAGGCAGGAAAGTGGCAAAGATGAGCCAAGTGATCTTTGCCTGTTACCAGCTGAGGTAACTTCCTATCCTTCAGGGAAAAGTTTGTTTCTCAGTTTTAGCAGTATATTATTTTAAAAATGATCCATTATATAATGTGTATTTAAAAATGGATCATATGTGGATTTATTTTTTTATTCCTTACCACCCTAATTCATCTTTATTTTTTATTATCCCACTTTTACTACCTCAAGCTATCTAGTTTCTCAAATTTATATTAAACTTCTGATAGAAACTTAACAGAATAAGCATTTTGAACTCTCATAGAATGCTAGGAAGAAAAAAAAACTAATTCAAATTTCAAAATATCATTGGTATAGAATATGACTCAACTAATCTGAGGAATCAAAGTCAGGTTTGTTTCTGTTCAATTATTTTACACAGATGATTTAGCAGTCACTGTTCACAGAAAAGGAAATTATTCCTTTGGAGAAAAAATGGAGCCATGAGAGAGTCACCTTTGCTCTTTTCAAACATCGGCACAAGTGGAGCTGGTCCTAAGCCTGCCACTCCTTGGAAACTCTACAATCTAACTGTAATGGCCTTGCCATTTCAGAAAGCACCTCATTTAACGCAGTTAGTGGCTTTTCACTGTCACACTCAAAACAGACCAGGCTAGGTCAAGTCAAAAAGCCTTGTCAAATGACATTATTAGTTAGCCAGAGTTCTTACAAAAACCAGGTACATGTGGATATACTCAACCGACACTTATGTTGAGTTACTAGTTGTACTTATAGTGTATATTTTACATCTAAGTGAAGAATACCTATCTGTTAAGATGTATTAATTATGGAGTGGAGAGATTCAGCATTTAAAAGATACATGATAGATCATACTAATGTCATATTTTAATAAAATTACACTCAATGCAGGTTTTTCTCAGAAAATTTTTGGAAATGTAATCCTGCCATATAACTTAAAAAAAAAAACAACCTTCCATTCTGTTTATACACGTGAAATAATATCCTATTTGGAGAAATTTTTTTAAATTAAAGACTGACAAGCTACAGTAAATCCAACTACCAGTGAAGAGTAATAATAACAGCTAAGGGTGCATGCCTTTACTGTGGCTAAGATGATATAAAATTTCCTCAATTATTTTATATTTGGCAACTGACTTTAGGGGGGCAAAAAGGGAACCGTAACTTTATGAAACCACCAAAACAAAGTGCAAAAGGAACCCTGAAATGTAGGCAAAAGAAAACTGGGTATAAATAGAAAGCATACATCCTGTTTCTTGCTGTAGAATTTTGTCTCAAACTATCAATCAACTTTTCACCACTTCCTGCAATAGCAGGTCTACTATAAATCTCATAGTAACTGACTAGGTTTCATTTCCTCTGCCAAAACCTGCTAGCCTGCCAGCCATGACATACTGACACTAGAGCCAGCAACTGATAATGTAGGGCAGGACTCCAGTGAGGCCACTCCAGACACATTTCATACTAGATGATGAATACAGTGACTTGGCTTTTAATTTCAAAGGACACATACACACACCCCCACCCCCACCCCCTCAGACTATTTCTGGGAACAAACCGTATATCAACATTCTTTTTAAAAGACAATGATGACAATGACATATAATCATAATTCCTCTCTGCTGAAAAGAACCAGTTCCAAACTTCAAACTCCCCTGCCTAATATACATTTATGCAACCTGATCTAAATAAAAGGTAATGCATTAGCTTTAGGTAGAAGTTGCTGCTGAAACTCATCTCTGAAAACAGGCATGAAAGACAAATACCAGTTCATGCACAGATGAACACAGAACTAACTGCCTGCCCTGACTCTGTAAGAATGAAAAGCATTTCCAGCTCAGTCATTAGCAGAAACAACTGATCTCTTTGAACAAGAAAATACCAATTTAATACAGAAAATACTGCAAGATAAGAGTTATTTAGGCCTCACTGAGTATGGACCAATTTAATATTTTTTCATCCTATTTTCAACTTGACTTAATACCCTTCTCTGGGTCTGCATTATGAAAAACAATACCTAGTCCATGGGTCATTAGATCAATTTTCCCCAAAACTCCCTCTATTAGTTACTAGTAACCATCATAACAAACTACTACTGGCTGGCTTAAAACAATAGAAATTTATCCTCTCATAGTTCTAGAGGCCAGAAGTCCAAAATCAAGGTATCAGCAGGGTTGCTTCCTTCTGAAGGCTCTGAGGGGAGAATCTGTTCCATGCCTTTCTCGTAGCTTCTGGTGTTGCCAGGAATCCTTGGCTTGTAGATACATCACCCTAAGCTCTGCTTCTGTCACCACCTGGCGTTCTCTCTGCGTGTTTCTTCACAAGGCTGTCTTCCATCTGGATGTGTCTCTGTGTCTCTTCTCCTCATAAGAATACCAGTCATATTAGATCAAGGGCTCATTCTACACCAATATGACCTTATCTTAACAATTAATTACATCTACAAGAACCCTATTTCCAAAGTCATGTTCTAGGGTTCTGAGAAGATATGAATTAAGGAGAGGCACTATCCAACGATGCAGTCTGTCTTCTAGCCTCTGCCTCACCCCCAATTCATGTCTGTCCCACATACAATATATATTCACTCATCTCAATACTCCCAAAGTCTCAATCCATTCCAACATCAATTTTAGGTCCAAACTTTTGTCTAACTCTCATCTCAAACAGAATGAGGTGGAACTCTGGGTATACTCTATCCTGGGGTATCATTTCTCTGTCCACAGACCTGTGACTAAAGAACAAGTTATCTGTTTCCAAAACACAACAGTTGTACAAGTGTTTAAAAAATTTTTTTTCCATTTCAGAAGGGAAAAAATGAAATGGATTAAAAAAAAGTTAACCAATCTAAAGCAAGTTCACAATGCAGTAGGTCAAATTCCATCAGTTTTGAAGCCTGAGAATAATCCTCTGTGGCTTGATGCTCTGTCCTCTGGGCCCACCCACTAGGGTGGAAGCTCCACCTACTCTGGCCTCTGAATTCCTGGTTCTGCCCTCAGACCCATTCTCCCTTCATTTCATCCCATCTCTGCCCTTCTCAGTCCAGGCTGGTTGTTTCTCTGCTGCTGTAACATTCTCAAAAACCTTGTCAGTCTTCTGTGAAAGTCAAGGGGATGCACACCATTAGACAAGAGAATTCTCCACATGTCCCTCCCGGATGAGCCCACCTCCATTCCTGACTTGTGCCAGATGGCTGAGCGGATCCAAAATCCATATGCTTAATCTCTTTAGCCAAAGGCTGTCCACCCATACCCGTGGCCCCAATTCCAGAGCACAGTTACGTGAACAAACTCATGATGATGATGAGTGCATGCTCAGTCCTTTCTGACTCTTTGCAACCCCGTGGACTGTAGCCTGCCAGTCTCCTCTGTCCACGGCATTTTCTAGGCAAGAATACTGGAATGGGTTGCCATTTCCTCCTCCAGGGTATCTGACCCAGGGATCCAACCTGCATCTCCTGTGTGTCCTGCATGGCAGGCAGATTCTTTACCCACTGAGCACTGGGGAAGTGTGGACAAGCTGGGAAATTTCCAAATCATCAAGTGCTGACCCCTTTATACTCAATAATTTCTTCCTCAATTTCTCTTTGCCTTCTCTCATTCTACTCTAGTTAACAAGGAGAAAGCAGGCTGCATCTTTAACACTGGGGAAATCTCTTCAGCTAAATACCCAAGTTCTACTCTCCACACTGAGTGACTGGCCGACACAACACAACCAAGTTCTCCACCCTTGTAACAAGGGTCACTGTTCCTCCAGTTTGCAATAACAAGTTCTTTTCCATCTGAGATCTCACTAGAAGAACCTTTCACATTCCTGTTTCTAGCACCATTCTACAGGTGATATGTAAATGTTTTTCTAAGACTACAGAAGCTTTCTCTGTAGCTCTCCTCACTTCTTTCTAAACCTTTGCAAGATTCACCTTTAATGTTCATATTTCTTCTACGTTATCTCTTTAAGTAATCTAAGATTCTTCCATCATGCACACATTCCCAAACTCTTCCAGCCTCTACTGATGACCTAACCCCAAAGCCATTCCCACAATTTCAGGTATCTGTTACAGTAACACCCCACTCATGGTATGAAAATCTGTATTAATTTCCTACAGCTGCCATAACAAACCATCACAATGTGGTGGCTTAAAACAACAGAAATTTATCCTTTCACAGTTCTAGAGGCTAGAAATCCAAAATCAAGGTGCTGACAGGGTTGATTCCTTCTGCGAGCTCCAATGGAACAATCTGTTCCATGCCTTTCTCTTAGCCTCTGGTGTTGTCAGGAATCCCTGGCGCTCCTTGGCTTGTAGACACATCATTCTATGCTCTGTCACCATATAGGTTTCCTCACAAGGCTGTCTTCCTTCTGAATGTATCTCTGTGACTTTTTTTCTCCTTATAAGGGTACAAGTCATACTGGATCAAAGGGCCATCCTACTCCAGCATGACCTCCTCTTAACAACTAACTACATCTGCAACAACCCTATCTCCAAATAAGGTCACCTTCTTAGGTTTGGGGAGGACATGAAGTTTGAAAGAGAGTGGAGATGCTCATTAATGGAAGATAATTAAGATGAAACAAGAACACTTAAAGTCAATCAACATAAAATAGAAGTCAAAATTTAATAGTAAAAAGTGATTTTTAAAAGGTGAAGATTTCACCTTGAGACAAAATGACAAACTACCCAAATAAGTTTAGAAAGTATTTAACAATATTCATATGTAGGTTATAATTACAACTAGGGACTAACTCTCAAAATAAAGAATGAGCCAAATATTAATTGTATTTGTAACTGTTCTAAGAATATTCTATTATAGTACTGTATGACACTTCACGTTGGTCTTTTAGAGCAGAATCGTAAGATAGTTTTTATAAATAATCATGATGGCATCATGAGTTCAAGGGCCTCTCAATCAAGTGATATTCAAATCAATGCTTTAACAGTCAAAATAAAGACTTTCAACTTGTCACTATTATTGTAGAATTTTCTGCTTCAGTTGTTAATAATCCCACACATTCAAGCCTGTCAGTGGTTCTATGTGTGGTTCAAATCCAGCTTCTATATTACTTCCTCTGCCTTTGTGAAATCCTTGTCCTTTTCTCAATCTGCAGTTTATTTGTACTATATAATATCAACCATCATCGCGAAGGCCCACAGCGGGTGTTGACGCGATGTGATTTCTGCCCAGTGCTCTGAATGTCCAAGTGAAGAAATTCAATGAAGCGCGGGTAAATGGCGGGAGTAACTATGACTCTCTTAAGGTAGCCAAATGCCTCATCATCTAATTAGTGACGCGCATGAATGGATGAACGAGATTCCCACTGTCCCTACCTACTATCCAGCGAAACCACAGCCAAGGGAACGGGTTTGGCGGAATCAGCCAGGAAAGAAGACCCTGTTGAGCTTGACTCTAAGCTGGCACGGTGAAGAGACATGAGAGGTATAGAATAAGTGAGCGCCCCCCCCCCACCCGCCCCGTTTTCCGCGAGGGGGCGGGGAGGGGTCTGCCAGCCTTGCGGCCGCAGGTGAAACACTACTACTCAAAAAAAAAAAAAAAAAATCAACCATCATCAAGAGGTTAAAGAAAAAAATACTGGCAGAATGAGTAGGGGGGAGACGCTAGGAAGGAGAGTGATATACTAGGATGGGAACTAAATTTATTAAATGGTTTGATCAATAGTGTGTATTTTTGTGTGCTATCACCAGTTCTCTTTAATTTTCTAAGTGTGGAAACTCTATTCAAAAAGAATGACCCCCTCATGATACATATGTGGTGTACTACATACACAAACACCCCCCACCCCCCCGACACACACACATTTTTAGAGCAAAGTAAAAGAGTTTACATTTTAAAAATTGATATGGCAATTATACATACTGAAGTACAGTTAGTAGGTAAATGAAGTAGGTGAATGAAGGTTTACCCAAATCCAGAGAAGCTATCATTCGCTTCACTACTGGCATCCATCTAAGAAGCGGACAATGAGGATGACAAATAGATTAAGAAGGACGCAATGTACACAGTTTGAGAGAAATGCACTGCATCCTGTCCTTGAAACCATTTTGTATTTATGCCAGACTGAATCAAATAGTAGAGACGGAAATGTTAAGTGTCATAAATTTGCCACATTTCCCTCTATGCCCCCCACACCCCAGCAGAACTGTGTTAGGGAAATGTGCTTCATTGTAATCCCCAAAGCTAGAATTCAGAGTCAATTTCAAAACTGGCCCAATGAAATTTTTGGAACTGTGCCAAGTCAAAAGGTCTCCCTTTCTATACCAGCAGTTGTGAAGTCCCAATCCGTGATCCACCTGCATGATAGAGCAATCCAGTGGCTCCTTCTCGCCTCTCCACTTCCATTTAGGTCTTTACCTTACCCCCGCTTCTTTTACCCCAACCCTAATCAGCTCATCTTGTTTATTCAAACAAGAAAGATGCTTTAAATAATTTCTGGTACAAGGCAGGAAATAAATATGTAATCTATCAGTGAACCCAAACAACCGGTTAAGTAAAACAAAGAACAACAACAACAAAAGACTTTTGTAGGGTAGAAAAGGATATGGGAAAATGGGGTGGAAACAGATCTCTTCCATCCATTTTTTTCTCTAAAAGTATTCCATGAAGCAAGACATCTGGGGGTATGTCAGACTTGTACAATTCTGACAATATTTCTATCTTTCATCTGTGTGAAAGGGGCAGAGCATACTGTTCAACCACAGAGGTGTAGTATTTTGACCTACTAACTGTTCAGATGAAATGGCTATTTGGATTCCATTAAACTAAGTAGAGGTCAATAAACTAAAGGGAGAAGGCACTAAGAAGGTGGTAGCAGAAGGAAGGTGTTCTGGTTGAAATGTACCCCCCACAAAGATACGTTCAAGTCCTCATCCCCAGAACCTGTCAGTATGACCTCAGTTTGGGAAATAGGGTCTTTACAAATGTCATAAAGTCAAGATGAGGTCATACTGTGTTAGGGTGAGCCCTAAATCCAATCACTTAGTGGGGACTGGTATCCTTACAAGAACATCATATAAAGACATGAGGAACACTAATGGTTTATGATGTCTATCTTCTTTGTGAATTGTACCTTTTATTATTAAAAAAAATTCATCTTTGTTTCATTTATAATAAATAAATATTAAAAAAAGACACAACGATACAGAGAAGACCATTTGATAATAGTGTCAGAGACTGAAGTGCTGTGTCTACAAGCCAAGCAAGGACTGTCAAGGATGGCTGGTAGTTAGAATCTAGAGAGAGCCATGGGACAACTCTCTCTCAAGCCTGTAGAAAGAACCAACCCTGCTGAACCATTGATTTTAGACTTCTGGCCTCCAAAACTGTGAGGGAATAAATTTCTGCTCTTTTAAGCTTCAGTCATCTGTTATCACAGCCCAAGGGAACTAATACAGAGATGTATACAGGGATTAAGATCTTTAGAGCCAACAAGAAATTAGAAGGCACCTCATACAAGTTCCTGATTTTACAAATGAAATAAATGATACCACCAAGAATATCAACAGCAGCAAGACACAGAAGTTTCCTTCACATAATAAAATGCAGTGAATGATCAGTCTGTTTCTAGTTTCTGAGTCTAAAATGCTATGCTTTGACACTTCTACATTAATGACCAAGACGTTCCCCTGTTTAAAACCTGCAATGGGTTCCCAGAACACTCAGGATAAAATCTAGACTTCCCCAGTGAAGACGAGGCCCCAGAAGATCAGCCCTCTGGGCCTGTCTGCCTCTCCGGGGGGCTGCCTGCCATTTGTTTCCACGTCATTGTGCTCTAGAGCTCCACTCACCACCCTCTCTCTGTCCCAAGGACACAATGATCCGTTCTTTCTTCAAGGCCTTTGCAAATGCTCCCTCTTTCTGGAACATTCTTCCCTCAAGTCTTCGTAGGCTGGCTCCTACTCATTCAGTTCTAAGCTGAACTGCCCCTCAGACAGTCTTGCAGAGTCTATTTAAAGCAATGCTTTCCAAGCTGTTTCATGCCCTGGGACACAGAAAACAGTCTCCATCTGGCATGGCACAAAAGTAAACTGTCCAGGCTGGCTCCCATCCCACCTGCCATCCTGAAGGTTGAGGGGGCCGTTATCTCCATTTCTCCTGAAACCCACCAGTGGGGCCACAGACCACCAGCTGGGATGCTCTGCCCCTTGTCCTCCAATTTCTTGCACACACAATGAACTTGGCATTCTAAAACAGTCTTGAGGTCTACAGAAGTGCAAGTTCTGGCTGCGTTTTCAAACATGTCCTTTTTGTCTCCACTTTCCCATCTTGAAAACAGAAGGAAAATGACTGCTCCAAACTTCCTGGCATCCTCTGAGGAAGAAAGACTGGGACAAGTGATTTAATGTGTTTATTTCTTTGTAAGCTTGTTCTCAATGCTAAGATTTTCCCTGGTTACAAAACACAAAGTTTGTGCACTGTGTTGTTTTCACAGTACTGAAACAGGAAAATACTTGAGTGCCGGAATGTTTACCACACATACGATGCAGCACACAGCTCTCCAAATTATGATGGAAGTCAAGAAACTTTGAAAATTCAGAATATTTATCCACTCGCAAGTGTGATGGTCAATGAAATGTTTTCTCCAATGCATACTGCAATGGCATGAATCAGTTAAAAAAGAACTATTCTGCATTTTCTTAATGACAATTTTGTTCTACCAAATGAATGACAACCATGCACTGCCTGCTCGCTGGTGTGGGTTTTCTGGAATTATTAAATGTCTGACATATCACATAAGCTCTCTGCCTCTTCCCACACACTTCAAACCACAGTTAACATGCTCTAGAGAAAGTTGGGGACCTCTGCTTTCCAACACGATCAGACACAGTTACAGAACAGACCTCCTCAACGAGGGCCAGTCACTATGCTAAGTGGCCACCTCTAGCGGCAGACCTGCAGGACCTTCCTGTACTCATTCTTACACAGAATGACTCCACAGAATGCTAATTGGTACAGCCTGCTGACATGATAAAGACAGCTCTATAACTTGTCTCCCTCTGTGGGGAAGCCAAACCCAGGAGCTGCAGCATTTAGCATTCAGCTTCTTCTTAGATAAGGTTCATTGGGTTTTCCTCAGTTGAGGAAACAGTTCAGTTCAGTCGCTCAGTCGTGTCCTACTCTTTGCGATCCCATGAACTGCAGCACGCCAGGCCTCCCTGGCCATCACCAACTCCCGGAGTTTACACAAACTCATGTCCATTGAGTCAGTGATGCCATCAAACCATCTCGTCCTCTGTCATCCCCTTCTCCTCCTGCCCTCAATCTTTCCCAGCATCAGGGTCAGGGTCTTTACAAATGCCATAAAGTCAAGATGAGGTCATAACAGGTATGACCAAGAGATTTTGCTACAGGTGCCCCCAGAGGGGCCTTTAAAAACTGATACTGAGTTAGACTTCTCACCAAAATGAGGCTGAATAGATGAAGCCACATGCAAAAGAGCACACACTGTATTATTTCAGTTATACAAAGTTCCAAAGCAGGCAAAAACCAACGGATGGTAACACAATGTGAGAATGTACAAGGGACTTCCGGGTGGCTCTTGACTTGGGTGATACTTATGCAGGTGTTTTAAAATTCAATATTTGTATATTTATCACCTGTACTTACTTAACAAACACAAGTTCTGGAAAAGAAGCCTCAGGCTTCTGAACATTTGTTCAGGGAAAGGGGGCAGAGCCAGAGAGAGAAGAGTGCAGAGAGTCACAGGGATAGCTCTGGTTTCCTTGGGGCAAACAACAAGATTTCTAATACAACGCTACTCATCTCAAACTATTTTTTAAAAGGCCTGGCACGTTTTATCAAACACAAAGAGAATCTCAAAATATGCCTAGAGAAAGATCCATTAGTCATTTCTTTCAACAAGCATACTCTCCACAGAAAGCTGTTCTTTGCAGAAGTACATAGTTCAATGCAATGGAAATGATTCCTATGATATTGGTTAAAGCACTGTCTGTGGGTCATTTCAAATACCATTTTTAAAGGCATCTACTCAGAGCCCCAACAGGACATTTGATCCACAGACCAACCTTAGTACTTTCTCAAGTAAGAATAAAATAAGAATGTGTATTATTTTTCTTTTTAATACTGTTTTCAAGCCTTCAGCCTGGATGGAAGGGAATTTGAGGAAGAATGGACACATGTATATGTATGGCTGAGTCCCTCTGCTGTCCACCTGGAACAATCACAACACTGTAAATCAACTATACTCTAATACAAAATAAAAGGTTTAATTAAAAAAATATTTCATCTTTCCAATTAAAACCCTGAAAACTAGCCACCAGGAATCTATCACTTGTATGAATATTTTCTACAAAGTGAGCAACTTTATCAAATTTGTGTAGTACAGACTGAAGCTTGCTTTCTAAAACATTTATTTATTTATTTGGCTGCACTCGGTCTTAGTTGTAGCACATGTGATCTTTAGTTGCAGCAGGCAAACTCTTAGTTGTGGTATGTGGGATCTAGCTCCTGGACTAGGGATCTAACCCAGGCCTCCAGCATTGGGAGTGAGAAGTCTTAGCCACTGAACCACCAAGGAAGTCCCCAGATAGTTTTGTTTTGTTTTTAAATGAGTACAAAGGTTTATAAGTGTTAGCTGCTCAGTCATGTTTAACCCTTTGTGACCCCACGGACTATAGCCCGCCAGGCTCCTCTGTCCTGAAATTCTCTAGGCAAGAATACTGGAGTGGGTAGCCATATTCTTCTTCAAGGGTTCTTTCTGACCCAGGGATCGAACCTGGGTCTCTCACATTGCAGGTAGATTCTTTACTGTCTGAGCCACAAGGGAAGCCCAAGGTTTGTAAGACTCCAGGCTATATTTTCAATTCCAATTAAAATTTATACAGGGTTTAAAAAAAAAACCCTTCCCCTAGAGAAGGAGAAAAGACAACCAGATTCCGTTTCCAGGTGCTTCATTATAATAATCTTCTTTATTATTACCAGTAGAAGAGAAGCAGACGGGAAAACCTGTTTTTGGCAAACCTCTGATACTGCGGTTCTTTTGCTATGAATTTTTTTTTAAACAGAAGAGTATGTTTTATAACAACATCCGCTGGATCATTGAAAAAGCAAGAGAGTTCCAGAAAAACATCTCTTTCTGCTTTATTGACTATGCCAAAGCCTTTGACTGTGTGGATCACAATATACTGTGGAAAATTCTGAAAGAGATGGGAATACCAGACCACCTGACCTGCCTCTTGAGAAACCTGTAAGCAGGTCAGGAAGCAACAGTTAGAACTGGACATGGAACAACAGACTGGTTCCAAATAGGAAAAGGAGCACGTCAAGGCTGTATATTGTCACCCTGCTTGTTTAACTTACATGCAGAGTACATCATGAGAAACACTGGGCTGGATGAAGCACAAGCTGGAATCAAGGTTGCTGGAAAAAATATCAATAACCTCAGATATGCAGATGACACCACCCTTATTGCAGAAAGTGAAGAACTAAAGAGCCTCTTGATGAAAGTGAAAGAGGAGAGTGAAAAAGTTGGCTTAAAGCTCAACATTCAAAAAACTAAGATCATAGCATCCAGTCCCATCACTTCATGGCAAATAGATGGGGAAAGAGTGGAAACAGTGGCTGACTTTATTTTTTGGGGCTCCAAAATCACTGCAGATGGTGATTGCAGCCATGAAATTAAAAGACGCTTATTCCTTGGAAAGAAAGTTATGACCAACCTAGACAGTATATTAAAAAGCAGAGACATTACTTTGTTAACAAAGGTCCATCTAGTCAAGGCTATGGTTTTTCTAGTAATCATGTATGGATGTGAGAGTTGTACTGTAAAGAAAGCTGAGTGCCAAAGAATTGATGTTTTTGAACTGTGGTTTTGGAGAAGACTCTTGAGAATCCCTTGGACTGCAAGGAGATCCAACCAGTCCATCCTAAAGGAGCTCAGTCCTGGGTGTTCATTGGAAGGACTGATGTTGAAGCTGAAACTGCAGTACTTTGGCCACCTGATGCGAAGAACTGACTCATTGGAAAAGACCCTGATGCTGGGAAAGATTGAGGGCAGGAGGAGAAGGGGATGACAGAGGATGAGATGGTTGGATGGCATCACCGACTCAATGGACATGAGTTTGTGTAAACTCCGGGAGTTGGTGATGGCCAGGGAGGCCTGGCGTGCTGCAGTTCATGGGGTTGCAAAGAGTTGGACATGACTGACTGACTGAACTGAAATGAATGTTTTACAAATACATTTTTCTGTGAAATGACAGTTGATTTGGACATTATGGCCAATCTTTCAAATATGTCCTGAAATTCAAGGAATCTTTTTTTCTAATAAAAGACTCACATTTTTAATATTTATGATAAAGTCTTAAGATTTATCAACTCCTTCACTTTTCATGATTTAAGCTTCCAATTCACATAAGAAACTATTCTTACCACTCTTCAAACTTACTCTGGGACTTTACTCTATACATTGTTCCTGCAGGAGGTAAGCTATCTGATTATATCCCTTAACCATCTCCTCATCTTCCAGAGGCCATAATCATTTATGTCTCTAATTTGTTTTTAAATAAATTTGCTTCTTAAATAAAATTTCTACAGAAAATCCCTAAATAATAGTAAAAGTGAATAAGACATCATCTGAAACTCTTGGACCTAGATGAGTTCCAAAATTCCAGTTTGTTTTATACATAAGAAAGGTGATTCTGGACCTGTAATATTATACTATGCATTACTTAACACCACCAGCAGCAATCTGTAATCAAATAGACTAATATTTCTATGCAAGATGTATGGTTAGTCACTCCAAGTTGAATAAATGTTATAAATGGCCTCAGGTCACCAGTTGAATTTAGGTCAGTCAGGTTGTGCTGTCCATTGCCCTGAAAATACTTCTGCTTTCAGAACTTTGTAGGTTTCAGATCTGAGGAACTGAGGTCACGGGGTGGTGGACACGAACCAGAAGCAAGCAGACTGAGCTGCAGTGCCCAGGTCCAAAGTCAGTCTTTTGACAAATATTTATTGACCATCTTCTATGCACCAGGTTTGGTGGATGTAATGGTGAATATAAAATACAGTCTTTGCTCTGAGGATCATATAATCTTAGTCTGGACTTGGCAAGGAAGAAGATATCCTACGAGAGTGAAGGACATCTATGATAAGGATCAGCCTGGGGTGCCCCAGGCATTGAAGAGATCGTCTGTTCCCACATATAATTCCATAGGAAAACCATTTTATGCCTTAAAATCAGGGTAAGACTAAAGTCCTAATTCAGCCTAAATTGACTACTTCAATGCTTATCTTAAATTTTTAAATATCAGATTCTTGGAGAGAAGCAATAGTTATTTCTTCTCTTCTGCCCCTTCTGTGTGAGTCTGTATACCAATGTTTACAGGCTTTGTTATTCACAAATTCCATATTGGTAAATCTGACTACTTGTCGCAGTTTCCTGTAGCCTCAAAATCAATACTCCTCAGCCTTATGTAGTCATTCATGGCTGCACAGAGAGCAGTGGGCATCTTCAATACCCAACACACATATCCTGAGGGATGACTGGATGCAGCTCTGCCTTCTTGTTTCAGTTTTCATACTGTAAATAGGGTCCTTCTTCACGGTCAATTTAGTGCCATGGTTTTTGCATCTGGGGGCTTTTGTTGACAATTTTCCTGTATATCATGGCCTCCAAGTTCAATGTTGAACTGTTGTCTACTGCCCAAAGCCTAGAATGTGTCTTATGAAGAAAACATATGTTCTTAGATAAGCTTTGTTCAGGCATGAGTTATGGTGCTGTTGGCCATGAGTTCACTGTGAATGAATCAATAATATTGGTATATATGAAATAAAGTGTCTTTAAGCAGAAACACTAATAAAACAAGGCTATGTGCTGATTGGTTGATGAAAATGTTGTGACCAGAGGCTCACAAGAAACTAACCGTGTATTTCAATAGTTGCAAGTTTGCTAATTGAGTGTCTGCAACAACTTCATATAACATACTTCTGTAAATGATGAAAGGTGACTGTAACTAGGTATTGGCCATGAGACCAGAAGAAGGGGGCAACCATTTCAGGTTTGGAATGGTGGTAACAAAGCGAAGACAGTAGACAAGGTTTGCTCTTACAGAACAGGTCGTCTAAACTGAAATGGTCTCAAGGACTATGAGAAGCAGTCCAGGGTAGAAAAACAGGAAGAAGCACATGGGAACGGTGGCATCACAGAACAAGGAGAATAGCACCATTAGGTCCATGGCTCCATCCTCAGACCATGGGACAGGCTGACTGCTTTCCACAGGGACTAAACATTCTATCTTGGTATGTGGCAGAAAGGAGAGATGCATGGAAGAGGGTCTATTTATAAGAGACCCTGACTCTCAGAACACAAATTCCAAAATGCTCATGGTTTCAAGTCATCTTTCCTGCCTCTCTCTCTTAATTCTTCCAGACAGAAATACTGATAAAAGCATGGAGAGCCTTCAGTGTGAGTCAGGTGCCACCAACTCCTGTGCGTCACCAGAACAGATTTCTCTTAACCCCGATCCAGGCCCATGTCAAGACCAGCTTGGTCAGTGGCTCAGCACACTACACTATATCCTGCTGCGCACAACCACCTCTTGCACGAAGGGAATAGACATAAAAGTCCACTCAACTCAGGCTTGGAGTACTCAGTGACTGATTTGGGAAGTCTTGGATTTGAAAGACAGACTGGACAACAGTGCCGACAAGCATTCATCTACAGAAAATTAAAATTGGGGAAGGCCGATTTTCTTAATGCTTATTTATATTCTCTCAAAAATTACTTCAACTAAAGTGAAAAGCATTTGCCTATTAGAACATTCTCAAGTGGCAGCCCCCAGCCCATCTAAGGGGAATTTTAAAATAGTTTTAATAAGAGCAATTGATGTCAATGACATATTTAGCTTCTCTCTTTAATAAAGCCTTGCTACTTATAGTTCCTTGCTACTTAAAGTATGGACCAGTAGCAGCAGCATTACCCCAGAACTTGTTAGAATTACAAAATCAGAATCTGCATTTTAACAAGCTCCCAGGGGACCTGTTTGCTCAATAAAGTCTCAGAAGCACTAAGTCAGATAGCTGTGACCATCATCTTTATCAGAATGAAGATTATGACCACCTTACACTTTATGGCTTCAACATCACTGACTCAATCTGATCAAACACCTGGGAGGGTGGGAGCAGCATGAGGCTCTCCCTGAGTCCTGGGTCAGCTCTTGAGGGTAAAGCATTTCTTTCCCTTTACAGGTTCTAGAAAGGGCGGCCTGACTCTGTCCTAGCCCTCTCTTACCTGGAGCATAAACCTGAATCTTCAGCCTGCAGCCACTCAGCAACCATGGCTCCAGGTCAAAGGTGCAAGGAACCGTTCTCTAATGGCCCTTTGGCTCAAGGTTCTCCCTGTGGCCCTTTCTTCTAGGCCAGCTTAATCCTGAGGCTCAATCTCAGAAGTACCTTATCTCTCAGCCCCGAGTCTACAAAGCTAAGGTCAGCTGCTATCTTGTACAGAATCTTCAACCTCCACAGGGACCTCTACCAAGGTCAGGCTCCAAAAATCTGCCCTGATCCCTCTGCTGTCCAAATAGCCCCAATACCTTGCCTGCCTTCCCCAACCTCCACCCATTACTTCACCTGGACCCTCCTACAAGTAACCTCTGCCTACAGGTCTCAATGAAACAATGTAGCAGGTGAATTTTTTCATTCATTCATTCATTCAATAAACATTTACTGAAAGTACTATGTGCCCAAGGACTGAGCAAAACACATAAGGATCCTTGTGTTCATGGAGCTTATACTCTGCAGGAAAAGATAGACAATAAATGTGCCACATGGTGTAAGTGCTATGGGGAAAACAGAGCTAAGAAGTGGCCTAGGAGTGCTAAGGACAGAGGAGGTTCCATTTTTATAAGTGTTTAGAAAAGACCTCACTGAAAGGTGACATAAAGACCAAATACGCTGAACAGCCTGAAGTGTGGGACCTGGCTTTACTCTTTCTTTATACTGATCCATTTCTTCCCGGCTTGAGCCTCCAGCCCACAGAGTATAGCACTCAAACTGACTCCCTGTTTCCAGTCCTAAGAGCCATATGGATGTCAATTCCCACGTGGTTGTCTAATCTCCAGATATACAGATCATGCATCCATGCCTAGAAACTGCTTCTCCTACCTGCCTTCACCTGAGCCCGATAGCCTACCTGTGTGGGCCCATGTTCATGGGACGTGACAACATGCTACTTTGTTTCTAAAAAGGAAGACCCAGAGGTTTAGGAAAAGAGGAGAAAAATTCTACCAGAATTTTACAGTATTTCATATGATAAATATAAGCTATATAAAACTACTTGAGGGCTCAAGAATGTATCCTTCTACAGCTAAATTTTCTCTGCTAAGAAACAATGAAAGATGACATAGGAAGACCTCATGCTCAGCCACCAGGGAAACAAGGGCAAAGATTACAGCAGATCCATGCACCTGGTATGAGTGGAGGATAGGACACTAGAGGCACAATCAATTCTCCTTTAAAAAAAAAATTCTCCTAAGGATTGAGGAAGCTACTCTGTTGAGGTCTACACAACTGCAGGTTGGAAGGAACCTACTGAGCCCAGGGTCATCCAGTGGGGCTTCATGTAATGATGCAAATATCCTAGATCTGTACTATCCAATATGCTACCCACAAGACACACGTGCCAACTGAGCACTTGAAATGTCCAGTGTGGCTGAGGAGTTGAATCCTAAATTGCATTTTATTTTAATTAATTTACACTAAAATAGCCTTGGAAGGCTATGAATATAAAGTTGGACCACATAATTAAAATCTAAAACCCTAATTTTCTGTGACAAAGATGAGGCCTAGACAAAGCTAAGACCATTGGGCTACCTCAACTTGGAGCATGAATATTCCACACAAGCACCAGACTGGAGGCTTTTCAAGCTGCATTCACATGCATGAGCCCGTGTGATTCTTTCTTCAGCCACACAGGCTAAGCCGGGACTCTCCACACTTTACCATGGCTCACAGGGCAACACGTGCCTGATACTAGAGGGAAAATCTGGGGGTAGCCTGGGCTTCTAACACACGCACCTGCTGTGTGCTGGCTCCCAGGAAGCAGTGACATCAGCTGGGTACTCAGAGGGCTTATCACCCATGTGAAACGAGATGCTGGAAGACTGCACTGGCCAGGAGAATCTTTCCTATGTTGGGGGACACAATCCTTGACCAAACTTTTATGCAAATCAAGTTTTCTAGGATACAATTACACTTGGTTCTCTATTTTAGGGTAGTAACCATGACTTTCAAAAACTAGGACTCAACTAGTTTGTTGGACATCTCTTTAAAATCCTATGTTCACTTTAGCATCAAAACATACAGGCAAAAACTCTGCTATAATTAGAACTGAAGAGTTGCCAAGATGTCCAATAGACCCAAATTACTATCTACAAAAATTACTGATTACTAAAAATAAGAATGAAAAAGTGGCTCCAAGATATCATTTGACTAAATACAGGCATACACAGCACAAGTGAAACCCCCAGTTAGATGGCTGTGAAAAACAAACCTGCTGGCTGAACGGCATTTCATGTTCCTACAAGAACTAGATGCAAAAGCCTAATTATGGTTTGATTCAAACGATGTTATCAAAACACTTCCCACGTGGCGTGAGAGATGTAAGTGCTTTTCTCCTTTCATTCTTTGTTGGGGCATCCGGGTGGGTTTTTTCTTGGAGCCATCTCACTCCAACGAGATGAATCCAGTCCCATCAGGAGCACTTGACAAAAAAGCAGGGTTGGCTGTCAGCAGGGAGTGCGAGGCTGGGCTTTGATCGCAGCTGAGCTCCCACCTGCTTAAAAAGGCAGCCGTGGAGCTTCCTCCTCTTGCTCAAAAACACAAGAAATCGGCAGAGATAAGCTGACAGGGAAAACATTACACAAATCGCTGACCCTGCTACAGGCAGAGAAGAGCTGCCTCTGCTCGGCTTTGATTTTCTGGAGCTGAGCCTGAGGGTAGAGGCGGCTGGACTTTCTTCTTTCCCGGGGCTTCCCATGGCAAGGTGCGTGCAGACAGAACCCTGAGGAATACCAAGTGTGGAAGAAAGGGAAACAAAGAAAGAAACAAAACAAGAAGCCAGACTAAACTAAACCAGGGTGGAGAGCTGCCATCAGCAGCCAGGAGGAAAGATCACATCCCTAGTGAAAAGCAACGAGGGTTTTACAGATTTTGGGGAAACCACGCCAAGCCAGGAGCTCTGGCTGTGATCTCTGTCGTGCTACTGTCCTGCTGAGTGAAGCAAATAAGTACATGCCCGAACTCCTCCTGATGCATGTTCTACTTCTATTGTTTAGTTTGTGTCCAAAGAAGAAAATAAGAGCGTGCCTACCCGTGTCCAGGAGTGGTGTTGGAAACAGAGCAATGAACAACCAGCAGCTCTTTCCTTGACACACACCATGACCATTCTCAACTTCATAAGTGACCTGTTTGCTGCTTAAGGGTCATCTACAGTTTGCCTTTTTAAGTGGATTTAAAATGAGCCACTAGGTTTACTGATGTGCGCCTCAGCAGTATTTAGCTTCCAAAATTAAGCCCACTATTAAGTGGTCACTGGTGCCATCCAAGTACCACACTGATTGAGGGCCTGAGATGTGTGGGGCAGATTTCCAGCCTGAGCAGCGCAGTAGTGCATAAGCAAAGCGTGGCTCCTGCTCGCATGCAGCTTGCAGTTTGGCAGGAAGAAAGGACAAGGACCTCTGAGCCATTCTCAGAGCCTGTATCCATGAGGCCAAGGTCACAAACTCTGCTGCCCTCACCAGCTAGGCAGATGGAGTCGCAAGGAAGTGGAGGGGGTCTGTGGCAGAATGAAGACACTTATTCCGCATGATGGAGACAGCTGGCCTCAGCTCCAGCCAATTGTCACCATGTGGGAATGTGGGCTCAGCAAGTGCCAGAACTTCCATTAGTTCAGGAGCAGCTGTAAATCCAGATTTTGACATAAAATCTACCAATTTCTAAGTGCTGACAACCAATTAGAAGTTTTAGAAAACTGAGTACCAACAGTGACCCAATGGCTGCCTGCTTGCAACCCTTACATTCTGCAAACTTTTATGCATCTTCCCACTGCTCCAACCTACTCTCAATACCCCAACATGTTCCCGCTATACTGGTGTGACCAGTTTGCTACTTGTCTCACTCCCAGCACAACTGTTTTAACTGTGGGGATTTGCCTTGCACACCTCCCTCTTTTCTCTCTGTGCCTGGTTAGATCCCACCCATCTTTACTTCCCAGGTCAAGACCCTCCTACTCCACCCAGCCCTGTAGACCACTCCAAGTTCCCTCTTCTCTGAGTCAATATCTTTCTTACAACTGTATCACTGGCAACAAGGCAGGGATTCACTCTACAATCCTCTAACTCTTCTATTTGCATATCGTATCTCCCTAAGAAGACTAAATGCTCAATAATAGAAACCACACTAGAAATCCATCAACAGAGATGGAGTATGCAGTGTTAATGGAGAGGGAGGGTTAATGATCTGGAAGACAACAGGGATTGACTGACCACAGCAAGGTGGTTAAGAGCTTAGGTTCTGAAGACAAGCAGGACTAGGTTTCTTCATCTCTTTGAGCTTCAGTTTCCATACCTGTAACCTGGGGCCACAAAAAAATGGGGACCCGTTCAAAACCTGTGAGATTAAGAGGTTATAAAAAAAAATGCATAAATAGATATAAAGCACTTAGCACAATGCCTGGCATGCAGTAGTGAAAGTCACTCAGTCGTGTCCAACTCTTTGCAACCGCATGAACTATATAGGCCATGGAATTCTCCAGGCCAGAATACTTTTAGAAGATACTATATGAGAATATCTTGATTCCTATTCCCCATCTATTTGCCATGAAGTGATGGGACCGGATGCCACAATCTTAGTTTTCTGAATGTTGAGCTTTAAGCCACAGGACTGGAAAAGGTCCGTTTTCATGTGAGATGAATGCAATTGTGTAGCAATTTGAACATTCTTCAGCATTGCCTTTCTTTGGGATTGGAATGAAAACTGACCTTTTCCAGTCCTGTGGCCACTGCTGGGTTTTCCAAATTTGCTGGCAAATTTGTGCAGCACTTTCACAGCATCATCTTTCAGGATTAAAAAAAGCTCAACTAGAATTCCATCAACTCCACTAGCTTTGTTTGTAGTGATGCTTCCTAAGGCCCACTTGACTTCACATTCCAGGATGTTTGGCTCTAGGTGAGTGATCACACCATTGTGATTATCTGGGTTGTGAAGATCTTTTTTGTACAATTCTTCTGTGTATTCTTGCCACCTCTTCTTAATACCTTCTGCTTCTGTTAGGTCCCTACTATTTCTGTCCTTTATCGAGCCTATCTTTGCATGAAATGTTCCCTTGGTATCTCTAATTTTCTTGAAGAGATCTCTAGTCTTTCCCATTCTGTTGTTTTCCTCTATTTCTTTGCATTGATCACTGAGGAAAGCTCTCTTATCCTTGCTGTTCTTTGGAACTGTGCATTCAAATGGGTATATCTTTCCTTCTCTTCTTTGCTTTTTGCTTCCCTTCTTTTCACAGCTATTTGTATGGCCTCCTCAGACAGCCATTTTGCTTTTTTGCATTTCTTTCTCTTGGGGATGGTCTTGATTCCTATTTCCTGTACAATGCCACGAACCTCCATCTGTAGTTCATCAGGCACTCACTATCAGATCTAGTCCCTTAAATCTATTTCCCACTTTCACTGTATAGTCATAAGGGATTTGATTTAGGTCATACCTGAATGGTCTAGTAGCAGATTAAAGAAGAAAATCCTTAAGATCATCCCAAAAGATGAGGCAAATATGTGATAAAATTTGATGACCATTTGGGATTGTAACTCTTAGCAAAAACTATGAATAACAGGAACCTTTCTTAACATGATATAGGCTATCTACGAAAGCCTGCAGCAAACACCAATTTAATGGTGAATTGCTGAAAGTTTTTTCTAAAAAATAAAGAGCAAGATAAGAAGTACTTTACCACTACATCTATTCAGTATTTTACTGGAGGGTCTAGTCAGTCTAATATGATGAAGAAAAAGACAAAAGGAAATAAAAGATATAAAGATTGGAAAAGAAGAAATCTAACTGCTATTATTTGCATTGCTATCATTGCCTATATCAAAAACTGGGAAGAAACTGTATGTAAGTTGATAATAGAGTTTAACAAGGTAGCTGGATACAAAAATCAGTATTAAAAAATGAATTATATTTCTGCATATTTTAAACAAGAAGTTTGAAAATTAAATTTTTTTAAAAAATACCATTTATAATAGCAAAGCAAAAACTAAAGCAGTAAATCTAGCAAAACATGTGTAAAGTTTTTATGGAGTATTATTATGCAATTTCATTAAAAGACATCTAAGAAAACTTAAGAGAGTCACACCATGTTATTGCAAAGAGATGAAATGTTTTGGTCTCCCCAAACTGATAAATAGATTCAAAGCAATTCCAGTCAAAGTGTTATTCATGGAATTTGACAAGCTGATTCTAAGATACAAAGCTGCAGTAATTAAGAAAGTATGGTATTGGCAAATGATAGACAAGTAAATCAGTGAAACTGAAGAGACAACCCAGAGGCAGATCCGTGTATATATGTAAACTTGATGTATGACAGAGTGAGCACTGCAGGATGCATAGGGAAAGGATGGACTATTTAATAAATGAAGCCGGAATAAGGTTATCCATATGGGGAAAAAATGAAACTGGATCCCCTACCTCATAAAACATACAAAAATCAGTTCCAGGTGGACTAAAGACTTAGATGCTAAACCCAAGGGAATAAAAATTTTAGAAGATACTATATGAGAATATCTTTATGACAAGCAAATCAAAAAACTTTCTTAAAGAAGAAACAAAAAGCATACCTAAAAAGGAACATATTGATAAATCCTACAATGTTAAAATTAAAAACTTCTGTTTATATAGACACTACAAGGAGACTGGAAGATAAACTACAAAATGGGGGGAAATGTTTGCAACATATTTAATCAATAAAGGACTAGTATCCAGACTATCAGAGAAATCTAAAAATCAAAAAGAAAAAGATAGGCCTAATGAAAATTAGGCCAATACAACAGACAGATATTTCACAAAAGAAGGAACATGAATGGCTAATAAATATGAAAGGATGCTTAGATCCACTTGTTACCAAGAAAGTGAAAATTACAAAAGAAACTCTTTCACAGCCTTGGAGAATGTCAAATTTTAAAATGTGAACAATACAAGTGCTGATATGAAGGATGAGCTATGGAATAAGTTGAAATAAATTGGTACAGCCACTTTGGAAAATAGTTTGGCATTACCCAGTAAAGTCTAACTGGCCTATAGCCATCCTCTAAATCCCAGCAATTCCACTCCGGAGTAAAAGGGCTTACTCAAAAAGTTGCACAAGTGTACCATGAAGCATGAACAAATATGTTCAGAGCAGGATTTTTCTCATAACCCAAAATGGGAACCATTCATCAGCAATACAATACACATTACAATAGATAAGCAAATTGCAGTCGATTCACACAGCAGGAAAATAAACTATACCTATGTGCATCATCTTCCCTGGTGACTTCCCTGGTGGATCAGACAGTAAAGAATCTGCCTACAATGTAGGAGACCCAGGTTCAATTCCTGGGTCAGGAAGATCCCCTGGAGAAGGGAACAGCAACCCAGTATTCTTGCCTGGAGAATTCCATGGACAGATAAGCCTGGGGAGTAAAGTCCATGGGGTTGTAAAGAGTCGGACACGACTGAGTGACTAACACTTTCATTTTCTATATGCATCATCATGGATAAATCCAAAAAAAAAGGAAAAGAAAAAACATTATGTGAGAATTGCAAGTAACAGCAGAACACATACAGTATGATTCCATTTACATACAGTTCAGAAGCAAGTAAAACTAAAACTAAACTTGGGATAAATACATCGATGGCAAAACCATAAGGAAAAGCAAGGTAATGATTAACACAAAATTCAGAATTGTGGTTAGCAAACTGGGACTGCTCCCATAGGGTGCCTCTAGGAAACTGGTAATGCTCTACTTCTTAGGATTGGTGGTAAATATATGCATGTTCACTTCTTTTATTATTCTTAAAGTGTACACATTTATCTTATTGTAATATTTCATAAGAAAATATTTTTTAAAAATAAACTTTACAAACATACAAAAAAGGCAAATAAGCTAGATAACTGAACCCAATAGTTCCATTAAAGAATTAAAAAAAAAAAATCCACAGAGGCAAAGAAAGAAAACCATTAGTTTTAGCAGACCACCCCAAAAGAAGGTAAGTTCTGTAAATAGAGGAATTTTTCTAACAAAAGTCAACAGCCTGAGAATTATTTTTCCCAAATGCATTCTCATCACTTCTTCAGCTGTGCAAGCCACAAACTCAGGCATAATCTTCCATGATATCTTTTCCCTCTCTCCCCAAATTCATTTTAGTTTCTAAATTCTAATTTCCTGGTCAGGTTACATTCATCCTTTACAAGAACCTTTCTAGCTGGTACAACATGCAATTCACACTATTATCCTAGTGATCTCCCATCATGTACCCAAGATCTTTTTCCAGCTTCCCACTGCACTTAAGATAAAGATTCTTAACATTACATAGAAGCTACTCTACAGTCTGGGCCCTGCCTGAATCACCAGTCACATCCTGATCCATCCACACACACACATACACCTTTTAGGTTTCAGACACTCTGGCTGAACATCCTATGTTCCTTCAGTTTCTTGAACACATATAAAATTCCCTCCTGCCACAAGGCCTCTGCAAATAGTTGACTTACTACATTCTAGGTGAAATCCTAGAATGCTAAAATTCACCACTTCTTTTAACTCCTGGTTGGGCAGATGCTCAATAATTATTTTTTCAAATCAGTAATTAACAATAAAATAACAAAATCATTCTTCACAGAATCATACATCTTGAGAAAGAACCTCTATCTCATCCCACTCCCAGACCTATATAATCATCCATTTCAAATTTCAATCATTTTGCCTCATAATGATAGTCATCTTTTTGTTCTTTCATACTATAGGTTAACAATAAGAAGCTCAAAAGCAAAAGACAAAGCCTCTGTAGCCCAAAGTGTCCAAGAAATATGTGCTACCATTGTGACAAAGGCCCTGCCTTCCAAGTCAGGCTTCTCTCTCTCAACTAAGCAAACAGAACATACAACTTAAGCAGGAAGGGACCATTTCATAGCTAGCATAAATCTCAAGCTCCAAAAGTTGAGTTTCTATGTCTTCAGCTAAATTCAAGCAATTGGCAGAGGCTGACTGGAGTCCCTGAACCTCAACTGCAGTTTCTTAGGCAAAACAACCCCTTCCCAGCCATAATTCAGGCTGAGAATAAATATACTGCTTCCGTTTGGAAACAACGATGGTTGTTCCTCTAAACTTCAGACCATTATTTTTAAAAATAATGGTACCCACAAAACATGACTTTTGCTACTGATCCATATATTAAATATTAGTGAAGCTGAATATTTTTCTTAATAAACACAGATCTATACAGTTTTCCTGCATGCTAAAAACACTGTTTTATGCTCTCCATGGCCTAAGATCACCTCACTTTGGAGGCGACTGCAATAGATTTGGAAAATAAACATCTAAATTGTAACCACAATTTTACAGTATTAGAAAACTATGCATGAAAAAGAGATAAGATAAACATAAAATAAAACTAGAAAACAGTACGCTTCATGAAAATACTACATCATTTTAACAAAAGCAGAAGCTTCTAGGAGGAAAAGACAACACAAGCATGGAAGAGCTGACACTTTCCTTAGTGTAAACCTTCTAAAAGGCCACACTAAATGAAAACATCTAGAAATGGACCAGGAATTTGCTGAAACCCATCCATTTAAAAAAGAATCTGTCAAATTCTCTCAATGCTCTATTAATATCTATATTTTACAAGATAAAAACTATTTCCTGGAAAGCTTTTTAAACTGAGAACAGCAAATAATCAATGATAAAATTATCTACAATAAATGTTATGCATCACTTACAATCAAGGAATAAACCTCAGAGGCCCTTTTCCAACATCATTTCCCATCCCAGGCAGAATACTCTCTAAAGCTCTATTTATAATTTTCTCAGCTTCTATTTATTCAGGAAAGTAGTCAGAGCAGGAAATGGGACCAGTCAAATGATCACAATCAATCTCATCACCTTCACAACATGCTGTGAATGTAATTAATCCTCTATTTATTTAGGGGACTTCACACCCCTTACATTAGGACAGCAACTCCCTGCTGGCTTAGGTTGAGATAATTATGTTATAACAAGGATTGGGTTTCAATCATATTTGGCAGAAGAAAAAGGAAACTGTACTTGGAAGTTGTCGGTTTTTTAAAAAAAGCTTTCTTGTGACTCCATTCAAAGGACGCTCTTGACAAAGCTCTTCTTAAACAGAGCACTTTCTAAGTACGATAACCACCACATACACCACATTAATCAATGTAAGCCTCTTCTCTGAATGAGACGTGAAGACCATCCAAGCAAGGGAAAATTCTATCTGAAGCAGAAAATACTGGTTTACAAAAGCTGACTACATCAATCCCCACCTGAACTCACTTGATCCTACAGGGCTTCTCCACTGAGAATCCTCCCAAGACCTTTGACATGCAAAAACTACATTAGAGCAAGAGAGGTGAAGGAACATACCAATTTGCTCACACAGTAGCTAATTATACTCCGTGAAAAGCCAGGGCTCCAGCAAGCCAAAACCAAGGATGTGAGAAGTCTGAAGCCAAGTATCCAAAAACAAAACGAGTAAGGACAGAGACAAAAACCAAACACAGCCACCCAGCTGTAGCTCTTGAATGGGCGTGACACACACAAACCTCCATGTAGCAATAAACGCAGGCACTTTCCGGTTTGGGAGCTGCCAAGTCACCCCTGAAAGTTTCTTTTTTACAAGAACTTGTATTCACACTTTCTTCACTAAATCCTCCACCTTTAGAAAATCAGTCAGAAAATATAAAGTCTTACTTTATTTTTACAAATCTGTTCTATTTTTATTAATCTAGCAAAATCACAATACCCACAGTATAGGTACAAGTAAAAATGATAAATGAATTATGTCTTCAAATTTCTAAAAATTCTCCCACCTGCCAAACATATTTTTTCCCCAAGGTCTGGATTAGAACGTTTGTATGTATTAAGCCCCTCAGATAAATCTTAACATATCACAATAATATTTTATTGCCTTTTGATAACATTTAAGCTCTTGAAAAAACAAAACATGCAAGAAACGGAGCTTGACTGATCTGAGTTCCCGTTCTTAATAAAAAACAAAACAAAACATGATAACCTGAACGAGGAAAAGGATATTAGTTAAGAAGTAGGAAAATCTAAATAAATCTATGGGCTTTAGCTAATAATAATGTATCAATAATGATTCTTTGTGACAAAACACATATGGATATAGAAAGTTAATTATAGGGGAAACTGAGTCTGGGGCATCTGGGAACTCTCTAAACCATATTCATAATTTTTCTATAAATCTAAAACTATTCCAAAATAAAAATGCTACTAAAAAAAAAAAGGATATTACAAATTTTAAAAAACAACAACAAAAAGCTCCACAAACCTTGGGACATTCAGATACAGGATTCTTTGACAAGTTTTCTCAATGTATATAGTTACAGGGAGCATTCATATCTTTACAAAGGGTTATTTTGACCTGAACTCTTTAGGAACATTCATAATCCCATGATTCACTGGCACATTTCTTGTTAGAGAAGTCTAATGAAGAGCAGCAGCCCCCAGTGGGCATTGCTGAACTACTGGTGATAAGGTGAAGAACCATTAAGTAAATCCTTTCTATATGAAACCTCACTGAAGGGCTACAAGTGAATGGAGATTGGCATGTACTAATCTTTTCTTATGGAGATAAAACCCACTCCCATCCAGGATGAATTTGTGGATTTAATTAAAAATAAACAGTAAAACTGAAGAGCAACTTGACAGGCCAGAATAAGCACCTTACCAAGAATGATTTCAATTCAAGGGAGGTTTAACTTGCTTGAAATTCTGCACAATTGTCTCTTGAAATTTCTACATGCTAATCATTAGCAGCTAATGTAACACTTAATGTTGTACCATTTGTCAGGGAAGGAACTTCCCCTGCAGAAGTGAAACCACCTAGAGTGCCTGATCATCATTTGGTTATGCCTGAATTAAACAGACCTCTGAAATCAGCCACAGCACTGTATTTTTATTATAAGCATCAGTGACATGGGCAGCAGGGCTCTCCCTCAGTTATAGTTCAGATAGGTGTCATGAAATTACAGCAGTCCTCTTCGAGGGTCTGCATGCCACATATGCACCACACCCTGCTTTGAGAAAGGCCACTCACTAGTGACAAAGTGGGCCCTGGGACTATGTGTATACCACTTTAGGGGGCACATGCCCACTGTGATCAAGGCAACTAGACCAGAAACAAACACTGACCCACACTGGATCAACCATATGCTCCTCCCTTGGAATCACAAGCAAGGGACTCTAGTCCATCTCTACTGAAACTAGGCACATGGAAACTCAGAGCAGTGGAAAAGCCATTCTCCTTCTCATGCATCAAGGAAGTAGAGCAGCAAGGATTTACAGAAAGAAGCAATGTGAGGGACCACAAGTCACCAGAAAGTCAGTCAACTGTCGTACTTTATGCCTTGAGCTCAGGGGTCGAACTGCACACTCCCAGCACCTGGGTCCCAGAAGATAACCGACAGCCTTCTGATGACATCCCCATTTTTACTATAGAAGTCCAGGTGGGTTTCTTGTTTGTAACCAAGCGATTTCTAAGTAAAAATACTGTTGTAGTCTCCAGACACTGAAGGGAGAAATAAGGGTTTCATATCTGGCCCTGTTACTAAAATGCCAGGACCCCAGGCTAACTGCAGACTCTCTTATTCAATAATAAAGGGACACTAAAGGACAGATAAGGAGAAGGAAAAGGCAACCCACTCCAGTATTCCTGCCTGGAAAATCCCATGGACGGAGGAGCCTGGTAGGCTATAGTCAATCCGGGGGGGTCGCAAAGAGTCGGACACGACTGAGTGACTTCACTTGCACTTTTGAAAGGACAGATAAAACTTGTGATCCAAAAGCAAAAACGCCTCACATCCATTCTTGCCCTTCAGTGCACCAGAGCTACAACCAGAAAATCTATTCTCCATGTTGCTTACATGTTTGATTTGTCTGCTCCTCTGCATGATGCTGTTCGCCCAGCCTGGAATGCATCTGCTGATTATTATTATACTCATATGTGAAACAGTGCTGTGCAACCAGATACCATTTTCTATGTTTTGCTATTAATTCATATCCCTTCTTTGTCCAACTCTTCTCCATATATCTTTTCCAGCTGTGATCCAAATGTTCCTCTTTTTTCACAGATACTCCTTAGAGATCTCAAATCAACATTTTTAAAACTGAACGCCTCATCTTACCTCCCTTCTCACTTTTCTTCTACCCTATACCGTTCTCCAATACGATTTAATTTCAGCAAATGCACCTCCAACTACCTGGTTTACTGGCCAAGTCAAAATTCAGATCTCATCTTTGACTCCCCCACTTCTCACCATTGCCTGAGATCCAATTCTTATTTGGTCCTCTCTCATACCCCTGACCACTTGTCTCCTGCCCCACTCTCACTGCCCTCATTCAGGCTACAACTGCCTTTTGCTTCCATCACCTTTTCATCTGAAACCAGCCTTTCCAGCTTGAATCTGAGCTCTGCCCCCATGCCAGTTCATTCCCCACAATGTGACCTGACGGACCCTCCCAGAATCTAAATCTCACCATGTCACTCATACACATATCCGAGCACTTAAACTCTTTAGATTCTCCACACTCTTCCAGGATAAATTTCAAACATCTTCATGTGGCCAAGGCTCTATAAGAATCAGCCTCATGTCTTTCCTCTCATTCCTGTACCAAGAGTCAACCAACCTGAGCTTTCAAGCTCTTTAAAAAGTCCATATTCTTTGGTCCCTATTGTCTGAAATACTCTCCATACCTGCTTCCCCATCTGCATCTGACCATCCCCTACTGACCTTTCAGCCCTCAGTTTCAACTCTTCCTTCTGGAAGTGGTTTCCAAGACCCTAAGACTAGGCATGTGGCCTTCTAGCTGGTTCCACAGCACCCATACTTTCCCACTGCAGCCACTATTTGGCTACAGAATAATATTCCCCTTACATCTGTGTTTCCTGCTAGAAGGTCAGCTACAAAGTGGCATGTCTCTTGTTCACCAGAGTGGCTCCATCAACTCAGTTCCTGGCACATGGTAGGGCTTGATAATTAGTGATTAAAAAAAATAAATAATTCCACTTTTACATCCAATGCCGATGTTTTACCTCTACATCAGTTACCACCACTCCCATGGCTTTTGGTAGATAAACCAGGAACAAGAGAAAGCCAAAAGGAAGAGATCTACACTCTTCTCAGGAACATAATTCTTCTCCCTACCAAAACACATACACAGATGAAGCAACCAAAGCAGTATGAAGCAAAGATAAGGTTCTAAGTTTTCTAAAATTTTAAAATTTGAGTGCAGAAATAGCTTGAGTTTATTCACAATTGAGGAAATGTTACTGAAATGCCAGTCTGTGTGTCTGATACACAGTGAGGCCAAACAATGCCAAAACATCAGAGTT
Organism: Cervus elaphus; assembly: GCF_910594005.1. NCBI lineage: Eukaryota > Metazoa > Chordata > Mammalia > Artiodactyla > Cervidae > Cervus > Cervus elaphus. The sequence continues at coordinate 40,619,785 of NC_057838.1, read as the reverse complement.
TGGAACACAGAAAAGTTAATTGAGAGCCTTGCAAGGAGATGGGTGGCTCCTGCCTTAAAAACCCCAAATTCTCGGAAAGCTTTCCTCACAGAAAAGGTGAGGGAAGGAAGTGGTTAGTTGCTGCAAATTTTTTGGTACCAGATTCTTCATTCTTGAGGTCATGTCAATGATGTTCCTATAAATCTACAATAAACAAATGTTACTCTCTGTTCCGACAACAAAGAGCAAGGTCCCAGGGCACAGCTTTCACCCTCTGAGGTCCAGGTCCTGACTTGAGAGGTTCCCACAGGGCCAGTTACTCTGCCCCAAAACCTTCATATACCACTCGGCCTGGGTCCTCCCGCCAGCGCCCAGGTACTGGCTGAGGAAGCAGATCTCAGCTGGCAGCTCCCTCAGGGTCAGGTCCCCAGATTCTGCCCTGCTGTCATCATGGAGGGAACCAGGCACCTAAGACCCAACTGACCCTCAAGTTCCTCAGGAGGTTGGAATGGCGGGGGCAGGGCCAGAAGAGCGCATGTCAGGCAGACGGCTGCGGCCATCAGGTCACAGAGACAGGGATACAGAAGAGATTCACCTCACCTCAAAGCCGACCCAGCCAGTGGGCTGCCTTGGCGAGGGCTCTGGAGCCCTACAGGACACAGCCCCCAGCCTGTTTCCTGGACCGCTCAGCTCATGCGCTGGCCCAAGGCCAGGCGAGTTAGAGGGCACCGGGAGAAAGCTGGGATCCACCTCTTACCTCACTCTCCACCTCAGGACCACAGTTCCGCTGACCGTTGGCTGAATGGCTTACTAACGGTTGCTGTTTGACAATTATTCATTGTGGGAGGGGCCCAATGCAGAACTGACCAATGGCTGAGCAGGACCACTAACTGTCCCTCCTGGACAGTCATTTGCTTGGGGGAGGGGCCCACTGTGGAAGCCGACCAATAAATAGCGCGCAGCAACCGCCAGGTGTGCCAAGAGCTGCAGCAGAGCAGAGTATGCTGTATTACAGAATCCGAGGTCCAGGATTTAGCAAATAAAACTCTCTAGCAATGGAGTTGTTTACTTCTACAAACTTTGCACATTAGTGTCCAAAGGGCTGCAAGCTAAGATTTCATTTCGCTCTTGAGAGGTTTTGCGCCGGGAGCCGAGTTCCTGGACTGCGGTTCGGCGTGCGGAGCCAGGCTGGCCTGTACCCGGTGGCCACGACTGCGCCCTGTCCCCAGCCGGGCCCCAGGCGCCATGGCGTCCCGCGGGAGGAAGCGAAAGGCCGAGGCGGCGCTGGCCGCAGCGGGAGAAGCCGGCCAGCGGCCAGGAGAGGGGAGTGGAGGGGCCGAGCGTCGTCATCGAGCACTGCACGAGCTGACGTGTCTATGGGCGCAACGCCGCGGCTGTGAGCCAGGCGCTGCGCCTGCAGGCCCCGGAGCTGGCGGTGAAGGTGAACCCCGCCAGGCCGCGGAGGGGCAGCTTCGAGGTGATGCTGCGCGGCAGCAGCGCGGAGCTCTGGACGGGTCTTAAGAAGGGGCCCCCAGGCAAACTCAAGCTTCCGGAGCCTCATGTGGTGCTGGAGGAGCTGAAGAAGTAACTTTCGTAGACAGGTGGGGCAGAAGGCGTCTCGCTGAGCCTCCGTCCCTGGTGATGTTGGAGCATTTATGACGGGACACGGCCAAACTTCAGTCATGTCCCCGAAGCTGTGGTTTCCTCCCCTCCAGAAATGATGGTTCAGTTGTGAGGCAATCCTCTAGTAAGGCATTGAAAAGTTCTTGGATTTGGTTTAATAAAAACTAAAGGATTTGAGTTGATATTAAAAAAAAGTCAATGTATGGCAAAAACCACTATAATATTGTAAAGTAATTAGCCTTCAACTAATAAAAATAAATGGGAAAAAGAAAAAAAAAGATTTCATTTCATGGGGTGGGGTGGGAACAATGCAAAAAAGCAGTGAAAAAAACAAACGCACAAAGAGTATTAATAAGAGGAAACCATTTATCAGTTCAATATAAAAAGGCTCAGTGTTTCAAAGACATATATTTTCTTTTCTCCCCCACAACTACCTACCTTAAAAAACCACACCAGAGAAAACGAAGATATAGAATCTTCATGGACAAGCTCTGACTTATAGTGAAGTTAGCTGGGACTTTAGATTTTAATTATTAAAAAAGAAACATTCAAAATCTTTGACACAGAAAAACAACATCATATTCTATCCTGTGTCATTTTAAAATACACCATGCATTAAAATACTAACACTGAGTGCATTAGATGACGTAATGGAGTGACTTGCTAAAGTCTTATTGTCAATGAGATGCGGGGCTGGAACATATTTTACAGTGTAAGCTTTCCCACTCCAGCTTATACTAAAGAGTGTAAAATGCTAAACTTTCAGTAGGTCAGAACTACCAGTGCTACTGGTGAGCACAGCCCACCAGAAGGAAATCAGGGGAAAGGCGAAATCTTAAATGGAATGTAGCTAAAAATTTCAATAAACAAAAAATAAATAAATAAATAAAAAGAAAAAAGAAAAAATTTCAATAAACATAGGTTAGAATTGATTTACAGTTTGGTTGAGGGGGGAAAAAAAAGAAGTGTTCCTTCAACTGGCTCTATGAGGTACCATTCAGCTGAAATTTATTGTGCTCACAAGGGACTGTAATGGGCGCAGATAGGTGCTTATTCACATGGATTTCAAAATTTTAGAGGAAGAAAGAGATATGCACCTAAATTACTACAATGAGAGGCAGACACAATGTGTGCCCAAGTGATCTCTAAACCAAGTGCTATGGGAACATCCCTGAAGAAGACAGATAAATCCTTAATCCCTCTTCCTGAAGGAAAAGCCCTCTACAGGGAAGGTGCCCCTCTTCACTCTCCACCCCACCCCATATCATGGACAGAGACAACTGCTTGTCTAGGTGGCAGATCTTGGAAAACATGCAACCTGGAGCCAGAAGACCTGAGATTATCACAGACATATCTCTTATAAGATATATGACCTCAAGCAAACCACCTCTGCATGCTGCTACCCAAGTTGTGTTTGTTGCAGAAGCCACCACACTCGAAACTTCCAATGAAGCTTACGATGAAGGATAGCATGAAGCATTTCTTTTTAGAAAAGTAATGTGCAGAGTCTAAAACTCGAAATAAAAATACACGAGTTTCAGTTTTTAAGGTCTGCAAGTGTGCTCTTCAAGACACAAATGTCACAAGGAAAACTAACTATGAAGCCCTAAGGCAAAACCTCACGGTAACTGTTGTCCTAACTTCATTAATTCACCATAAGAATGGCTTTGCTGCCCATATTCCAGTAAGTGTTTGCCAAAGTAAATGTCTGACTGTAAAAATGGAATGCTAGTCAGAATGTAGCACTTATCTGGTACATCAAATAAAATTTTACACAGTCATTATTAAAAATCAAAAACATCAACTAGAGACTAAGGAAAATGCAGAACTATTTTAACACATAAAAATAAGGCACTAGATTTCACTAATAAGTTATCTGGAATAGAAATAGAAAGTGAAAAACTAAGGAAGAAATTAGTTATGAAAATTATGGACATTCACCATAGTATTAATTCAAAGTTCACAATTAAGATGATACTAGAAAGCTCAATTATGCTGTGCTTGAAAAACTAAGAATGAAATTAGAAAATTTAATTAAAATTCAGTTCTCTTACTTCAAGGGGGAGGGGAAAATAGTTAAAACATAACACACAAAGTGAAAACAACACAGCCTACTTAGAGAAAGGAACGTTACAGTCACATGGTAAAGTTGAAAATTTCTTTTCCAAAGCAATTTGAAGATTTCCTGTTGGTTTCTCTCTTCTATTCTGCTCCCTATACATTAACATCTTTTTAAAAATTACTGTTACCGTAACAATGACAAGGAGCCTAAGAATGTTATTTGATTTCCTGCAACTTAAAACAAAGGGAAAAACTTTTAAAGTGAAAGAAAGTCCTATTAATCCCCACATCAACTTGAGGGCATTACACTCTTCTACTTCAATGAAATAAGATCTCTCTAGTCAATAAAGAATGCCACAAACAGAGCAAGGAGGCACTCTCAGAAATGGGATCCTAGCATAAACTTCAATGCTCATTACATGCTTATAAATTCCTCACCCTGAAAGAAAAATGAAAAACCTAAATCCTCACAAATAGACTATTTCAATTTAATTTTATTATGAAAACAACGGGAAATGGCAGCAGGGTATTTGATAAGCTCAATTAGCAGAAGGATCAAATGAAGTGATGACATACCATTATGACCTCAGGGGTTAAAGATGCAATTTTCCATCTGGTGAAATCTAGATTTCTACTCCGAACGCTGACACCACCTGCTGTATGCTATTAGGCATTATCCTGAGCGGTCGCTAAGCATTTTGCTTACAACAGGTACAGCCTCAAGTTTTTTTCTTACTTCACTCTCGCAATATAATTGCTTCCCCATGAACAGAAATCAAAAATAAACTCTATATAATGGCTTGTTCAAAACAGGCATGAAAAGCCATCCTAACGCATTCATTTACCATTCACAGTAACAGTGAAAATATTATCATTTATCTCCTAAGTTACAAATGATATTATGCCATCATTTTCTATAGCACCTAAGAATTATTCTAATCAAAGGCTCTTTTTGTATGTTCTCAATTAACAGTCTCCTGCTACTAAAATGGATATTTTGACCATGTCTGATAAGAATCAGGTCTATAGAACATTCTTAAAAAAATGAAAATTCATTGTATTTTTAAACTTGGTAAGAAATCTTGAGTGAGACAACGGTAAACAATTAAAAATTTTTTTTTTTACATACCAAGTTCAAGGAGCTCATTTCTTCGTGTTCAGACCCTTAGATACATTTAATTGGGCTCTGAAAGTTGTGCTTATACTCTGAATAAAGGATTCCATTCACCAGTGATTAACCAAAGAGGGCACAGTTATTTTTATTAGATCTGATTAGGTCTGCATCCTGTCATGTTACACATACGCTGGCACGCATGTGTGTGCCAAAGCAGGCTTTTAATGCCTGTTTTGAACACTCACACTCCCCTATAGATCAACTACAGATACAGGTTCAGATAGATCAGTCTTGCAATTTCATTGAGAACAGTCAATAGCATAACAATGAATAGTCACAACTGTTTAACACTTATTTTCCAGGCTATTACTAATTTTTTCTAGAAAACTTCACCTTTTTGTCATCTGCACCTTCTCCCTAAGCAACTTCACCAAGTACCCCATGTTGATCCCGTACTTCTCAAGTATTGGTAGGTGTAAAGGTTTCTCCCTAATTAAAACTAATACTCCAGGTTATTTCGCTTTCTTCAGTGTTCCAGAAATGGGAGCATGTAGCACACATAACTCAAAACTTACTTGGCTTTCTGAATCCACACACAGTAGTCTGAGATGTAGAGATCATTTAGAATATAAGCTGGGTCATTTTCCTGAAAAATTTTGTGAATGTCCAGTAGACACTTTAAAACTGCACTTTTTCCTAAAAAAAGAAATTGAAAAAAATGAAATTATCCTTAAGAAAAAAATCTGATTTTTTTAACTGAGAAATTCACATACTGAGGAGTAACATGTACAGCAGCTCAGAGTTTTAACCATTTTTTAATATTTTTCATATTCTTTTATTGCAGGATATCATATCAGTATCATTAAGTCCAAACCTCTTTATTTCCTTCCTGAAGAATTATAGAAAAATCTCTATATTCTTATAGTTGATTACGGTTACCATAAAAACACCATAAGATATGACAAGGTACATTAAATAACAAGGAGAGAAGTTATCATAAGTAAATGAATATTTAATGTATCATAGCTTTAATTAGATAATATTTCTCTAATTCAAGCTTTCAAAATACCACAGAAAATTATATTTTCAATGTCTCTATTTCTTAAATCAATATTTTTTGTCAAGGAATTACCTAGAACAAACATAAATTTTTCCACCTTAAAGAAATGAAGAAAACTCAGACTGAAAAATATAAAATATCATAACTCTACTTAAAAAAACAAACTGACAAAATCATTTGGAAAAAAGAGATCAAGTATCGAAGTCTTGTCCAACTTAATTACTTCCTTCTGATTGTTTAGTTTGGTTCAGTTCAGTCGCTCAGTCGTGTCCAACTCTTTGTGACCCCATGGACTGCAGCACGCCAGGCCTCCCTGGCCATCATCAACTCTGGGAGTTTACTCAAACTCATATCCATTGAGCCAGTCTGTCATTCCCTTCTCCTTCCACCTTCAATCTTTCCCAGCATCAGGGTCTTTTTAGAGTCAGTTCTTCCAATTGGAAGAGTCCTTCCAGTGAATATTCAGGACTGATTTCCTTTAGGATGGACTGGCTGGATCTCCTTGCAGTCCAAGGGACTCTCAAGAGTCTTCTCCAACACCACAATTCAAAAGCATCAATTTTTCAGTGCTCAGCTTTCCTTATAGTCCAACTCTCACATTCATACATGACTACTGGAAAACCACAGCTTTGACTAGACGGACCTTTGTTGACAAAGTAATGTCTCTGTTTTTTAATATAGTGTCTAGGTTGGTCATAACTTTTCTTCCAAGGAGCAAGCGTCTTTTAATTTCATGGCTGCAGTCACCATCTGCAGTGATTTTGGAGGCCAGAATAATAAAAGTCTGTCACTGTTTGCACTGTTTCCCCATCTATTTGCCTTGAAGTGATGGAACCAGATGCCATGATCTTAGCTTTCTGAATGTTGAGCTTTAAGCCAACTGTTCACTCTCCTCTTTCACTTTCATCAAGAGGCTCTTTAGTTCTTCTTTGCTTTCTGCCATCAGGGTGATGTCATCTGCATAACTGAGGTTATTGATATTTCTGCTGGCAATCTTGATTCCAGCTTGTGCTTCCTCCAGCCCAGTGTTTCTCATGATGTACTCTGCATATAAGTTAAATAAGCAGGGTGACAATATACAGCCTTGATGTACTCCTTTCCTGACTTGGAACCAGTCTGTTGTTCCACGTCTGGTTCTCACTGTTGCTTCTTGACCTGCATACATATTTCTCAGGAGGCAGGTCAGGTGATCTGGTATTCCCATCTCTTGAAAAATTTTCCACAGTTTGTTGTGATCCACACAGTTGAAGGCTTTGGCATAGTCAATAAAGCAGAAGTAGATGTTTTTCTGGAACTCTTGCTTTTTCGATGATCCAATGGATGTTGGCAATTTGATCTCTGGTTCCTCTGCCTTTTCTAAATCCTGATTGTTAAATGAACCTATTTTAACCCAAAGCCAAACTTACAAAAACAACCTTTCACAACTCAGCAACAACTCTCTAGGTGTTCCAAACTTCAAGATAGTCCCTGAAATTTATCAACTATAAGGCAAATTACTAAATCTATAGTAGTAGCACTTCCTTTGATCTCTGAAATACAGCATTTTCAGTTTAACTGCTTTATTCTTATCTTTATAGTCCTAAAACATGAAAATACTGTTTATTGATTTCGTGAAGACACTGGATGTGCTTTCACTTACATTTCCCACCTGACTTTCAGACATGATAAAAGCATCATGAGCTACTTAATAACACCTCAAGATGCCAAAACTGCAGCCACTAAATTTTTAGCACAATTAACCCTAGAAACTAAGCTTCGAAAGAGGAGGAACTTCTATTTTTTCCTCAATACCTAGAACAGAACCCCGTAGCAGCAGATTTTTAAGTATTTTAATGATGAGTGAATGACACAGTAATCACCTGCTTTGTTGTTGTTTAGTTGCTAAGTCACATCCAACTCTTTTATGACCCCATGGACTGTAGCCTGCCAGGCTCCTCTGACCATGGGATTTCCCAGGGAAGAATACTGGCGTGGGTTGCCATTTCCTTCTCCAGGGGATCTTCCCCCAGGGATCAAACCTGCATCTCCTGCATTGGCAGGTAGGTTCTTTACCACTGAGCCACCAGGGAAATCCAATCGCCTGCTTAAACCCTTGCAATTTTGCCAATCACCTAGCCTCACACACCAAGCCCTGATAATTTTTCCCTGGAAATGCCTCTCAGAGCTACCCTTTCTCCACCACTTCCCAACAACCCATCGTCACTCATCCTAAATTATAAATTCTTTTGCATCCCTCAGATTGCAGACTCTATCCTGTCAAGCCCTCTCATACATTTTGATGCGCTGTTTTCATCAAGTGCTTCCCTGCATTTGTTTGCAAGGCTCTATGGCCCAGTCTGTGCCTTGATTGGTTCCCCACATCTGGAAGGCCTACACTTTTTCATTCCACCTAGTAGAATCCTAGCCTGCCTTCACAGCTCAGCTCAAGTCTTCCTCCTTCCGGAGGCCTGGACTGACTTGCCCAGGCATCACAGTTATTGATCCAAAGGAGAGAAGTGGAAAGAAAACACAGTTGATTCTCCCCATAACCTCTCTTAATCATTTCAAAGAAAGACAAACTGAGACTCAAGGACTGTAAGATACTCACAGTGCCCTTAAGTGGAGGATCTAAATTCTGATCTTACTGACTCCAGAAGCTAGTCTGTTCTTGGCCCATTTGGTTATATCACATTTTTATTATTCAACAGTTAAGGGAAAGTGAAGTGAAGTCACTCAGTCGTGTCCAACTCTTTGCGACTCCGTGGACTGTAGCCCACCAGGCTCCTCCATCCATGGGATTCTCCAGGCAAGAATACTGGAGTGGGCTGCCATTTGGGGGTACTAAATTCAAAACAGAGACCATGTCTTTTTCAAAAATGTTCACGATTTATGTGGATTCCTTATATGCAGAGGGAAAGAATGTCAATAAACACTTCACTGCTCAAGGGATTAAGAGAAATAAATACTTAGAAGGCCTGAAACTACATTTGGTTAAGTCAAGGTCTTTGTGTCTTATCAAAGTGGCCCAGGGTAACTGTATCTAATGAGGAGTGTGGATCTCCATCTCCCCACCATGACAGACCTATTTTAATTACAAAGTAGGTAACCTTGAAGGCTGAGTTTGATGACAGGAGGAAGGAACCCAATCATAACTCACAGAACTGATGAAACCAAGTTAGCCATGTTATTCAAACAGGAAAAAATCAAGGGAGAACTAACGAAACTATGAGAATTTTTGGAAACAGTTTAAATTGCAACAGAGGAAAAAAACTGTCAGGGCAAGCATCTGCCAAGTTCTTACTTTCTCTCTCTCTCTTGTTCATGGGGTGGGGAGGGGGACATGGAGTTTTATGACAACTACTAACTTAAAGGTTTAAAAGTCAACCAAAAAAATATTCACTTGAAGCTTACATAAGCTCCTCTATGGCATGATGCCCCAGAATACTGCCTCTCAATACAACATGCCCTACTAATTTAAGAGAGTTAATAGGAAATGCAGGATTTGGAGCTAGGTCGTCTCAGATGGTAAAGAATCTGCCTGCAATGCAGGAGACCCAGGTTAAATCCTGGGATGGGAAGATCCCCTGGAGAAGGGAATGGTAACCCACTCCAGTATTCTTGCCTGAAGAATTCCATGGACAGAGGAGCCTGGTGGGCTACAGTCCATAGGATCGCAGATTCAGACACGACTGAGCAACTAACAAGTTCTTCTTTCTCATAGCGAATAATTCAGTGAGAGAAGAAAAGGGGTAGGTATGCCAGCTTGGAGGGTGGCATGTAAAGGAGCAGAGACCTAAAATGGGGTGGGTTAGGGGAACAACAGAAAGAGACCATTTAGATGGAGCAATGGTTCTAGTAGAGAAACAGGGGAAGTAAACAGATGAGTTTGGCAGAAGTGAGACTGTGACAAGGAAGAGAATATGAAGGTGATCAGGCAGGACTGTGGGGACAAGACCTAAAGGCAGCTGTGGGCAGTAGAGATAAAAGACCCTACATGCCAGAGATTTTCTGAAAGAGTGTGGAATTAAGGTCACATGTTTAATGAGAATTCATTGCAACCATTACCTAATGAAATTATAGGAGCTCTTTTCTACTTGCTAGATGGGATGCTGATTCATGAATCACTGAATAAAGCAAATTAAATAATTCTTTTTAAAGAAATTTCCTAGTTTCATTTAACAGACATGCCTAAAGTAAGGTTGCCCCTTGCTAGGGGCCACAGGCAAGTTTAAATCTTCCAGTTATCACAAAATAATAACAATAATGATAGTAATGCCCAAAGAAATCAATTTTTATAATTTAAAGTGAAGTTACACTGTACTTATGTTCCGATCTCTATTTTATTTAAAAAAAAAAAAGACAAATACACATAGAAAAAAATCTTAAACATGAACACACTCATATTTCTATAGTCACTGAACAAATATGCGGGAGTCTGATGTGTGTCAGGCATGGTTTCACACATGGGATTACGGCTGTTTATTTTTCTTTAAACTTTCCCCCATTTTCTTTTTTTTCAAATATAGTTCATACTTACTTTAATTTTATAGTTCATAACTATGTATAATCTTATTGCAATAAGGGTTAATTCTACAGAGATTCACAGGCCAATCACATTAGGCATTACTAGGACATTCAAAAACTACCTCATATATGGATGTACCTCATATATGGATGCAACTTCACTGATCTTGTAAATTTGAATTTTTTTTACAGCTTAAGATTATTTGCTATTTTAGATGCAGCAGTGTTCTTAAAGGCAATAGATGCCCTGGATATTCTCTTGAAGCAAAACCCAGTGAGGGACAGCCGTGACAACTTGAACTTCTCCCACTGCTCAAGGCTACCCTGGCATCTCCATGGACACGGAAATATCTTTCCCCTCTTTTCAAAATTCTCCACAATAAACATTTAGTAATTTACCAAAATTCATATATTCCTGAGTACATAGCTAACCCTTGAAATATTGACAAAGAATGTTAAAATTTTTTAATTCCTATTTCAATCTGCCTTACCTTGTATTTTTGAACAATAGACAAGCAACATTTAGACCAGGTGATTCTAGAAAATCACATGTCAGGCAGTTTTAGGCATTCTTTCAAAGTTTATGTTTTCATTGTAAGTCTTATTCAAACTATTTTTGCAGTGTGCTATGTGACAAATAAGCTAAAAGGCAACTAGGCTACTTACTGGCAGCTGACACTCTAGAACCAAAAGTACATTAAAACCATCCTGCCCCCAACAATGTATACTGTTACTCCAAGGACATATCTGATCCCGTGTATTCCTACTAAATCACCATAGGTGACTGCAGCATCATAGCCAAGAAGCCTGGGAAGCATGCACTTTTTTTCTTCTCTTTTTTTCATCTCTTGCACTGACTGCTCTTTCTCTAAGTTGCCAACCACTTATCCAACAGCTATGAGCCAAGGAAAGAGCTGGTCCATCTTCAGAGTGTCACATGACCAGCAGCTAGAAGGGGACTCAATGTACCTGCCTCCTGTGAGGTTGTAGCTAGTCGTGGGCTACTTACACTACATATGGGCCTAAAAAATTGTTCAGACCTAAATCTAAAAGAATCATTTCTGCTCCAAGGCACTGCAGATGAGTGACCATTTTCTGCCAGTTCACTGCCTGGCCCAGAGCACAAAAAAGCAGGTACCTTGCACAGTAACCACAGTAACTAATTTCACTGCAGTGATACACTAACAGACCTCGCCAAAGAGTCAGGGATTCTCTATGCTCACCTGGTCCTCAGTGAAGCCAACTCTGTCCATGGAGGAAAGACTTTTGACACCAAGATTTCTCTAAGAGTTTTAAACCAGTGAAGGGACTTCAAATCTAGAAATACGGCACATAATGGACAAGTTCCATGCACGTTTCACTTCTGGGAAAATGACTATCTAATGACAACAGAGAAACAACACCACCACCAACAGACTCATGATAGTAACAATCAGGTGGGCAGTAAGCAGTATTTAACACAGACTGGTTATGCATTCTCCAGCTTTCCTTTAACGGGAATGTAAACTAAGAACAATATGCTTTCCTGTTCTGGACAGATGCGGCATCTCAGATTAATACATCTTAAACCAGAGACAAGATAGAGCTGTTCTAAATTAGAATCCGTTGGCTACCTGAGATCCTCCTATTAGCTGACCAGGTTTGACCATAATCATTCCATGACAGGCCAGCTCATGGTTGAAGGCTCTTAAGAAATGGCTCCCATCTCTAGGAGATTAGAAAAATAGTGGATATTTTTACTGGCTAAAAGCCAGCATAGAAAAAATAATATAAATTGCTAACTCTATACAGTAAGAGCAGAAGTTCTTTTCAACTCTTGGTACATTATAGCTATGATATGACTGTGGTTTTCTGGGTATATAGTTCTGTCCTTTAAAGTTTTGAACCACACATAACAAGAAGCCAAAAAGAGTAAAGGAGAAAGAAACGGTGATTCAAAACATCTGAAGGAAAGCACTGGTTGGCCTTCATTTGTAAGAGCATCTCAAAATAAAACCCAACATGGCTATCATCTTAAAATGAGTAACTTAGTAGATGCCTGCCTAGAATTCGGGGATTTTGATGAGACCATATTATGAGGAGGGATACTTTATGAATTATCTTTAACATTAATTTTCAGAGATCACTGGACCATAAAAAGGGATGACAGAAGAGCTCTATCAAAGTAATCAAAATGAAGAGAATCGAAGTGTGGGAATTTGCTTCAATATCTGGCCCTGCTAGAAAGTAGCATAAAGTCCCTAACAACACAAACATGAGTTAATTTAACTTTATGAAAACTTCTCAGTCTATTTAGTATTTTATCCTTAACTTCTTCAGATGCCGTTTAAGCTCTTATACTTTTGAGTTGTAATAAACACATACTGGAAGCAATGGCAGTTGTTATTTCAAGCACAAATACACAGTCTTAAATCAATTTTTAGACATCTTTTTGTTATTAAAATTACACATATTATCTGTATAGCCACAAATGAAATCAGCACAAAGAAAATATATACTTTATAAATGTTCCCTTTGCCTAGAAAGCACAAACCTCAACCCAAACCTAATTTTCCATCAAGTCTCAAAATGGGCCATGCTTCCTTAGGAACGGGCTGCCAGATAACTGCCCAACCCCACCCTCCTCCAGCCCAAGCTAGTTTGGGTTCTTTCAAAACGCCTGTCACATTGTCTGTTAAGTAATAGCTCTTTAGTTATATTAGTTATTTAGTATATTAGTGTTATATATATATATTAGTTATATTTAGTATATTAGTTATTTAGTTATATTTATTATATAGGTAAATATAAATTATATATTTTAAAATATTTAAATTTTAATATTTAATAAATATTTAAATTTAAATAGTTATCAATATAATGCATTTATTAATTATAGCTATTATTATATATATTTAGTGATATTAATAGTTAATTTAATTTAATAAAAAATTAAATATTTAAATTTCAATGGTTAATAAATATAAATAATATATTAATTACAGTTATTATCATTATATATATTTAGTTATATTAATAGTTAATTAATAGTACTCACCAAGTACTCTCTACATACTGCATCATTTAACCCTATTAGTTTGGTGCTTTCTTGCTCATTTCATAAAAGAGGAAACTGAGGCTCAACTGAAGGTGTTAGCCAAGATCACAGCTAGGAACCAACAGCCATGATGAACACAGGTATGTCTGCGTCCCAGCCACTACATAATACATAGTGTCGCTATTTATCACCTTCTGTGGCAAACCTCTTAATGGGAAAGAACATAGCTTCTCATTTGTCTTCCAGGGTCTAAGACAATGTCTGGCAAATGGTAGGAGCCTGTTCAGTAAAGGCAGATTGCTAATGTAACCCAGAGTACACAAAACTTAAGTTTAAAACCACTTGGTCAGATTGCTCAATTAACTTGTACTAGTTATAACACCTTTGTGATCTGCACCCAAAAGTCAAGGTGTCCTGACAGATGTGTGGTACACAACATGTTTGCCTTCACTTTTTATTTCTATTCCCAACAAGAAAAGGATGTAGCTGTGCCAACTTTCTGATACCACCACACCATCAGAAGTTCAAATAATGAATTTAACCCAAGGCTGCTTTCTGCCTTTTCTGCTCCAACAATCTCTGCTAGATTTGCTGGTTTGAAAGGACAGCCTTGACTTAAGTCTTGACTTCTCCTCCTCAAGTCACGTGTCAAAGCAGCAGTTGTGTCCGTGCAGAAATACATGGCCAGATGTCACCAGAATTACATAATGGCAGCATGACTAATTTCCATTTCTTTAGAGAGTTAAGAGTGAGGCATCCAAGTTCAAGGTAAAACATTAAAAAAAAAAAATCCCATCCATACAGTAACTAAAAAAGTAGGTCAAGAAGCTGAACATGCATGGAAAGAAAGCTCTTAGAGCAGCTGCGATCTAGATCTGAATTCTTTTAAAAATCCACAGGCATCTAAAACTTCTTAATTATGCAGATAAAATTTTATTTCAACTATTCTGCCATGAATATGTCATAGATCTCAATGCCTGGTAGCTCAATTTTAAAATAAATTATTTGTATTGCTGCTTTAATTCTGTAAAAGTTCTGACTTTTTTTTTTTTTTTTTGCAATTAGCTTAGTTTCAAATTGGGAAAACTGAGACTGTACATGCAGTCAGAGAGAAGAAACATACAGGAAAGAAAGACAACCGGATTTCTCAAATGGCATGTAAATGGGAAGAACAAACCCAGTCTGACCAGATTTACAAGTCCCTTTTGGTGACATTAGAAAATTAAGTAGAAAGAGAGGTAAGGGATCTGGGTTTTGTTGTGTTTGGATTTTCTAAGGTTTCCGGTTATAGTCATTTAGAGAACACAGGACCTCCACCTCCTCCCCACACCTCATCTTGGAACCTGCACTGGGATGAGACTGAACCTACGCTGTGATGGAAGGACAGAGACCTGGTGCAAGGCCTCACTGCAGCTGACAACTGGCAGGTCCAAGACAGTGTGAGAAAGACAGGCTGGCTTTGCTTGTCTTCTGAATCACAAACTGACGGCCCACACAGGCTGACCTGGGTGCTCAGATATGCCACAGTTCTTATAGTATGACATTAAATCTTTACATCATTGTTCACATTTCAGACTTTTGAGTAATTTTATACTAAAGATCATGACTTTCTACTCCAAGACCCTAAAGGTGGCAAATCCACATACCCACATGGCGACAACAGGCTACTGATGGGGCATGTATGTCTCCAATTCACACGGGCTTCGGTTCCCACGTTTCTTAAACTCTGCCATTCTCATTAATTTATCTGCTTGGCTAGGTAGGCATCTCTGTTTCTCCTAATGTTGAGGGACCTACTTTAATAGGAACCAACTATTTCAGGTCCAGGCTTCCAGCAATGCAGGAAGAGCAGGAGACACAGGTTCGATCACTGGGTTGGGAAGATCCCCTGGAGGAGGACATGGCAACCCTCTCCAGTATTCTTGCCTGGAAACCTCATGGACAGAGAAGTCTGGTAGGCAACGTCCATGGGGTCCCAAAAAGTCGGACATGACCGTATTGACTTATAGCAAGCAAGTTCAGGTCCATCTCATCCTATGGGGGAGAGAAACGTGACAGGATGCCCATCAATACTGGCCACAATTTGGGATGGAACGCAGCCAAAGACCTTGGCTCACTTGGATGGAGAGGGCTCTGCTCCAACCCCAAATACAGCTGATCTTTGAACAATGACAGGGTTAATCTAGCCTTTGTATCTACAGTTCCACCCCATCCACCAACCATGGACTGTGGGGCGCTACAGTATTTTCTACTGAAGAAAAAAATTCACCTGCAAGAGAACCCAAAAACGTCAGTCACTCAGCTGGGTCTGACTGTTTGTGACCCCAAGGACTGTAGCCCACCAGGCTCCTCTGTCCATGGAATTCTCCAGGAAAGAATACTGGAGTGGGTAGCCATTCCCTTTTCCAGGGGATCTTCCCGACCCAGGGATCAAACCTGGGTCTTCCGCACTGCAGACAGATTCTTTACTGTCTGAGCCCACCAGAGAAGCCCATAAGAGGACCTGCCCATGTTCAAAGTCAAGCTTGTTCAAGGGTCAACTTCATATGTACTTATAGCAAGGGGAGGCCAATTTTTTCTCTAAAGAGCCAGAGTGTAAATATTTTGCTTTGCAGGCCTCATGATCTGTTGCAACTACTCAACTCTGCCATTATATCACAAAAGCAGCCATAAACAACACCCCAGTGAACGAGGACTATGTTCTAATAAAGCTTCATTTATGGGCACTAAAGTTTGAAGTTCATATAATTTACATGTGTCATGAAATACTATTTTTGTTTTGATTTTTTTCAACATTTGAAGATGTTAAGATATTATCTTAAGGGACTATTTCTCCTTTGTATATTGTAAATACTTATATTTTTTACTTTTGTCTTATCATTCCTGTTACACAATAAACTCAAGAGCCAAAGCCAAGTCATTTATATCCTCATAATTCTTTCCTGATTCTCTTTTAACGTCTTGCACAGAGAAGGGATTTGATTTGTGTCTGCTGAATAAATATCTGCTTGCTTGTTATTTTTCAGTATTAATTCCTATTTAAAGGAACCCTAAATTGCAAAAATATAATTCTTCCATGATTTCCAGATAACATACAAGTATTTATTATTCAACATACTTCGTCTGGCCTTCCCTGGTGGCTCAGACAGTGAAGAATCCGCCTGCACTGTGGGAGACCTGGGTTCGATCCCTGGGTTGGGAAGATACCCTGGAGGAGGACATGGCAACCCACTCCAGTATTTTTTCCTGGAGAATCTCATGGACAGAGGAGCCTGGTGGACTACAGTCCATGGGGTCACAAAGAGTCAGACACAACTGAATGACTGAGCACAGCACAGCACATACTTCATCTAGGTCTCAGTATTACCATGCCACAGGACTTTCACTCTTTAGGGTAAATAAAATATTTTCTCTTTGTTCTCCCAAATTTGTCTTAAATGTATACATTTTTCTACTTTTATCCTCTTACTTAAAGAAAGTAAGTTTATAGTTACTTCCTTAAAAATTCAGGTCAATTAAAAAAAAATCTCAAAATTGACTTTAGATTTATTAAAAGAGGCACTAAACAGAATTTTTTTTAAGCCATAATATCAAACCGTGTAACTAACCTCCTGGGGTTCTTTTCCATTGCTCAGATCAGAAACTGTAGAAATTAACAAAAAATCTTATATAAATAGTATAGGAAATACCATGTAGATTTAAATGTAAATACATGTAGATTTAAATTTAAATACTTAAAAGATCAGCAGTGTATCTTGAACTATTACCCATCCATAAGATACTTTAAGTGATTTTTTGGGGGGAAGCTGATTAACCATAAGATCTTAATCAGTTATGGCAATTAAAAGCAATTTATTATTTGTAAACCATACAGGAAATGCTGCCCCCTAGAGAATATCTTAAGAGAACAAAGAACGCTTTATACAAATGGAACCCAGCAATTTCCAGGCGAGCAATCTAAAAAAATTTCAGTGATTAACAATATTTAATGATTAATAAGATACTTAGAGGAAACATGTGTCTGTGGAGTTGATCAGAATTTTATCTTCTTCCCTTTAATGTTCATGCTCATATACAATGTCCTTCCATATAAAAGTATATGTATAAACCTACAAATGCTGTGAGGATAAATAATACAGATAGGCAGTAAGAACGTGCCAATTTAAGATTAGGAACACAGATTTAGGCTCTGAGGAAGCAATGGAAGTAAAAGAAGTTCGCTCTGCCTGGTCAAAGAATCCCAGAAGAGCAAGGCAGAAGACTGACCGGCACGTGGGGACTTCCAGGGGAATCCTACACTCTCTTTCACACTTTCCAGCTGCAGTTCACACTTGTCAGGGCTCCAAAGTCCCTCCTTTCTTAGGCTGCTTGGCATGTAAGGAGGCAGTCAGCAAAAGCAGATACCAACACGACTTCAAATATCTGATCTGAATTCCATGCTATTGAAATTGACTGAAAGCATTACAGTTGTTCCATTCTTCAAAACGTTTTAACTGTGACAGGGAATTGACTAGGAAAGGAAAAGTTCAAGAACAATTTAGAATGAAGAGGGAAACAGAATTATCGTCTCCTAACTGGAGAGCAGGAGATTAAGTGATCATATTAGGGAAGCAGAAAAATCAATTCTGGAGACCAGTTGACTCAAGCAAAACTGTCAACTAATTTTAGAGGCTGCAGGGTAATAGTGAAGAAAAGAGAAACCTGGTGTGCTAAAGTCCATGGGGTCGCAAACAGTTGGACACGACTTAGCAACTGAACAACAAGGGCAAATCTCAGGGTCAGAAAGCCTATCATTTCCCAAGTTTCACCGATGAAACAGATGCTCATCTATGAACTGTCTCACGCCCCTCACTCACAATATTTAGAACACTTCCCTCCACCCTGCTATGCAATACTACCTGTCCTTCAAGTCCCAATTCAAATCTCCAATCCTGAATGAAGCTTTCTCTGATCCCTAACATAACATCACCTCTCCCTGTTTTGAAACCACTCACTCAGCATTTCCTGTAAGGTGCTTACCACTGTCTACTCTGTCTTTAATTTTGTGATGGACACCTTAGCTCCCTTATTCATGCAGATGCTCCCCAAATACAGTCCGTGAACCTAATTCAGCTTTCTGCTGCTCTTCATACGGGCACTTTGTACACAGTAAATAGCTTTATAGTAGGTACTGACAAAATATCTACTGAATGAATGAACACACTAACAATGAACACCCTAACCAATGAACAAGTACTTTATAGCAAGGGGAAACTGAGGAGGAGCTGAGAATCAGAAGTCAAACAAGGCAGAAGCTCCTCTCTGCAGGGAATGACATGTCATACATGACTTCAAGCTCAGCCAGTTTTCCTGGCTTTATATTTTCATCCACTGTATTTCTCCTTTGAACTACTTACTACAAAATGTTATTTTTTAAAAACCCGATAGCTGTGATATTCCAGAACCCCAATAGAATTTTAAGTTCTCCCAGTGCAAGTCATGTCCCACCTGCTTACTCCAAGATCTCCAGACCCAGCTCAGCATCCTCACATAGCAAGTGCTCAACAAATACTTGTTGAATAACCCTCAAAATCATTTCATATAAGGCCCATAAGAAAGAACAATTAAAAGGCTTAATAGTTCTTTCAAATGTCCATAATTGAGAACCCACAAAAATTAAGTACAGATAAATGTAAACACCAAAAACTAGTGGTTTTATCTTTCATCACAGCACTGTTTATAATTGCCAGGACAAGCAACCTAGATGCCCATCAGCAGACGAATGGATAAGAAAGCTGTGGTACATACACACAATGGAATATTACTCAGCCATTAAAAGAATACATTTGAATCAGTTCTAAGGAGATGGATCAAACTGGAGCCCATTATACAGAATGAAGTAAGCCAGAAAGATAAACACCAACACAGTATACTCATGCATATATATGGAATTTAAAACGATGGTTACGATAACCCTACATGCAAGACAGAAAAAGAGACACAGATGTATAGAACAGACTTCTGGACTCTATGGGAGAAGGCGAGGGTGGGATGATCTGAGAGAACAGCATCGAAACATGTATATTATCAAGTGTGAAACAGATCGCCAGTCCAGGTTGGATGCATGAGACAAGTGCTCGGGGCTGGTGCACTGGGATGACCCAGAGGGATGTGATGCGGAGGGAGGTGGGAGGGGGGTTCAGGATGGGGAACACATGTAAATCCATGGCTGACTCATGTCAATGTACGGCAAAAACCACTACAATACTGTAAAGTAATTAGCCTCCAACCAATAAAAATAAATGAAAAAAAAATTCAATAAAAAGAAGCTGGGAGCTCTCTGGTGGCCCAGTGGCTAAGACCTCGAGCTCCCAATGCAGGGGACCTGAGTTCGAGTCCTGCTTGGGGAACTAGATCCCACATGCTACAACTAGGATGCTGCACAGTCAAATTAATTAATTAAATATTTTTAAAAAGAAGCATTTGGATACTGGACTAAAGAGAAATGAAATGCTAAAAACAAACTCATCTTCCAGGTTGCATGAGGTCTCAGAGCTCACACAATACACTCGCCATAGTCCTGTTTCTTAACAACCATTTGCCTTAAAGGAAAAGCTCAGCCCTAAGCCATTTACTATGGCTCTTTTCTTTCACATGGATTGTGCTATTATATCTATTTACAGAAGAGGTTAGTAAAGCTGTCATTTCAGTCATTTCTGAAAAAGTGCTTAGCCCAGTAAGACTAATATGTAAGGGCTATTCATTACATGAAGCAATGCCAGCTTTTACTTGGTAACAATGACTAATTGCCAGAGGCTATTTCTCAGATGATAGTCTGCCCACAGAACTACCAGACATCAGATCTCAAATGTTCACAGAAGGGTAGGTTTCTTTTTAGACCTAAAAACAAAACAGAACCTGAAATAATAACTTCAAACATGCATTTTTACTAGCCAAAAATTTTATATAATGGTCTGAATAAAGAGTACTATGTTTTCTAAAAGATAGTGAATAAATTTAAACTGAAAACACAGATATATAGGGGTTAAGACTCTAGATTCTTTTTAAAAAATAACTTTTTATAAAGGAAGATCACAACATGTACAAAGAGAAAAAAACAGGGTGGTGAATCCCCAAGTACTCACTACCCAGCTTCAGCAAGGACCAACTCATGGCCAGCCTTGTCCCCTCCACACCCTCCCACGTTCCGCCAACCCACTGTGGATTACTGTAAAGTCAATCCCAGTTTCATAAAATGTCCTTTACTATAACTATTTCAACACTTCAAAGGGCGCAGACTTAAGAGTCAGGCAGACCCAGCGTCCAATCCAGGCTCCACCAACTCCTAGCTGAGTGAGCCGGGGCAACTGGACTGAACTTCCCTGAGACTGTTTTCTACCCGTGAGGTGGAGACTGACATCCCGACTTCTCAGGAAGCCAGTGTGGATGTAATGAGGAACTGAGCCTCGCGCTGGCACACAGGAAGGAGTCACCAAGGTGCTGTGGCCAGAACCACTACTGTGCTAGCACATTAAGACAGGACTCCGTGACTCATCTCCAGTGAGGCCCACAAAGGACAAAACAGATATCAAGTATTTCCACATTTTAAGAAGGGATGCTTAACCCTCTGTGCCAAACTAGTAAGACACTAGCAAAAAACCTGGTATGTCACCTCTGGACCAATATTCACCTCCGGGAATTTGAGGGTATCATGGGCCAGAAAATCTCTTCGGATAAAACTGTTGAGGTGCTATGGGATTTCTACCATCATTCACGAGGAAGGGAAAAAGCTGCTCTCCTATCTCTTGGTTTTTCTTGAACCAAGAGAAAGGGGACTTCTAAGGGGGGACCTTGAAGAGCATAAGATACCTGTCCTGGAAATCGTGGGGCACAAAGACTGTCGTCTGACCCAAAACTGATAAAAGGCCCCCATGGAAAAGCAGGAAGGAGCAGCCTGTGGCTGAGCAGAGAGTGGCTCTGGAAGCAAGCAAGGCTCCCGCAGCAGGCGAAGGGCCCCTCCCCACTGCTGGCTTCCCAACCTGAGGCAGGCCCAAGCCAGGGAAGGGAAGATTTATATTTTTAATCAAGTTCAAAGGGAACATTTTAAGTACTGAAATGAGACTTCTCTTATAATCTAAAGCAATATAAAAAGTTATAGAATATTTATCATATAGGATATATGTGTGTGATGTGATATTTAGAGGATATATATTCCATCCACAAGCAATAAAAGAAACACTCCACAGAAAGAGCTTGAAGTGGGAACAGGGAGAAAAAATTAATTTTTTTCCCTTTTACCCCTTGATGTTTAGCCCTTTCAATCTAACAGTTATATTATATGCTCAATAACCATACAAGAATGTGGGAGAAGAATAAAGAATGCCTTTAGAAAGATGAATGAAACAAAGATAGTAGAATAAACAGTAAGTTGTAAAAAAATGTATAATCAAGTACTCAACTAGGTCATTTATAAAAAGAATAAAATTCTTAAGACATACTAGAAAAACTTCTCTCTTTTAATTCCTTTTTATCATTGATTTTCAGTGAATAATGGCAGCTAAGTGATACTTCCATGAATGATTCTTCCTACTCTTCCCAAAAGAATGGAGGAGGAAGTAAAAATTGCCAAAGATACAGGAACAGAGGGGGAAAACATGGGATGATAACATGCCCCAAGATTACAGATTCAGACAGAGGAATTCCACATGCAAGGCCCTACGTTAAGCATTAAAATAATACTTGAAAGGACTAAGTAGGTTTTCTTCTCATAGGAATTTGAGCTATACACACAGCAACAGAAGAGATGAATATACAGTCTTCCAGGGGTGGGGAAGGTATAGCAGAGAGAATGTAAAATTGAAAACAGCCAAAGGCCCAGAGAAGAATTTTGTAGGGCCTCTGTGAAGTCAGGCAAAGCAAAATTCATGGCTGTTTAAAAACTTAGCTCTCAGTTAATCTGTAGATTCTGATACCAGCCTTCCTTCCTTGGTTTCGAAAGCGTGTTTCACATAAGATTTGCATTTCTTCTGGGGAAAGAGTTATTCATTACTTTCAACTATGAAAGCATGACACTGACCTTCAGAATAAAAGTGTGATGGCTTTTCTGATTATAAGCAGGCACGAATTCATTCTTGGAAAATGTTAAATGCCAAACTAGCGCTACCTGCAGTTAAAACTATAAGGTGTCTAAACAACTGAGACTCTTCAGTGGTATTAATGGCATCCTGGTGTCATCCAGCTGTATAAACAAAGGTGTCAACCCTCATCCAGAGCTTGCCATCCCCATAGTTTAGGGCATGAACTCTAGACAACCTAACTCTGTTTCAGCACTAACTAGCCACAACCCAAACAAGCCACAGAACATACTGTGCGTGGTTTATACGGGGTTGGGATTCATTTTCAGCATGCTACCTCGGGTTTTCTGTTGCTATCACAACACAGCTGATAAGCCTTTTTTTGTAGATAGATAATGATGGAAACTTAAGTCTAAATTTTCAATTCCAACCTACTAAAACCGTTTGAGGAACTGACTACAGTGGAAGTCAAGGCAATCAAATTTATTTTTGGTTATGAATCACACAACTGATTACTTTTCAAATAAAAACCCAGAGAACTAGATTGTTTCCCAGAATAAAATAACAAGACGGTGTGTGTGTGTGTGTGTGTGTGTGTGTGTGCGCACACATGCACGCTCATCCGTGCATGTGCACACGCACGTGGGGGTTTTGCAAGTTTTCCATCTCAAAGCCATGAAATAACAAGAAAGTCACAACTGCATTCTCACTGTTTAAATCTATGAATAATGTGCAGATAATCTAGCATGACTTAAATAAGAAATTTAACTGTGACAGGTACTCAAATTCAACAATCAATCATTTATAATAGACTGACTTTTCAAGATAATTTTTGCAGTTAAAAAAAAAAATATCTTGGGGACTTGCCTGGAGGTCCAGTGGTTAACACTCGCCTTCCAATGAAGGCAGCATGGTCAGGGAGCTAGGACCCCACATTCCTCAGGGCCAAAACACCAAAACATAAAACAAGAGCAATACTGTAACAATTTCAACAAAGACTTTAAAAATGGTCCACACCAAAAATATCTTTAAAAAATATATCTTAGAAGGTAAAAAGAAAGAATATAAAAAAAAAAACCCCAAAGCAATGTGTTTCCCCTTGTTAAAGAAGACAGATTCCTCAAAGGCAGTAGCTCTTCTGTTTTATAATCAACAATCCTTTAAAATAAAATACTGCTAGTCTAAACCAATAGGATGAATTAAAAAAGATATTTCATTTAACTATGATTCATTTTTATGATTATTATCCAGTTTAAAAGAATCTACTTCAAACATGACTTTTCCCCGCAGGGCAGGAAAACTATGGGTCACACACAAGTCAAAGAAAAACCTAGATAAATCCTAGGAGGGAGAAAACATTACAGATGTGATTATTCCCATTAGGCCTAATGATATAAAGGAAGGAACTTCTTCCTTTCTCCTTCTTAACCTCAAGTCTGAAAACTAAACCTCCAGAAGCACTGTTATCTAAAGACAAAGAAATGATGAGACTCCCTAAAAAATATATATATAAGAAATGACCATAAAGTATACCAAGTGAGTTTTAATAAAAATGTGCCAGAACTAATACATACAAATGGATGTTGTCCCCTTAAAAAAGTCATTACCTTGGAAATTATATACTTAATCCAGTGATGCTGTTATAGGCACTTTGGAATTTGTTTCAGGGCTTAGAATTTTCCACATCCTTAAAAATAGCAAACATTTGTCTTTTGGGGTTTGTTTTAGCAATAATCAAGTAACCAGAGTAGCTGAACTTTCTCTGAAAACCTTTCCTGATCTGCCAAATCCAGGTTCTGTGCCCCTCCTAGGATGAATGTCCTTCCTCCAACAGAGAACTTTTCACTCAGCGCTGGAATTGCTTACTTACTTACCATCAGTCACCTTGGCAAAACTGTAAACCTCACAGGAGCAGGGAACTTATTTATTATTTTACTCAAACCCTAAAATAATGCCTAGAAAATTACAGGCATCTGTATGATACAGAAATACTGAATGATACAATCTACTAAATACAAGATGCTTTGGAACACTGTCTGTATTTACCTTCCCCACTTCTCTCTGAAAAGAGTACCACACCTGTCTGTATGATTATATACCTATATAGAAGGACAACTACTTTATTTTTTTTCATTTATTTTTATTAATTACTTTATATAATACCTGAGAGGAAGAGTGTTTGGACTGGATGATTTTCATTACTTATTTTTGTAAAGGAAGAAAAGCAAAAATCAATGACTACATCCTCACAGACTAAAAACATTTAACTTTTACTCTTAAATTTGCAAGCATAATAACATCTTACCTAGCTGCAATATCTTTATAGTGTCTCTGTAGGCTTTCATCACCAGCTTAAAATGGCGGTACAGTGGATAACACAAAACTCTTCTTCCAAAAGACACCAGGATTTCATGAACATTAGTCCAAGTCTGTGAAGTATCATTTACATGAATAATCATTTCCATATTACACAAAACAAAAGCACACAACAAAATGTAAAACTATTCTCAATTAAAAACCAAGTCTGAGTCAACATGAAGCCAAGTGGAAGATAAACACAGTGCCAAGCAGTGAGACTCTTTCTGTAAACTTACAATAAAATTTTTATCTCAGTCTTTGTAATTTCTCATACTTTATCAACATATGACAAGTGCTCCTTAAAAATCACATTCATAGCAGGGAAGTTTTTAAAAGTCTTTTAAGAACTACCACTATGAATGTAAAACACATGGTACTAACAAAATACAGATGCACATAAAATGCATTTTAAATGATACATGTTTCATGTTTTTGTCCTTTAGGACCATTCGAGATAATACAGATGAAAAATACAGAACTCTTTAGTGCAATGTGTTCACAGTTCCCCTCTTTCCTCTCTCTGTTTTTCTGCTTTGGGCATGAGTAATATATGGCATTTACTTCAGTAATTTACTTTCACTTATCAAAGAGAAAACTCATTTCTGTAAAGAGGCTTTATCTTGAATGGTATCAAACTGATGCCATCAGCAATGTAAAACTTACTGAAAACACATTTTCTACAAAATTGTTTTTTAATTGGGTTTTAATTTAAAATGTATAGAAAATGTTAACCTGCAAATAAAACTTAACATATAAAATTAAAGGCGTATACAACATTTCCATGTATATGCACCTTTAATAAATGAGTGGTCTGATTAAGAATACTGAGTACTCAACAAAGAATAGTTGATATAATATAAAAAACAATGATGAACTTCTAAAAAATTCTGGCAAAAACTAAATACTTATAAAAGTTTGACAGAGCTGGTTACATGTATGACAATAGTAAATTATCTAAAAAACAAAATGTCAAAATCAAATCATAAATAGATGAATTTTTCATGCAGATTTTAATAACTAACTATGAAATGATCTAGTCACCAACTATTTTGTTTTCAATATTGGAATAATTACTGTGAGTATTACAAAAGCCAATTTATCTATTATATGCTGATCGTAGAAATACACAGAATCCAAGAGAAGTCCAGAGAAAAGCACTTTTCCATCTTAAATATGCATATTTAAGAGATCTTGCTATAGCATCTAGCTCAGAGGGTCTGCTCTGGGACTCTGTCTTTTCAACAAGCTCCCAGCAGAGGATACTGGTCAGGCAGCTGGTTCATGGACATTCTTGGAGTAGCAAGATTCTCTGCTCAAGTTCCTGCTTACATCTTACCTATTATTTGAACAGATGTAGGGTATTTTGGAAGTTTGGGGACAATGTCTGTTATGGGAAGATGTATGCCAATATATGCCAACTTACTTACAGGCCTTGTCTATTATTTGAACAAAGTGATGCCACAAAACAACTTTGATTTTCCAACTGAAAATATACACTATTTAGAATTCAAACTGGGGAAAAAAAACAAACAGAAACAAAACTAGTTGCCTTAATAAACGATGCAGTTATCAATTGTTTAAATAAACACTTTTTTAAAGCTTCTGTTTTGATGGACAACAGCATGTTCGAAACTAGTAAATTTAAAGACACCATCCTTTGCATTTTTGGTGAAATATGCACAGCTGCTTTCTAGAAAACAGACACAAAAACAATTATGACTATACTAGAAGAGTTATGAGATCTAAACATACTAATTGTAGAACCTAGGATACATTATTTAAGCTATATGACCTATGTTTCTTCACCTATAAAACACCAGTAATACTTATCTCACAGACTTACTGAAAGGAATAGGTGAAGTAATATACATAAAAGGCTTAGCACAGTCTCTGGTGGTACGTGACAGTTAACAGTATTATCACCTAGGTTTGCTGCCTGCCTTTGAGCTCTGTGCCCCAATATATGCCAACTTACATACAGGTCTCAAACTTGACCCAGCATCTTCCCACAAAAGAAAATGTCCCCATCACTCCTTCAAACTTCAAAGATACCCTACACCCAGCCTTATTTATGTACTATGATTAGAGTAAGAGTAACATAAAACCAGAATTTTATTAAAAAACATGGGGGAAAAAAACTAGTACAATAAAGTTACCACTTTCCAGTCCAGGTTCAATGCATGAGATAGGGCACTCAGGGCCGGTGCACTGGGATGGCCCTGAGGGAAGGCATGGGGAGGGGGGCTCAGGATGGGGGACACATGTATGATTCATGTCAATGTATGGCAAAAACCACTACAATACTGTAAAGCAATTAGCCTCCAATTAAAATAAATTAATTAATTTGCAAAAAAATTCAAGGAATTGCAGAAATTACAAATGAACTAATAACAACAAAATATAACTCTTGAAGAAACAAAATCTAAACAACTGCAACTGAAAATCGTACCTCAAACCAGCACAGTGTTGGACTCAATTTTCTGATATTCCATGCAGATTCAACCTTTATTTGTTATGAAGAAAAGGACAGTGTCATATGATAGCTAAAGTCATTTAGAAAGAAAACAACTATATCCACTTATTCAACTAGTATATGAATAGTATTGACATATGTAAAACCTAAGAAGTGTCTATGGCTTTACTGATGTCAAGGTGATCAAAGGCCAAGTCTCTACTTTCTTCAGAATTTTATAAAGTAAAGCTTTTGCACTGATAAGAGTACCAGAATACAAGAGCACATAAGCAAAGGCTTTGAAACTAAAGAAAAGCAATGCATGCTCAATTTCTGTCCTTCTCAACTAGGTTACTTACCTCTCAAATATTTCATAAATAATCTACCAAAGACTCAAAGATAATGTTAAAGTACTCTCTGTGGCATTTAAAAAGCTGCTCAAGAATCTGGCCTTTCAGAGAAGGTCTGCAAGAATAAGTACATTCTAGAGAAGACCTTGAAGTTGCAAGACTTCGTGATTTCAAATATATGAATCTAAGAATGAAAAATGCAAAATTTTATTGAGTATAACTAAACACTCTCACTCATCTTCTCAAGAAATATGAAGCTATTTTTTCCATCAAAGAAAACATTTTCTCTGACTATGGTATTCCAAAAAGATGAGTGGAACAAAATCCATTTTCAGTTACAGTATGCACTTAATACACTCATTAATATTCATTTTGGAGTCAAATACAAATCTCAAAAGTCACCTTTGAAATTTTCAGAATCCCAACAGCAAAAAAACTTGACACATATCAAATCCTTATCCCAATATTATGCTAACACTATGATGTTAAGTAGGTGAGAAAAGCAGGTTAAATAATAGTACATACATTAAAACCCAGTATAAATACATATGTGCAATGAAAGAAGCCAAGAAGAGAAACATTTCCTTGTAACAATGGCTACCTTTGATAGCTGAGATGACAGGAAATTTTAATTATTTTCTTCCTGTATTTTCCTTTACAATGATATGAATTATTTGTGTAATTTAAAAAGAAGGATGGGGGAGGCATACGATAGGGGTAGGAGATGAACTACTATGTACAAAATAAATAAGAAAAAAAAAAAAATAAGATACAAGAATACAGTATACAGCACAGGGAAATATAGCCAATACTTTATAATAACTTTGAAAGGAGTAAAATATATAAAAATACTGAATCACTGAAATATTGTCAATCAACTTTATGCCAATTTAAAGAAATTTTTTTAATTTAATAAATAAATAAAAAACAGGGAAGCATATGTACACCTCAAGTATAACCCCTTGAGCAAAAATTATTATCAACAGATACAGGGACATATTAACTAGAAAGATTTTTTTCTGGCTTTCCAGCCTTTTTTAAAAACATATATATACTATCAGTGAAATAGGTGAGAAAGAAATTCAGCTCTTCATTTATAGAATCAAGTGTGGTATAAGAAGAGATACATTACAACTGTATATATATATATATTTTTTTTTTACAATTATATATATTTTTTAAAGATCATTTAAAAAGGTAAGATCATCCTTACTTTACATAAGGATTTACTTTTGCAATAGGATTTCACTGAATAGCAAAAAGATAAAATTCAGGTTTTCAAAATGTGATTTACGTACAATTTTTCAGAAGTACAAATACTATTTAAATTGAGGGACATCTGCAGATAAACGCTCATATTCCTTTTTGCACAAAATACCATACCTTACATCTGTCAATACACAGCTCAGAGAAAGACTAGAAATGAGCATGGTAAAGTTTACCCCTTTCCAATGTCAGGTGTCATGTGGCAACAGCTGTCTCGTTTGGTCACTTCATCTCCTAAAAGAGATGACAGCCCAGGATATCCTTCTCCCTACCTTTCAGCTTTACTTCCCCACTCTGCTATTGAGTGAGACTAATGCCAAGAGAGAAGGAAAAAAAGACTAAATAAAAGCATTATGCTGGGGCTTCCATGGTGGCTCAGCGCGTAAGAATCCGCCTCCCAATGCAGGGGACACAGGTTCGATTCCTGGTCCGGGGAGATCCCACACGTCTTGAGCAACTCAGCCCATTGGTCACAACTACTGAGCCTGTGCTCTCGAGCCCGCAAGCCACAACTACTGAGCCCACGCACCCTGGAACCTGTGCTCCAAAATAAGAGGTCACTCCAATGAAAAGGCTGCACACCTCAACTAGAGAGTAGCCCCTGCTTGCCACAACTAGAGAAACGCTTGCACAGCAACGAGACCCAGCACAATCAAAAATAAATAAATAAATACATCTTTAAAAAGCATCATGCTTTCATGCTGGTATCCATCACCAACACACCTGTGTACCTCAGTTCGGAGTGCCCCTAAATAAACACGACTGGTCTCACTCATGACCTTAATACAGTTTACTCTGCACGACGGTCTATGCCAATGTTCACAGACACACACACACTTACATTCCGCTCTCCTTCCGTGACACGGGTCTCATAGCAATATGCCAGAAGGATGTCAGTCAAGCTGTAGTACACCTGCCGATGGGCTCTCTTGTCCAGCAGGTAAGATTTATTAACAAATTTTCGCAGCTGATATTTCTCCTCTTCAGAAAAAGACACTAGAAGAAAATGCATTTAAAACTTAGATGTTCCACTCTGTTTGGTAAAACCCCCACTGCAGACAGATTTGTCAAAATTAGAACTTTAATTATAGAAACTGAAATAAAAATTATTAAACTCTGGACATGGAAACAACTTTTTAATTAGACTTCACAATTTTTTAAAGAGCTATGTATTTGTTCAAATTCTAGTAGGGCTAAAAAAAGAAAAAAAAATGTCTAAACAATATCTATTCCTTATTTCCAGACCCCTCCCACACACTGGCTTTTTTTTTTTTTTGCTACACAGTTCTGTACTCAAGACAGCTAAATGACAGATTTCTTGACTTTAAAAATAAGACAATTACGTTTTGATAACAGGAAACATGTGAAACACTCTGTAAATATTATTTACTTTGAAAGTTCTATACAAAGAAATGGAAGTATTCCCGTGTATTAGTCAATTTTAAGGGCATAGTATTTTTAAAATATCACTTATACCAAGTTTTACATAAATATGCAAATTTGATTATACCACACATACTAGACTGGTTGTTAGAGGATGTTTCCTTTTCTTCTGCTTGGCACCCTCTATCCTCATCAATAACTTTTTCCATGTTAAAAAAATCTAGTATACATCACTTTGTATTTTTCTTTACAACCATAAAGACACACAAACATGTATACAAGGGAGTTGATACCCTTTTCTCCCCAGAAAATTAGATTATTTTTTTCCATCTAGCCAGTCTCACTCAACGACACCTCCAGGAAATCTCCCCAAGTCACTTGGTACTTAGCTAACTTTGTGAAGGAGTAGAATATTCCACAGAGAAGGCAATTGCAACCCACTCCAGTACTCTTGCCTGGGAAATCCCATGGATGGAGGAACCTGGTAGGCAACAGTCATGGGGTCGCGAGGAGTCAAGACACTACTGAGCGACTTCACTTTCACTTTTCACTTTCATGCATTGGACAAGGAAATGGCAACCCACTCCAGTATTCTCGCCTGGAGAATCCCAGGGACGGGAGCCTGGTGGGCTGCCGTCTATGGGGTCACACAGAGTCGGACACGACTGATGTGACTTAGCAGCAGAATATTCCATGGTGTAGCATGCTCTATCCAACCACTCCCCCTACTGATGGGCATTCACGCTGCTTCCAACTTGATGCCACTGCTAATGATGCTGCAGTAAATGCCATAACATACGTCACTGGACACTGCAGGCCTTATTTCCATAAAACAGATCCCTAACAGTAGACTTACTGGGTCAAAAAATTTATCTGTTTTTGAGAGATACTTTATCTAAGGGCTACATCTCTCCTTTGTAATGGTCATGGACAGAAGTTCCCTTCCCTAAGCATATCTCTTGCTTGCTCCCAGCCATAAATGCTTTTTTAAAAACCACTTTGAATTTAATGGATATGAAAATGAAAGGACTGTGGTAAGAAAAATTCTAAAATGACCAATAAGACATCATTTGAGTGTGGGCAGGAACTGTGACTTGCTTCTATTCAAAAGAATATGGCAAAAGTGATAGGACAGTTACTGTTACAATTATTATGTCTATGTTCTGATATTGGTGGAGACTCTCCTGCTAATCGCCTATTGTGAAGAAATAAGACGTCATGTCATGAGGGGGCCACGTGGCAGGGAACTGTGGGATCCTCTAATATCTAAGAGTGATGCCCTGGCTGATAGCCAGCAAGAAACACCGGGGTCTCAGTTCTATAGTCGCAGGAATCAAGTTCTGCCAACCATCATGTGAGCTTAGAAAAGAACTCTGAGCTTCAAAAAGGAATACAGCTGCTAACACCAATTTTTTGAAAATGAAAAGATGGCCATATTTGTCTACAGCCTTCCAAGACCCCAAGCAGAGGACCCCACCTCAGCTTCTAAGCATCTAGATATACCGTTAAGCACTTAGATGTATTATTACCTCTAAGTCAGTGTCACCAATCTCTTCCCTTACAAATTAATTCTTCATTTTCCTTACGTTCCCCATCA
Organism: Cervus elaphus; assembly: GCF_910594005.1. Taxonomy (NCBI): domain Eukaryota; kingdom Metazoa; phylum Chordata; class Mammalia; order Artiodactyla; family Cervidae; genus Cervus; species Cervus elaphus. Next base: position 40,587,949 of record NC_057838.1, on the reverse strand, counting down.
GAAGACCACTTTCAAATTCACTTTAAAAGTTGTTCAGCTCAGTCATGAGGAACATTTAGCTTCCAGTGCCAGTGAATATCAAAGTAATGCCAAAATAACTTTGAAGCCTTTTTTCCAGGTTTCAGAATTGTCCATTATATGCAGGTCAAGACAGGCTAAACTGCTGTAACAGACAGACCCAAAATACACTGGCTTCAGTAAGACAGAAGCTTCTCTCTCACCCTACTACTCGGAGTGAACAGTCCAGGACAGGTGGGTATCAGGGTCTCCATACCTGTCTCCTGACCCATGAAAACAGCCAAATTAGACCTCTGTTTCTGATCTGTAGTAACTTGGAATGCAACGAGAGGAAACTAATACAGTGACATATCACTGTTACTTCAGTTAATATTTCTGTAACTGCTAAACTCTGAACATTATTTCATAGATTTGTTTGGCAAATCTATGGATTTGCTCTCCTATAAATTACCCATATGTTTTGCCCAGTTTTTTTTTTTTTTTTTGGATGGCTTGTCAAATATTTAAGAACTTGTCTATTATGGATTCAAACCCTAGTCATCTCTCCAAATCTACTGCATCTCTACTGACTCTGTTTAGAGGATCTTAGGTCACTGAATTATTTATGTCTGTGTGTAGTCCAATATGTCTATCTTTTTTTTTTTTTTACCAGATTGTGAATTTATAGCCTTCAGTAAGGTTTCCCCAACTCCTGAATTGTCCATGGAGTCTCTCAGCTTTTCTTTAAGAGTTACTGTTTCCTCTTTTAAATTTAAGTCTATAATCTATCTGAAAGTTACTTTTTCATATTTTCAGATTTTGGTTAATTACAGATGAGGAGTTAATTGTGCCAGCACAGTCTGCTCAGTAAGCCATCTTTTCTACTGTATTGAACCACTAACTTTATCAAATAGATCTGCTGCTTTTCTTGCTAAATACTACTTCCAAGCACTTTAGGTATTTGTCACCTGCAAATACAATATTTTTCCCATTCCCAATAAATTATCAACAGAAGAGAGAGACACTGTCTCTTTTTATATATCAGTCACCTTACCAAGGGTTTCTCAGGTGGCGCTAGTGGTAAAGAACCCCCTACCAATGCAGGAGACACAAGAGACGGGGATCTGATTCCTGGGTCCGGAAGATCCCCTGAAGGAAGGCATAGTAACCCACTCCAGTATTCTCGCCTGGAGAATCCTATGGTCAGAGAAGCTTGGTGGGTTACAGTCATAGAGTCGCGAAGAGTTGGACAGGGCGGAAGCAACTCAGCACACACACACATATAGGCATATAAAATGTACATACAGACAGATCCAAAATACAGTGGCTTCAGTAAGACAGAGGTTTCTCTCTCACACTGCTACTCGGAGTGAACGGTCCAGAATGGGTGAGTATCAGCATCTCCACTCTATGACTTCCATCTATGGTCCAAGATGCTGTTTCGGGTTTTAAAATTTTCCAACCAATGGCAAAGTGGAAGAAGAAGAGGATGACAAACACCTTTTTTCTAAGGAATTGATCCAGAAAGTGCACACAGCACTTTCACTCACTTCCTATCATTGAGGACTTAAGTCTTATGACCACTTCCAGGGGCAAAAAAAGGCAGGAAACTTGGCCACTAGCTGAGAGGGCATGAGCTCAGTTTTAACTCAGGAAGCCTCTTCTTGGTGGAGAAGAGTTAATAAAAGCCACGTGTTCTTGACACCTTCTCAGAAACCAAAAATTATTAAACTGCCTTTTTAACATTCCCAAGTCACTCTCTTGATAGCCAGTTAAGTCCCAGCCTTTCTGTCTCCGCTCAACAAAAGACTGCCCTTCTGCTCATCACAACTGGGCAAAATCCAGAAGGAAAAGAATATGATTACTCCCACATAATGGTCCCTTTTCACATATAGTTTTCATGTCTATACTCTCTTAGGAGCCTTAAGTTTAACATGGCTTCTTTTTGCTGTAAGGCTTCCTTCCAGCAGTTTTTTGCAGTCTGTTCTCTTGGGGAAAAAAAAATCTTAAACACCCTTACATCAAATTACTAGAAGCAATATTCCTTTATTTACTAAAATACCGTTAGTACCCAAAAAAAAAAAAAAAAAATGACAGGATAAGACATAAAATACACTATTTTTTTTCAGTCATGTTAAAAAGTCTATGTTCAAAAAAATTTTTTAATGTATTTGTACAAGCATTGTTTGCATAAACAAGTAACTATATGAATGTATTTAATTTGCTGGCCAGCAATAAAAAGAAATGTGTATATTTTAAGGTTGAATAATACAGGTGAGCCTAACACAGTTAGGAGAAGCACTCTTTAAAGACTGACTTCTAAAAAAAAAAAAGATTGACTTCTAAGAAAGAAATTCATGTGACAGATCAACTGGGTGCTGACTGTCCCATTACAGAGCTCATATGAAGATTTTTTTTTTTTTTTTTAGTTCTCCCACTTTATTGCTCCCAACCCATCTCCCTCCACCCTCGTGCACACAGGCTCAGTCATGTAACCCCATGGACTGCAGCCCGCCAGGCTCCTCTGTCCATGGACTTTTCCAGGCAAGAATACTGGAGTGGGTTGCCATTTCCTTCTCCAAGGATTTTTCAATTTAAAGAGAAGCTCTCCGTTCACTTAAAGTGGTCTGATGTGAGGAAACTGTAAAAACGAACATGTCTTCACTGCATAAAGAACACATATCTGACAAAGTACTTGAAGACCCCTATTACTCAGCAAGAACCCCTGAGAAGGTATTCCCTTAGGTACAGTTTTGGAGATGTTCATTAGTTTAGCAAACAGGAAAGTGCCAGGTGATTGGGACAACAGTATCTCACTACAGAAAAGCCTTTAGACCATAGCTGGCTAAGAAAGACCTCTGCTTCCATGGAATTCTGAATCACAAGGTAAGTGTGCCCAGGACCAGTGAACAACGTACCAAATCATTCACACACACATTTATTCCTTGCTCCTAAGTCATCACACCTGTATGTATTCAATGATTTGTAGAGGTAGACTTGGGAACTATGAGCTCTGATGTTGTATGACCCACAGATAAGTCTTTCCATACATCACAGATAATTTCCATGACTGTACACACAAGGCTGACCTGAATGTACTCTTCCAAATTCCTGAACGCTGTGTGCCCCTAACCTTCCCTTACAACACAACCACCTTTCCCTGGGTGGTTTGAGCTCCGGTTTGAACTAAGTAGTTCATTAATAATACACAGAAGTATTTAAATTCTGAAATTCAAGCAAAGAAACCAGAGATAATAAATAACAATAACAACAAACCGGGAAGTCAGTAGAGAAACCCAAAGTCTGAGCTCCCCCAGGCCTTTCACATTAGAGCTATAAATCATATCACCCAAAGGGAAACTTGGGGAGGTTTGCACACAGTCAGTTCTAACCAAAGAGCAGCACCACAAATAACTACAGTCGCGGTACCAATGATACTTGGATGCTTGCCACCACAATTAACATTTGTCAAGCATTCGCGTGACTTTAGCTACACGACATAGCAGCTTTGCTATCCAGTTCATAACATTTTGGTTAATTATACTTCTGTAAACAATCTACAGGGTTTCCCAGGTGGCTCAGTGGTAAAGAATCTGCCTGCCAATGCAGGAGATTCGGGAAATGCAGGTTCAAACCCTGGATCGGGCAGAACCCCTGGAGGAGGAAACTGCAACTCGCTTAAGTAGTCTTGCCTGAGAAATCCTGTGGACAGAGGAACCTGCCGGGCTACAGTTCAGGGGGTCGCAAAGAGTCAAGTAAGACTCAGCAACTGAGCACACAACAACAAATAATCTACAGTCAAACAAAAGCCCATCTCGGGCTCTATTTGGGGAAGAAACTGGTGCCTTAACACAGAAGCAAATGGCCCAAGACCACCTCCCATCAATACATTTGAAGACCGCCAAGTGGTTCCCATCAAAGTGGAAAGTGACTTTGTCACTTCACTTCGAACATCATCTTTTTTTAATACTTTTAAATCTTCTTTGTTGCCTAATTCCCTTCCCAAACATCCTTGTCCTCTCTGGGTCAACAGATCATACATGATCTGGCTCCTGTTAGAGAAATGCAAATCTATTCCATTGTACACTTTCTGGAAAAAGATCAAGGGAATCAGAAGAAAACGTACTGCGCTCAAACCCTTGGCCCAAATGGGCAGCCCCACAGTGTTGCAGCCTGCAGGGCTGATGCTGAGAGTTTAGCTCCACAAACACTGGTGCCAAACAGGATGTCCCTGCTAGGAAGTTCACCAACTATGAGTGTTACGTGGTGTCATAACAAGTAATCATGTGCCAAGATTCTTGGGCTGAGATTAACCGCCGAGACACAACATGGGAAATGTGGTAAGTTCATCTCGTGAAACCAGAGCTCAGTGGGAGCACGGTATTTAACACTTCCATTTACAAGCCTTTCGGGAGGAAGATCCAGATCATTGCAGAATTGAAGACGGCAAGGAAAGTCTCCGTGTTGTAACTCAGAGCGACAATGAATATGACAAATGTGATAACTGAGGCAACGATAGGTGACAAAGTTTATCACCTAAGGCTTAGCTGGAAATCAAGACAATACAGCTTAATGTTTTAGGAGGAGGAGGAATCCAAGATGCACCCCTCACCTGCACTGTTGTGTCTGCTGGAAATGTCGCCCTGCAATAACAGACAGGAAGAAGAAGGCCTGGGAGCAAAGAGGGGATAAGAGGAAGACAAGGAAGGGGGAAATTACAGCAGCAGCATGCTGCTTGAATGAGCTGAGAACTTCAATGTTTATTTTTTGGTTTATTTCTTTTCTCCCCTATTTGAGCCTGGTTCGACGCATTTCAATGTGTACCTCCAATTCTGGATGTCTCAAAAAATTGAACAAGAAAAAAAAAAACTGAAAGAAGAATCATGTTAACAAAGAACTTGCCCTTAAAGCCATGTAAATGTACAAAAATTGTCATTTCAAAAGGAAGCCAGTCAATTCCTGGCTCTCCTGCCATTGATTTACTCTGTACTGATAATTTCTAACACTTACAATGTGCTAAGATTTTAAGTAAATGGTCTAGTTCAATCCTCATGACAATTCTGTGAGGTAGATACAGGATTCCCACAGCAACTCAGAGCAGTTGCAAAGTCACAAAGCCAGCCTGTGGAGGAGCAGGGCATTAAACCCTGAACCCCCTATTTACCTTACATCTTAGACATAACCAAGCTTCCCTGACAGCTCAGTTGGTAAAGAATCCACGTGCAGTGCAGGAGACCCCAGTTCAATCCCTGGGTCGGAAAGATCCCCTGGAGAAGGGAAAGGCTACCCGCTCCAGTATTCTGGCCTGAAGAATTCCATGGACTGTATAATCCATGGGGTCGCAAAAAGTCGGACACGACTGAGCGATTTTCATAGGCATAACCATTACTTAGTACATTTACAAGACCATCTATACAACACAGAACTCAAATTTCTCTACCTTTACCACATGCCCTTGTTGTTTTTAAAAGTGATTCTTAGAATAAACCACTGTAACAGTTTAATGGACTGGGAATGAGTCTGAAGCACAGGTCTGCATTACACACCGCAGAGAGTCGGAGGGACAGCGGTTAAAGGCACCAACTGGCTTATCCTTCTGTTAAAATTATACAGAGAGGACGGCTGAGACAGAAAACAGGACCTAGAATACACTACAACCGATTAAAGCAGAGCACATTAAACTTTAAATTAAAGGTAAATACCATCTCGATTTTTAAGGCAACTAGCTCACCCTTGTGGACAGAAAACTACACAACCACCAATTCCTTCCCAGACAGCTTCAGTAAGATACTACACCAAAACTGGGGAACTGACTCAAACCAATAGAAAGCATTGACGATTTAAGTCTGAACAAACTTTCTGAGCAGGTCTATATGGCATATAACTATCTAAATGGTGGTAGCAATCCCATGCCTGAAAATTCCCCTACATGATACGGGAAGTCTCTGAAAGATTCTTAAACATAAATCAAATATAAAACCAAGGATTTGCTGAAAACAATGTAACAAGAATCATTATTTATAAATGAGTTTCCGTTGTGCCGGAGAGTCAACTCCAAAAAATTATAGTGGCAATTTTTCAATCTGGTAGAGACCACCTAAATTCTAATGAAACCTAACTACCAAAATATTTACTGCAATATTTATTTTACTCTACAAATATTTGTTGAGTACCCATTATATAACAGGCTCTTTCGAGGCTCTAGAAATAGAACAAATAGCAAGCTACTACATTTCTATGCAGAGGATCAAAATACTGTGAAGCAACAGTTTCTTCAGAATGAGTAGGCAAAGAAGGTCACTGCAGAACCATGTAAACACCCCGAATGTCCACAAGTAGTCAACAACCCAAACAGTCACCAGTTATGACACAAAATCACAACAGAACACCAGGCAGGTATTAAAAGCTTCAGGTAGAACTGTAAGCATTGATGGAAGATATACAACATATACTATAAAGAAAGCAAAGTGAGAAGAGAGTGTATGTGAATCTATGTGTATAAACTTCTAAAAGCAAATGCTTACATGTGGGTATATGTGTTTAAAATACCCCAAATTGTTAACACTGATTATTTTCAGGAAAAGGAATTTGAAGTGAGGAGATTCTATGTTCCATTTCATGCACATGTGCATGTGTTTGTGTGTGTTCCTTTCATTTAAACACTGAATTTTTTTTGGAAGTAAGATCGTTCACTCTCAAATAATGCATAGGATGGATTTTTTAATACATGTATTTTTATTATATAATTTTCAAGTGAACAGCATTAAAATTCAACATCTGCATATACTACAAAGTGATCATCGCAACACAAGTCTAGGCATGATATTTTTAATATATAATTAAAAGCCAAATCAGTGTAACAGAAAACAGTAGCCCACTATTCTTGATCTATGTGAAACTGTTATAATTCTAATTCACACACTTAACACACCAACCTCCCACTTAGAAAAGGTGCTAATAAAATGCGTGTGTGTGTGTGAGTGTTCAGCCATGTCCAACTGTTTTGTGACCCCATGGACCACAGCCCACCAGGCTCCTCTGTCCATGGCATTCTCCAGGCAAGACTACTGGAGTGGGTTGCCATTTCCTACTCCAGGGAATCTACTCAGCCCAGGGATTGGAGCCATATCATCTCTTGTGTCCCCTGCATTGGCAGACAGACTTTTCACCATTGCACCACTTGGGAAGCCCATTAATAAAATGCCCGTCTAAAACTACAACTCAAATATTTGGTTTAATGTTAAGCATGGCACAGTCGTCTCTTGTGGCTCATAAAATCCCCTAGCTCAGCCTTCTTTGGTAAAAATTGCTCTCTATAAGGTACAGAAAGGAAGATAGCTAGTCCTGCTTCCACATGAAACCACTTGTGAAAAAACTGGGAAGAACTTATCAAATTTATTCAACAGACAAAAGGATGGAAAACTTGGTCTTTTCTCACCATTATTAATACTCAAACGCCCTTACCACAGAGGAACATTCAGATCCCACAAGCAGATTATTCAACAACTACACAAGTCCTGTATGTTTATGTCCCTAAATTTGATAAAAATATTTTAAAAATTAAGAAATTTTAAAGAACCCCAATGATTCAAAAGTAAAACATATTCCAGAAGAATTTTCTGAGACAAATAAGTATAACTACTGTGTGGCATTTCCCAGTCCCGGGTGAAGCTCCTATTTCCAAAATTAGCAAATCAAAATAATATCTTCACTCCATATGACAACTACAATTGTGTGTTTAAGAAAGGCAGTATGTGCCACACTCTTGTCAGCTTAAACACAAATGTTACCGCTTACTTTTTCTTAAAAAGCAATTTAAAATGTAGGTATTTTGAAGTACTGGGCTTCTACTTCATTGGACTAGATGTGTACAGCAATAAGCAGGTTTTCAAATCCAGTACTTAGTTTGTGTACAAATGTAATTATGTTCATTGTGTATATATTATACAATGAGCACACGTAATGTAAGTATTAAAGGCTACTTACTATTGTTTAAATGCAAATGTTCATATCTCATTTCTTTTTTATCATGTTAAATAAATGTTGATGTTCTTAAAAAAAAAAAAAAAAAAGAAAGGCAGTATGCAAATGAGTCTTATTTTGAGTTTCTTACCTAACGCAGCAAGATTTTCTTCCTCCTGACTCTTTCCCAAAGAGGCCATCATTTCTGAATATAAATCAGTCCACCAAGGATTATACTCCAAAACCTTTTTAACTGCCTCATCTTCCATAAAGTCAGCTCTGGGGAAAAAAAATATATATATATATATGAAGAGACTTGTTACATAGAATTGGGCTGGTTTTCACTGTTTAAAATTTTACCTTAATTTGTCATATTTGTACTGGAAATACAGACTAATTCAAAGTACATTTCAAGGCAAGACTGAGCACTGCTATTACTTTCACTGTGGTTACTAATCATCATAAATGAAAAGTAAGCCTCAGACTAAAGGGATATTTGACATTTGTGATCTTTTTAAACAGAAAGTTCAGAGAAGACCAGTCCCCTCTAAAGTCCTATGTCCTATACCACAGTTATGTGGGATGAAGCAAATCTGAACACACAATGCTCATGAAGATTAGGCCTTGTGCAAAGTTTGCAAATATTACACATTTTGATAAGATTATAATAAATAGTATTTTAACTCCACCACCACCAACAACAAAATAAACACATGAGAATATTTAGGATATCACATAATCACAGAGGTCTCTCTCTCACATACACACACACATCTCATTTTTTAGAATGTGCACTCATGTTTCCTTCCAAGACGCAATCTATTTAGCTATGCTAATCTTTATAGACCCTAAGTCAAAACTATTGCAAAAGATAAAAGGAACTTTCATAGAGAACAGAAAACTACTTTTCCTGTACTTTACTTTCTCAGTTTTAACTAGAAAAATAACTGCTACATTCAAAATAAACTCTTTGAAGACACTTATTCAGAAACTATGCTGTCTTACAGCTTCCCAGGTGGCACTAGTGGTAAAGAACCCACCTGCAAACGCAGGAAACAGAAGAAACGCTGGTTGGATCCCTGGGTCGGGAACATCCCCTGGAGGAGGGCATGGCAACCCACTCCAGGATTCTTGCCTGGAGAGTCCCATGGACAGAGGAGCCTGGTGGGCTACAGTCCATAGGGTCACAAAGAATTGGACACAACGGAAGCAGCTTAGCATAGCACACACAGCACAGATACTATCTTATATTGAAAGTTGGAAATTGGATATTTCACTGATATTTCAGGTAACTAGAACCTCAAGACACTGGTTGTTTTGATACATTGGATTTTCTAGCTCATAGTTTTAATACTTTAAAGACGTTAATAGACTTTAAAGACTTTCAACTGAGATACTGAAATCTTTTAAAAATTAGAACGATCACAGATAACTTACTGAGCTCTTTGGATGTGGCAAGCACTGCACTAAGTGCTTTTCATTCATTATTTCCTTGAATACCCACACCACTTCATTAGGCAACGGGTGCTATTAATGCTCCCCTTTAACATGAGTGGAAACTGAGGGCTGGAAAAGTTGGATATCAGGGTTAAGGTCAAAGAACCAGTGAGAAGTGGGGCCAGGATTTGGACCCATTTAAGTCTTAGTCTGAAATCCAAGCTATTAATCAATATAAACATTCCATTTTTATGAGTGAGGAAATAAAACACATATTGGACAAAACTGAACAGCAATTATCTTGAAAGAGTAATTCTCAGTACCAGTTCCTGTCAGCATCAGGCTGTTGCCCAGGTCTCTGGCCTGGACAGTTAGGTGGACCACAGCGCCCTCCGCAGAGACAGGAACACAGGAGGTTAATAGACTCGACTGGAGAGGGAACGGCTTCTGCTCTGGGACGTGTTATTTGAAGTGTCCTTGTAGGACAGACAGAAACTTGTCCCACAGGCAGTCAGATATGCAAACCTGTGCCCAAGAGAGACACACAGAAGTCCTGAGCATTCACACAGTTACTGAGGCGAAAGAAGAGGACAGAACACCCAGGGTGAAGTGGCCACATGAGAGGAAAGGGTGTTGAAAGCTGAAGCACCAAGGACGTTTAAGTCAAGGGTAGAAGAAGAAGAAGAGCCCGTCTGAAAAGATGCTGTTTTTTCCCCTAGGAGAAAAAATAATAGGGGGATAATCCTCTTATAAAACAGTATCTCTGCAAACCCCTCAAAAAATTCAAAACATTTTGAGTAAAATCTCACTAGTACAGTCCCTCATCTAAACAGCGATGGTTCATTCCTTGTGATGCCCAATATCTAGGTCGACTGATGCTCTACTTTCCAGAATAAATTATTTTCAAGTTTTTAAAATGCCATGAGTTCAATGGGCATTCACTGAGCGCCCTCTCTGTGTGGCGTAAGAGAAAAGACCAGTAAGACTCTTGCCCTGTCCCTCAGGGCACCACGGTTCAATGGGAACAACAGACAAAAACACAGAATGTTACAAAACAATGCAGTGAAAACAAGATGAGCTATAACACATGAGCACGTCCTATGCCACGCTGGAAGCAAGGGTGCCAATTGAGCCCAGCCTTACAGGATAAGTCAAAGTTATTCAGGGAAAGCAGGAAAAGGGGAGACAACAGCTGGCAAAGGGAAATTAGGAGTAAAAACTGTGTGAGAAGCGGTGTGGTACAGGTGGGGAAACGCAAACATTCATCACCGTCATCATATGAAATGTGGGCACGGGGTGGCAAAATAGACGCCACAGAGGCAGGGAGCATCCAGATCACAGAAAACTCTCTATACGTGCTAAGGAGTTAGGAGTTTATGCTTTAGGCAAAGGAGAGCCCAGTAAGGCCTTAAGCAGATTTCCACTCTCAGCAGACACTGCACTGATGGTTTTATGGTTGATGGATCTGCAGAAGAGCAGGCTGGAATGAGGAATGCCAGCTGGGCAGTTAGGGGACAGCTGCAACAAGCCAGACACAGATGAGGGCCAGGGAGAGATGGAGTGAAGCAAAGCAGAAAGAGATAAATGGTACAATTTCAGGATTGAGTGGAAGTGTGGAATACAGAACAAAGTCCAAGGCGAACCCCAGGTTTTCAACCTGGGTGACTGGGATCAAATAAAGGGCATCCTACCAAGCAGAAAATTCAGGAAGATTTTACAGGTAAAATGATGCATTCGATTTTAAACATGTGGAAATAGAGGAGTCAGTGAGATGCCTAGTTGCTCTCTAAACCCTTCACCTGGCTTTTCTTCATAGCATTCATCACAATAGAAATACTTTTCATTTCCCCACTGGAGTGTAAGCCTCATGAGGGCAGCTACCATGTATTCCCACTCTCTGCTTGCTGTCTGCAACACTGCCTGGTATGGAAGTCATTCAAACAAATATTGGTAGAACAAGCAAGTACATACATGAAAGAATGAATAAGTGACATTTTATTCCAGAGCTTTTTCCTAAGGTTGCTATTTTGAATAAAGAACCACACTGGGAAGGAGGTGAACCTTTCTTTTCAGGCTTCTAATTACTACTTGTCATTTTGAGATCTCCTCAATAAATCCAGGAGCTTGATCATTCTACCATCTTCTTTACCAAATGTATAGTGCTGAACATTACAATTTTACATGACTCCCCAGATTAAGAGGTATAAACAATCATATATAAAATAAATAAGCTATAAGGACATATTGTACAGTACAGGGGATAGAGTCAACATTTTATAATAACTTTAAACGAAGTATAATCTATAAAAATTGTGAATCACTATGTTGTATACTTGAAACTAATACAAAATTGTAAATCAACTACACCTCAATTTTTAAAAATAAATAAATAAATAAAAGAAGGTCTTCTCTTGGTCCCAAAAAAGGCACTTCAAATGCTATACAATCATTGTTGTCCCTTTTCTTATCTCGTAGTTATTTTGAATGTTAACTAAATTCTTTTATTTTCTCCAATAAGGAAATAAGGGAGGCTTTATGAACTGGTTAAAGTAAAATATATGCCAACAATTAAAAAACAATTTGCCTGGGAAGGAAAACAAAAACAAAAACCAGGCTCAGCTAGAGAAATATGGAAACTATAATAAGCAAAAAAAGGACTATTAACGAATGTTTCAAAATTCCTTCAACATACTTTACTGTAAAAATAATACCAAATGAAATTTAAAATGGCAAGAAATGGATAATCAAAAAAAACAATGGATCATCTTTATATGCTCAGCATTCTGCTGGGCTGCAAAACTTATGGGGGGAAAAATCACACTGGCATCCAGATTTTACAAGAAAGGATTTTTAAAACAATAATAACCTGAAGTCATTTACATGCACCTTTGGAATGTATAAATTTTTGTATATAGTCAATTTACCTCACTGTGTTCTGCCTTAGGGTGAAATTTAAATTAGTTTTCCTTAGCTACTGAAAAACCTAACATGAAGAGACATCATGACTTGTGAGGGCAAGTCAAACGACTTGAAAACGCCATGTATTATGCTAATGTAAAATATACTATGTATTACACATGCATATCACATTACATACATATAAATTCTAATACAATACATGCAATGTATTGTCTTCATGGTAGGTAAGAATTTAAAATAAACCTTTTCTTCCACTGTAGTAACCATTAAGAATGACAAAATAAGCAGTGATTTTTAATTGAAAATTTAAAAGAATTTTACTTGCACTTCATTTAATTCAACACATTTGGGTGAATCAGTCAGCTAATATAAACAATGAGTAAAACAAAAATGACAAATAACTGGTCTTATTTCTACCAGCTTCCCTTATAGCTCAGTCGGTAAAGAGTCTGCCTGCAATGCAGGAGACATGGGTTTGATTCCTCGGTCAGGAAGATCCCCTGGAGAAGGAAATGGCAACCCACTCCAGTATTCTTGCCTGGAGAATCTCATGGACAGAGTAGCCTGGCCGGCTATAGTCCAAGGGATCACAAAGAGTCGGACACGACTTAGTGACTAAACCACCACCACCATTCTGACCAGAAAAGTCACAAAGAATCTTTACCTCCTGACTCTCACCCTCCAACTTGCCCAAGACTGAATTTAAACCGCTCATGTAAAAAGAACCCTTCCTGGAGTAATGCAAAGAACATTTCATGCATTCTATTAAAGAAAATGTGCTTCTGGATAAAGACACAGAAGGTAGAAAAAATAAGGGCTGCTTCTAATATCACACTGCTAACTATACATTTCAATTTCCTAATTCTCTCAGGCCATATCACTATTCTTCAAGTTTTAGAAGAAAAGAGATAGGCAGTTCAGCTAATTAAGCTCCCTCCCACTAGAAATTTCTGTCTTGTAAAGCTCAATCTGTTTTCATGCTTGTCCAGGAAATTTGCTGACAATGAAATTTCCGATTTAAATATTCAGTATGATTTTAAATGGGTTTCTTCAAATTATTCTTCAGTGGACATTTAAAATCACTATTGGAGAGATAAAGGTAATTAGAAATGGCAATGTAAATGGAGTTGAATCTCTCAGATGTCCTCCAAAATACAACCCACCCTGCTCTTACACAGCTTCCCTGAGGATGTCGAAGAGTTCCACCATTCATCATCACATATCACTCAACCCATTTGCACATCACAAGATATAGTTCTGCCATTCCAATTAGTCTCCCACTGAGTCACAGGAGATAGAATGTTAATCACAAGAGCAACAGCAGTTAAACTGAAAGTGTACATGAAAAGGAAATACAAAATGACAAATGGAAAGACTCTTTTCAAGTCCCAGATGAGTCACTTAGCAGTGGTGTGACCTTCGGTGAATCCCTTAACCCCCCTTCCTCACTGCTGTGAAAACTGAAATAATCACACAAGAGAACTCGATAAGCTGAGAGCACTATACAAGGGAATATGATGATGATAGCTGCATATGCAACAGTTTAGAACCTGCTGGCCCAGAGTATGGGAAGAATATTAACTGAGGTCTACATCAAAACACAACTGACATCCTACGAAAGCTGTCAAGTACTCACAGAGGCCTGGGGACACTCACTTCCTTGCAAGAAGTGCCACTATTCGTAATCAGTGAGACACATCACAGTCTTTCCAAGGTAAGTGATTATTTACCTACCCCTTAGTTTTGTTCCTTCAACAAATGTAAGCCCGACAGAGACACATGATAGCTCAAGACACAACTGATGCAGGTGGGAAATAAAGCAAAACTTAAAATCAGACTGTATTTATATTCTACCCCAATAAACAGTTATTTGTTCATTTGAAATGGATCCTCGATTACAGGTGCTAGTGGATAAAAGTGTTGGGAAAACCCATTCCTAGATCAGCCAAGAAATGCAGTACACGTAGATTCAAATTCTTAAAGAAACTGAAATGTGTTTTTATTCATATATACCATTAATCACAACAGAGTCTTCTGAAAAGAATGGTATGTATTCTCAGGAATGCAGTGTTTTATTTTTAAGCCTGGAGAGCAAAAATCTCAAAGAAGAACATTAAAAGATTTCTGTGGTGTGCTGGAATGAGGTAATGAAACAGAGCACCTTACAAAGATCATGGAGGTATAACAGCTGTAGGTAAATTTAAAGGTCAATTAAGGTTGTGAGCTATCACTCATTTCTGGAGTCCAAAAAGCACATGCCTAACACAGTCAAAAAGGCACTCAAAATTTTTTTAAATACTCAATCTCAAGTAAATTATTTAAACCTTAAAAAAAACCTCAATACTTACAGATAATGATCAGGATCAAACTTGGCCAGCTCAGCAGCCAGGCGTTTCTGCCTTCGTTCAGCAGCAGAGGTGAAATCTGGATCCTTAATATCGATAACATCACTCAATTCATCCTAAGAACACCCAGGAAAGAAAGAATAATTGCTGTCTCCTATTTGAGCTATGAGAAATCTAATTTTGTACAAAATGCCCAAACACAAGAAGAATCTAATGGATCGATAAGTCATTATACCACCTGTGACATTTAAATTCAAATCCCGCAAATGTTTGTTAAACATCTACTATTTGCCAGGCCCTGTCAGAAGCTTTCACATCAATTATTTCATTTAATCCTTACAACAAACAAACTGATTAACATGGATTAAAGCTATAAAAGTTTAACATGAAAACCAGAACAGAATAAACCTCTGCAAGCAAACAGGAACATTTAATTCTCCATTTATTCCCCCATTTACTCCCAGAGATTTAAAAATTATGAAACAGCAAGTTGAAATAAATTTCTAGACTCAAGATGGAGCTGCTGCTACCAGGGGTGCCATGTCAGCAAATCAAAACTTAGATAACTTTCATGTCCCTGTAAATACCCCCCATGAAGAGAAATTCAGTCTTTTTAGTCAATCCCCCAAGGCCAAGCCAACTTTGGACTATGTCCTTATTTCCTTGCCCCTTTTCATCTCTGACAAGAATTTTTAAGGACAATTTTAGTAGACGTAATTTCCACTTGAAAATTAAAAAATCTAATCCAAAGTAAAATTCAACATTACCACAATCATCTTCCCCTGGATGAATACATACTGATATAGAGCATGTTTTCCTAAGTCCAACTCTACAAAAAACACCTGTATTAGTAAAACCACCTATAATTCTTATGGTCTTTTTTCTTTTGACTAGAATTATGAAGGAAAGAAACCTCGTACAATACAAAATATTTCTAAAGCTCTTTTTTCTTTCCTCAATCTCCCTATTCCCACAACCAACTGCAAGGGATAAGTCAGCAAACTGGAAGCAGCTTGAAGACTATTGGTTGAAAAGAAATCAAGGGAAGTAACTTGGTAGAGGGTTGTGAAGGCAAACTGTTAAAACAGACTTGTAAATAGAATAATTGGTTGGTGACTGATGCGCAGGCTTAAGGTCAACAGCTGTGGCACAGCAAAATCACTACAATGAAACCAGCTATATGGAATCTGCCAGGGACACAGAACTCTCCACACCATCAGAATTTCTGCAATTAAAAAAAAAAAAAAAAACTCCAAAAAAAACCTCTCAGCCCTACCACAATCCATTGACCTAAAGTAACATCAGCTATGGTTTTCCAGTAGTGATGTACAGATGTGAAAGCTGGATCATAAAGAAGACTGAGCACCAAAGAAATTGATGACTTCCAATTGTGGTGCTGGAGAAGACTCTGGAGAGTCCCTTGGACTGCAAGATCAAATTAGTCAATCCTAGAGAAAACCAACCCTGAATATTCATTGGAAGAACTGACGCTGAAGCTGACGCTTCAATACTTTGGCCACCTGATGTGAAGAGTCAACTCACTGGAAAAGCCCCTGATGCTGGGCAAGACTGAAGGCAAAAGGAGAAAAGGGTGGCAGAGGATGAGATGGTTAGGTAGTATCACTGAGTCAACAGACATGAAATCTGAGCACACTCCAGAAGATAGTAAAGGACAGGGAAGTCTGGCCTGCGGCAGTCCATGGGGTCGCAGAGAGTCAAACACAACTTAGCGACTGAACAACAAAACATCACCAACATTTAATGTAAGCACATCCTAGTAAAACGAAGGGGCCCAGGGGCCCTTTCATTTTTGGAAGTCACATCCAGAATATCTGAATACTTCAGAGCACAAACATTCTGGGGAAAAAACAGATCCTCAAACTTGGAAAAATCTACATTCCAAGAGTTCTTTTACAATTTACTTTTGGGAGGCTCAGAATGAATTTTCCTAAAGATACATGATTATAAATCATAGTTAGATTCTCTGGGCAGCCCAGAAATGTACTCAATTCAAAATAAACTGGAGACAGAGCACTCGCAATACAGAGTTCAGAAGCGTGCAGGCAAGGCTTCCAGGGGAAAACTTTCAGAGTTCTAGTTTCATCTGTCAGAAATCTCTCTCCCCTGAGCAGGACAACCTGGACTCTTCCTCACTCCTCTGCTTCCTCACCTGCCCGAAATCACCTCCTCAACCTCAGAGACAGGAGGGGCAGTGAGACAGGCCTTGGGCAGCGCCGGAGGGGCGGGGAGGTGTGAAACGGGAACAAACTAAAAAGTGAAGTTAGCTCGGAGCAGTGAAATCTAAGGCATCTGTCAAACAAGAGAAAGGAAGACAAGAGGATGAGAAATGACACAGAGCAACAGGGCGAAAATGATTCTTGTTATTGTTTTGTTTTGAAAGTACTGCTAAGGTCAGCACTGGGAGAGCTGTCTAAAGATGGGCAGTGCCAAGAAAAGGTCATGTGGGATCTAAAGAAGGCTAATGTGAGCTTCAGCAGAGTGAAGCAGAGACTCTCCAGAGAGAAAATGAAGAACTGTGTGCCCATTAGGCCAGTAGGTCTCCTGGAAACAGCAGCTTCAGGTCCCCAGTGTAGCTGAGAGAAGGAAAGGGCCGGCAGGCCAGCATCCTGCAGCTTCTGGCAGCAGTGGTCCCGGGAGCCTGCTGGGGGAGTCCAGAGACTAGGATTGTTGCTGCTGGCAGCCACTGACGCCAGGAGCCTGGTCAGAAGCCCTGACTTGGAACTGCCAGGGCAGTTTTCCAAAGGCGCCCTGCGGCTGGCAGAAATTTCAGAGAGGAAAGAGAGAGAGAGTGTGTGTGTGTGAGCGTGTACACATGTGTATGGGGGCAGTTTTCCAAAGGCACCCTGTGGCTGGCAGAAATTTCAGAAAGGAAAGAGTGGGCGGGGGGGTGGCGGTGTGGGTGAGCATGCACACGTGTATGGGGGCAGGGTGGCGACAGAGAATTTGTTTCAGCAAAAATAATTTTATTTCCTTCTCAGTATCAGTATAAAATACAGAACTTCACAAGCAAACCCTGTGCAAATGGCTGGTGGGAAATAAATATGAAAGACTATACACTATCCCCCAGTAAAGGGTTAAATAATTCAATTCAGACAAGATATCTGGGTACTGGAATTATGGATGATGTTTTACTTTCTTTCTTACATTGTATCTTTATAATGAATATATATTGCTTTTATCATCAGAGAAAAATGAAGCTGTATTTCATTTATTGGAGGGTGGGTGGGAAGAGACTATAAAAATGCTAATAAAACATGAGTCAACAAAACTTTATGGATATTTTCTCATCCAAAGGCAGAACCAGAGGAACTGTAAATGGTGGTTTCTTAAACACATCATGTAAAACAGAAAATATGTTCTCAAAGTTCTTATTTATGCAATAATGGTCTCAGTTTCCTCTGGCTCGTTTACTAGTAGAAAAAGATCTTGGGGATGACGTGGGGTGGAGATAAACTAAGAGTTTGGTACTGACATACACACTACCACATGTAAAACATAGATAATCAACAAGGGCCTACTGTAGAGCATAGGGAATTATAGTCAACATTTTCTAATAACCTATAAGGAAAAGCATCTGAAATATACATGTATATACACACATATATGTGTGTATGCATGTATAACTGAATCACTTTGCTGTACACCTCCTGAAACTAACACAATATCATAAATCAACTATACTTCAATTTAAAAAATTAAAAAATAAAATTTCTAAAAATAAAAAGAATTTTTTTACAATCCATAAAAAAAGGTCTTACATGTTAATCTCACATAATTGCTCAGTTTTTAATTGCATGATATGAATGCCACAAACAGAACAGTTATAAATGCAATCGAACTCTGCAAGTAATACCAGTTACGTAAGATTCCTGTGGCGCGATCACAGAAAACACATGTACCTTAATACCCCGAAGACAGCATCCTTTAATTACTGGCATCTTGATTCACACATGATTTTCAAAAGTTCTGATATTTCCACACTTTCATGAAGGACACCGCCGACCTCACATTTAATCCACATGAGAAAACACAATATTCTTTAAAGACTATACATTGGTTTGTCCAGTGGTAGAATAAGCATATACAATAGTGACGAGGCCACAAAAGAATGATGACGTGCAGCCCAGCCCAGTGCCTCTCAGGGACACACACAGCAGCTGCTAGCTGTCACTGAGGTCCATGGTCTATCCAAGTTCCCCAGAGAGAGCTGAGCTTCAGGATTCACTCTTAAGAGTTTAGAAAAGTAATGGTGCACACACAATCCATGTGTTACTTAATCCCCTCTTGGGGCAATACACCGTATTTTAAATTCATTGCTATTTCTATAGCAAAATCTTTGAATATGCACACTGAGTGGGATTTTTTTTTTCTTGTGTTTTTTTTTCCATTTATTTTTATTAGTTGGAGGCTAATTACTTTACAGTATTGTAGTGGTTTTTGTCATACATTGACATGAATCAGCCATGGATTTACATGTGTTCCCCATCCCGATCCCCCCTCCCACCTCCCTCTCCACCCAATTCCTCTGGGTCTGCCCAGTGCACCAGGCCCGAGCACTTGTCTCATGCATCCAGCCTGGGCTGGCGATCTGTTTCACCCTAGATAATATACATGCTTCGATGCTATTCTCTCAAAACATCCCACCCTCGCCTTCTCCCATAGAGTCCAAAAGTCTGTTCTGTACATCTGTGTCTCTTTTTCTGTTTTGCATATAGGGTTATCGTTACCATCTTTCTAAATTCCATATATATGCATTAGTATACTATATTGGTCTTTATCTTTCTGGCTTACTTCACTCTGTATAATGGGCTCCAGTTTCATCCATCTCATTAGAACTGATTCAAATGAATTCTTTTTAATGGCTAAGTAATATTCCATTGTGTATATGTACCATAGCTTCCTTATCCATTCGTCTGCTGATGGGCATCTAGGTTGCTTCCATAGTCCTTAGCTATTATAAACAGTGCTGCGATGAACATTGGGGTGCACATGTCTCTTTCAGATCTGGTTTCCTCGGTGTGTATGCCCAGGAGTGGGATTGCTGGGTCATATGGCAGTTCTAATTCCAGTTTTTTAAGGAATTTCCACACTGTTCTCCATAGCGGCTGTACTAGTTTGCATTCCCACCAAAAGTGTAAGAGGGATTTTTTAAAAAAATTATTGAAAAACTCCTATCAGCTCTGATCAGGTCATGTCATCAAACTCAATATAAAAAACTTTTAGTTTTAGAACTTTTTGTGATCCCTACATTGTACATGTGGGGTTATACACCTGCACTGTTAATAGTATTGCTATTTACATTATCCTTTAGAATGTTCTCAAACGCATTTTGTTTTTCCGTCTGTTGAAGACAAGAGGCATTCAAATTGTTTATAATAGCAAGATTCAGAGGGATGCAGTCAGGAAGAGCTACAGGAGGGCTCCAAAAATGTGAGGATGATTTGCTTGTGTTTTTTTTTTTTTAAGCTGGGAGACAGGAATCTAGAGATTCAGGGCATTAGATAAGACATTCAAAGATAAAAAGAATATTGATTAATAACTTTTCTCTTAACTCAACCTAAACTACTAACTTAGTGAACATTTTCAATAGATACAAAGAATTTCTGACCTCCCAGGGACTTGGCCTGGGCTTGCATCATGGCAGTCCTGCATCTTCTCAGCAATGTGGCAGAAACCCCTTGAGAGGATCTTCCCTCTACGGTGGCAATAATGAAGAAACCAAGTTCCTTGGCATCAAACAAGCACTTTCAGACTGAATGTACAATCTGTCCTTAGCCTGCAGGACTTTTCTCTGATTCATTTATAGCTTTAGACAGGTAATCCCAAAAAGATTAACCACAGACTACTCTCTGCCAAACAACTGAGGTCCATTTACTGTAGTTTCGGCTGTAGAAAAAAACTGATTCTATTCTTACTACCTAAGAGATAACCAGGAAATTTGGTGAGGGAGAAAGAATATGGAGAAACCATAACTCAGCAGAAAAACATATAAGGCGTTTGAATGAAGCATCTCATCAGTATTATTTGCTCTTAAGTAAATCCCAATTTTGTTCCCTTTAAGAAGTTTTGAGAGCATTTTAAATTTCTTAAGGGCAGAAGCCTTTCTAGCATGCTAATCTTTTTTATTTTTCAAGAGTTTTCAAATGTAGCATCTCCGTAAATTTTCTAAACAACCGTATAAAGTAGGTGAGCAAATTCATCACTGTTTTACAAAGAGGAGACAAAATTTATTTGTGGTCAAATAACTGGCCTGAATTCCAAATTTAAACAGAGGTACAAGTAGGACCAAAACATAGATCTTTTACCTTTCCTTAGCAGACTCAAATATGTCTTACTATAATAAACCACATACTAAGCAGGTTTAGCATCCTCTACCCAGAAGGGATGAAGTTAAAATAAAAAACTGTTTCATCACATGCTTCTTTCATTTAAAAAAAAATTAAGGGGACTCCCTGGCAGTCCAGTGGTTAGGGCTCTGCACTCTTACCGCTAAGGGCTGGGGCTCTATTCCAGTCAGAGGGAAAAAAAAAGAAAGAAATGAGCTATCAAGTCATGAAAAGACATGAAGGAAACTTAAACACATATTATTAAAAAAGAAGCCAATCTGAAAAGGCTACATGTTTACATGTTGTATGGTTCCAATTATGTGACATCCTATTAAAAAAAAGAAAAAAAGTAAAACTAGACCAAAAAGTTCAATAAGTAAATAAATAAAAATTTTTTAAAGACACCAACTATATTGCTTTCTATAATACAACTAAAGTAGAAAGTAATCCAAAATCTCCATTTCATTCATGAAATAGAATTTCCTACATTGTCTGAGGAAGAGAAAGAGTGATGTTATTCCTTTTTTAGCCTAACCGACCAAAGAGCAGATTTTAACAAAAGATTCCATTCAAACGCCACAAAGAGTAAATACAGAAAAGTGCCTACAGTACACTAAAAACTAAACAATTTGATCAAAAGACGGAAACCCCTTCTCACCAGGAATATTCTGCCTCATTTACATATAAAACAGAAGAGACATCAAGCCAGAAGTAAACAATTTCCATTTTTTAGAAGTATAAGACATAAAGCTTTTCAGGAAGTATGAGGAGAGAGGGGTTCTGTTCTGTACTTTGGAAACTTCATGTCTAAAATAACAACTGCAGTGGAGAAAGAAGAAAGTACCAGGACATCTTTCATGTGTAAGCACAAGAGACTGGGCAACACAAACAGTGACACGGAAGGAAGGGAATGTCTGTGTAACGATCACATACGAGGAGCTGCGGTTTGCGCTCTAAATACAACACCTCCTACAATCTTCACAAAAAACCTCCAGGTATGAGCAGAACTGAAATTAAACTAGGCAAATGGTCAAACCCTTGGTATACACCAAGGTCTTTTAGAAAAACATACCTGCAACCGCTGAAACACTCCTGAGCGTAAGTTTCCAAACCCGTAGCGGCAGTTCGGATTCAAGGCACTTTCTGGTACCTCTTCATAGGGGGACTGTTCAATTTCCCAATCAAACTCATCATCATCATCTTCCACTCCTTCCTCAGAAACCTCAGACGCACCTAAATATGTAAAGTACTAGTTCATTAAAGCACTAGATTTCCTAGGTACAACTTGAGGAAGAAAAAGTATAGGGAAAAAGTGTCTGCCCATGCACCCCAAAAGAATAATCCTGCTATTCTTTTTTTTTTTAATATGTTAATGTATCATACTAGGTTCATGCTGGGTATACTACATAATAATTTGATGTTGGCAAACATACAAAATGATCATCAACTGTCCCCATATAAAGTAATTACAGTACTATTGACCTTATTCCTTATGCTATATATTACGTCCCTGTGGTTTCCTTATTATAAAACTGAAGGTTTGTATGTCTTAATCCCATTCACCTATTTTGCCCAGCCTTCACCTCACTATTCTTACTAGACAAAAAAAAAAAAAAAAAGGATCCAAGCCAAAGTTCCATCTATGGTAGGATATATAAATAATAACATGATAAAAACAAACAGACCTCAGCTATACATGGATAAATCTCACAAAAATGTTACGTGAAAAAAGCTAGACAACAAAGATCATTTACTGTATGGATTATATATATATTGATCCAATTCAAAAACAAGCAACACTGAAGGTAGTGGTTACCTTGGAGAGTTAGGACTGAGAAATAACCAGGGTAAGATTCCAGGACGTGGGAGATGTTCCACTTCTTTGACCTGGGTGGTGTCTGCTTTCTGCTTACACTGAATTGTAGGCTTCTGATTTTAGCTCGAGGCCAATATTTTGCCAAACACAGAGATGCTGCGACAATTGGTCCCAAAAAATGACTGACCTACTGGTTTAACAGAGTTGTTTATGTCTTAAATTAAATGTCAACAAATGAACTATTTTCATATGGTGCTACATGATCTCCTCATCTTGTCATCTGAAGTATTTTCTCCTATTTCCTATGTGCTATATATCCCTTTTACCTGAGAAACACACAGCACTCCAAATATTCATTTACCTGCATTTCCTCCCAAATGCAATAAACATACCTATCTCTTCCACAAGTGGTTTTGCAGTCCTGGATTTTCTTGGTGCCAGCAGAGCAGTTAACATGTTCAGCCCTTCAAAATGTTGGCCAGGAGTTTCTTTGGGCAACCGAATGGTAAAAATTCCTTAAAGATAAATGGGTTCTATGCTTAGCTAAATTAAAATACTCAAACACTTCAAAAACATACCTAAGAAATAGACATCTCAGAATTATAATTTTATTTCATAGAGCTCCAAAATTATGCCCTTATTACATAGTTAGTTAATAAAAATCAAGACAGGAAAAGGCTCAAACAAGGTTTTTCAGAACCACTGATTCAGCTGTCCCCTCAGAAATTAATCTGTTAAAGCTGCAAAATGCTTAATCTTACCCAATATCACATTCACCTACAGATAACATTAAAAGTTCAGGTCAAAAACACAATGGCCTGAGAAGGCAATAGGTTAAAGTCAACTGTAACTACTCATAAGATTTATTTCTAGCCTGGGGGGAGGTGGTGAAATCAAGATATCTAGTTCTATGAAGAACAACAAACTGTGGAAAATTCTTGAAGAGATAGGAATACCAGACCACCTAACCTGCCTCTTGAGAAACCTGTATGCAGGTCAAGAAACAACAGTTAGAACTGGACATGGAACAATGGACTGGTTCCAAATAGGGAAAGGAGTATGTCAAGGCTGTATATCGTCACCCTGCTTATTTAACTTACATGCAGAGTACATCATGAGAAACACTGGGCTGGAAGAAGCACAAGCTGGAATCAAGATTGCCGGGAGAAATAACAATAACCTCAGATATGCAGATGACACCACCCTTATGGCAGAAAGCAAAGAACTAAAGAGCCTCTTGATGAAAGTGAAAGAGGACAGTGAAAAAGTTGGCTTAAAGCTCAACATTCAGAAAACTAAGATCATGGCACCTGGTCTCATCACTTCATGGGAAATAGATGGGGAAACAGTGAAAACAGTGACAGACTTTACTTTTTTGGGCTCCAAAATCACTGCAGATGGTGACTGCAGCCATGAAATTAAAAGGCACTTACTCCTTGGAAGAAAAGTTAATGACCAACCTAGACAGCATATTGAAAAGCAGAGACAGGCTTCCCTGGTGGCTCAGATGGTAAAGCGTCTGCTCGCAATGCGGGAGACCTTCGATCCCTGGGTTGGGAAGATCCTCTGGAGAAGGAAATGGCAACCCACTCCAGTACTTTTGCTTGGAAAATTCCATGGATGGAGGAGCCTGGTAGGCTCCAGTCCAAGGGTCGCTAAGAGTCGGAAAAGCAGAGACATTACTTTGTCAACAAAGGTCCGTCTAGTCAAAGCTATGGTTTTTGCAGTAGTCATGTATGGATGTGAGAGTTGGACTATAAAGAAAGCTGAGTACTGAAGAATTGATGCTTTTGAGCTGTGGTGTTGGAGAAGACTCTTGCGAGTCCCTTGTACTGCAAGGAGACCCAACCAGTCCATCCTAAAGGAAATCGGTCCTGAATACTCATCAGAAGGACTGATGCTGAAGCTGAAACTTCAATACTTTGGCCATGTGATGCAAAGAAATGACTCATTTGAAAAGACCCTGATGCTGGGAGGGATTGGGGTCAGGAGGAGAAGGGTACGACAGAGGATGAGATGGTTGGATGGCATCACTGACTCAATGGACATAAGTTTGAGTAAACTCCGGGAGTTGGTGATGGACACGGAGGCCTGGTGTGCTGCAGTCTATGGGGTCACAAAGAGTCAGACACGACTGAGCAACTGAACTGAACTGAATCCAATGAAGAATAGCAGCCATTTCAAATATACACAAAATCTTGAATAAGGCAATGATGGCTTGATAAAGTTCTTTGATATCTCAAGAGATATGTCCCTAAAGCTTGTCTAATGCAGACCCAAATTCCATCTATGTACTTCTTTTTTTTCCTTGACAGGGTTTATCACCTTCATCTAGGCTCCCCTATGAACAGATTACATTATTTACTACTCTTACATTTTAAAACATTTTACCTCTTTCAGTGCACTTAGCCATATTCTAATATATCAAACACAACTAAACCCAAATATTTCCACATATATAACCTTCCTAAACCCCCATTTACTTTCAAGATTTAATAACTATGCTTCATTATGCAGCTTATCTGCAATTAAAAGCAATTTACTACCTAGGAAGGCAGTTTCATTGCACTTCATCACATCAGTTATACTGTGTTTTGGGTTAGAACTTGTTCATTTAACTCTTTCATTCCATCTTTCCTCCATTATCCTAGTTCATTAAGGTCAATATTCACTGAATAAATCACACAACAGTACACAAGGTATTCTTATTCCAGATGCAGTGACAAAGGAAAATCCAGTGACTTCTACAGAAGCAAAATAAATGGTTTCAAGATGAGCTGAAATGAAGGGCTTATCAATTAAGAGAGGAAAATTGAATCAGTCCACGTAAATTATATTTTAAGATTGAAAATAGTAATGGAAAAAAAGAATATATGTATATCTGAATCACTTTGCTGTATATCTGAAACTAGCAACACTGTAAATCAATTATACTTAAACAAAAAACAAATTTTTAAAATTCTAAAAAGAAAACTGTCTTAGAAACATTTGACTCACAGCTTACAAAAATCATCCACTTCTTTTCTAACCAGTCACCTCCCACAATCTAACTTTAACTTTTAAACACTTACTAAATGTAGGGAGAATTAGGAAATAAAACTTTCAGAAAACAGAGCCAGAGTATTTAACTAATTAAACTTTAAAGAACAATGTGAAGTATAATTTAGAGGGCTGGGGAAACTGTGACTGTTAAGAAATCCATCAATAACAGGCACTGGACATTACGAAACAATAAAGAGTGACAGGGACAGATGGCACTTGCCATACACCTAAAGGTCGCCATAGTGCATGAGATTATTATGGAGCTACACCAACATGAAGAATTCAAAGGAAAAAAACTAACAGAAAATTCCAAGGGCAATACCTTTATCTGCATCATAGGATCCCTGCTCATTTCCATTTTCTACAATTCTTCCAGGAAGGGTTAACCTGCAGATGTAATGAAAGGTCTCATGAAGTCCTTAAATTACAAAGCATCATAAAGCATGATAGTAAGCATCAAGCACTGAAATCTATCAACCATCTAAAAAGATATTCCTCAGCATTTAAATTTTATCAACTAAATAACTTATATTTCTTCCCTAGCTAAGAAAAAAAGAATCAGAGATGACTCACCTTTCTGTTTGAATAGACACTAGTCACTGACAAAACACTTAAAAAGAAAAGCCACAATAGATACTAGCTATCACTATTGTTATAGCACTTTCCCCTCCTAATATAAGTTATTTATATACCTGATGACTGACACAGGATGGGCTCAATAAAAGTATACTAACTGGCTTCCAAAAAGAAAAGAAACAAAACAATGAGAAAGAATAAAGAACCAACAAAACCAATTGTTTATATTGAGTAAATTACTACTTTTTAAAAAAAGGCAGAAAGCAAAAGTGTTTTTGTAAATCTCATTATTACTATATAGGGATTTCCCCTTCTTTCCTGCTAAAGGACATGAACTGATTTCCCTGTTCCCAGTTTTACTCTGGGTCAATCAATGCTCTAACTGAGGCCCCAAAAGAATTTTTCTAAAACAGAAATCTGTCACTTTTCTATTACGAAAGCTTCCATGGCTGCTTGCTATTGGCTAGACAATTTAAATTCACCCGTACTATATATGAGGCCAGATCCATTCCACTCCAAACTTAAAATATGAAGCTACTTTCCTCCCACACCCGCCTCCTCCTTGTTACCTATTCTAACACCATCATCATTATCATCATCATCCATCTTGGCAGACCCCAAAAGGTATGGGGCTCTATCCCTACTTACCTTTGATCTTAATGTTTCCTGAAACTATAATACATTTTTGAAACAAAAGTCCCTTCTAAACCTAGCATAAAAATTCAGTTATGAATAAATTTGTTATACAATGGATACAAATAAGAACGTTACCTTCAGAGTCTAAATTAAGTCCATTTGTAGACTTAATTCCAAGTTACGCCATTTACTAGCTCTGTAACTTTCTTTGTACCACAAGCTAATTAACTTCAAAGTTAATATTCCTCATTTATAAAAAGTGAAAAATAATAGAATCTATCTGAGGGTTACTGTGAGAAAGAAAGGATAATACAAAAACCTTAGTGGCTAGTACAATAGGCAAGCATTCAGAAAATGTAAACTATTATTATCATCACTCTTCTCCTAAACTCTCTGTAAGTACAGAGTTAAATTCTTAATGCATGATTGCGAAACAGTATTTGCTAACAGATCTGCCTTCCCTGCTAGACACTCAGTTCCTCAAGCAGAGGGGTGAGGTTTTATTCATCTCTGGTATACTGTAGCAAACTGCATTTCCAAAGATGACCTATCTCACATCATTCCTCCCAATAATGCAATCTATGTCCCCTCCCCTTAAAACTGAGTGGGCTTCTAGAATTGTTTTACCCAAAACAAAACAATACAGCAGAAGTGACACTGTGATTTCTGAAGTTAGGTTATAAAAGATGATATGGATTCTGCCTTGCTCCCGGAAATATTTACTCTTAAAAATTTCAGCTGTCATGGTAGGGATGCAACTCCCTGCAGGAATCACAAGGGAGACCACACAGGGAGGTCCTTAGACCACATGAAAAGAGATTCCCTCCTTCACCTACCCTATAAGTCCCCAGCTGCTTTAGCCCTTCCTGTCCTAGGTCCAGCCACACGTGACTAAATTAAAGACCTTAGGCCAGAACAGCTCAGCCAAGCTCTTACCAAATTCCTAAGGCACAAAAACCAACAGAGGGAGTTAAAGGATTGTTATTTTTATACAGTTAGGTTTGACTAGTTATTGGCAGCAGATAATTGCAACAATGTGCCCCCTTAATAAATAATAATACCTACCATTTATTGAATATGTAGTTAATTATCAGGCACAGTAATAAGGATTATACATGCATTATCTCAAACCTCACATCAGCTCTTTAAAACCACTAATATTTGTCCCACTTAACAGACTAGGAAACTTACTGAGACTGAATAACTTGCCAAAAGTCACAGAACTATAAGTGTGCTGAGACCCACATGTGCCCAACCCCCAAGCCTCTGCTACCCAAGGAATGGATAAATTTGTATAAAAAGTACTCTGTAAACTGCTTCACATGTAGCTGCTTACTGGCTCTTCACCAAACCTCCCAAACTTAATTAAGCAAGTGATTTTTATTTTGAAATATTTCTTTCACTGTAATTACTTAATTTTATCATCCTATCTCATTTAAGATCTTTTCTCTGAGCCTCTGAGCCCTTATCTGCAACATGAGTATATAACAAAACCTACTTTGTAAGACTGTCCTAAAATCAAGTGAGTCACATAAAGCACTAACCAGGAGTAAAATGCCAATAAATGTTTGCTAACATCATCATCATCTTCTTCCCATTCTTCATGTTTTGGCTTTAATATCACCTCTTCAAACAGGCTTTCCCTGGTCGCTTTGTATAAATCCAGACACTCTTTTATACAACATATTCAAGTACGTGGATTAAGTTAAGGCCAAAGGGATACCTGAGCAAAACAGGTTCAGGCCAAGTACTTAATAGCTTAACTCAAGAAGAAGGTCTGCACTGGAAATGAACTTGGGCAGGAAGGGTAGGCTGGAACCACACTTGAATGAGAAAGACGAGCAGATTGGATTTTCACTCGGTAGAAAGGAGAAAAGAATGTGTTGACAATGTTGAGAAAGAATAATATGGCAGTGTCTTCTAAAATGTTTTCTAAATAATGATGCCTATCTCCAAGGATCGCTGTCCAGGTTAAATGAGATAATGCACACAAGCACTTAACCCTTCACTTAAACGCACTGCTTGCCCACCACACAGAGGGGGAGAAGAAGTCAGCTGTTACCACTGATGTTACGGTTCTGCAGGAAGAAAAATGCAAACAAACAAGAACTGAAGGTCCCTCCCTGAAGCTTGCGGGATGACAACGACAATGAAGGGGTAAAATCAAACAGAGAAGAACCAAACAACGAAGAGGTGAAGGAGACTTTGGCATCAGCGGGACCAAGAAAGGAGAAAATTTCAGGGAATAGAAAGCGTCAGCCAGGAGGTCGGGGAACAGGACGCGGACCGAAAAAGTCAAACCGATAGGTCAGTAGGGAAGGCAGCATGAGCCGTCTTGGGACAAGGAGGACTAACGCAGAGCGAAAAGAAAACAGGAAAAGGGACAAGAACTAGGGCGACAGGACAAAAACTGGAAAAGCGATTATGGTCCCAAACTCTGCGTTCTAAAGTGGCTCAGGAATCTCTTCCAGGCGGGGATGTAAGACGATGTAAGAACCAATAAGCTTCTGCAGCATTCAGAGCGCACGCCTGAAAGAGTTCGCTTCCTCGGCACCTGCTGCTGGAACCTCGGAATAAGGCAGTGGCGATGCCGAAAAGTCCTCCTTCGTTCTTTCATCCTCCCTCGATAAGCAGTTATCTAATGAATGAATAAATGAATCCCCAAAACATGCCCTTCCCAGGGCCAAACACCCGGAACTCGCCTGAGAAAGTACGGCTTGGCGTAGAATTTGAAATCGACCCCCTCGAAATAGACATCGAACTCAGAGACCCGGGCGTAAGGCACGCGGATGGCGACAGTCAGGAAGTCGGGGTCCTGGCTAAGATCGAACGCCGGGGTCAGCATCACCACTCCAAACTCGGGCGCCCAAGTCGATCACTCACTCTCGCAGCCGCCGCGGGCCTGCCACTGAAACTCTCCAAGAAGTCCCCACGCGCTGGTACCCGCTGTTAGACACGGGGCTTCCGGCTCTAGGCGGAAGTGCGCGTGCGTGCGAGAGGAAATCCCGCCTCGCGCCGGTTTCCTTGGAGACGGGACGCTGTGAGTCGAGAAGGGAGCGGAGGAGTGAGGCTTTGTGCGCAGAAATTGAACCCAGGGCATAACTTGCACGAAACCAGGCAAGAATCCATTTTAGAACCACTAAGCTTCTTTGAAGGTTATTAGAGATGATTTTAACAGCATTGGCTTTGCGGGCAGTGAAATCTGCGTTTAAATTCTTTCTTTCCAATACCCAGAAGTACGACTTTGAGAAAGTTACAGAACCCCTCTATGCTTCAGGTTAGAAACCTAGCCTCGTAGAGACGGTGTGAGGATACCATGCATTTGTGCATGTTAAGCTCTAACAAGGTTCCCGGCAAGTTGTCGAGGCTGGGTGTGTTGGAGCAGTCACCTCAGAAACCACAAAAACACCGTTACTGTGGTTTTCCTTAGTTCTCACTTGCTTTGTCAACAACTCCCCTTTCTCCCTCTCCTCCTTCATTCTCTACCGACTTCTATCTCCTCCTTTTTCCCTCCATGCCTCTCCCTCTGTCCGTTTCTGCCACTTTCTATCCTCTTCCTAACTCCTTAATTGAACAGAATTTGGTGGTTTAGTGAACGTCCAGTCCACTCATCTCGTTTAATCTACACCACGAACGCCAAAGAACACGACTCACAAAGGTTAAGCAATATGCCTTACAATCATGCATTTTACAATACCAAAATCCATAACATCTGACTCTTAAACCGTATTAGTGTCTGCAATGACGAATAGCAATGCCTCTGTACTTTCTCCTCTTTCCTTTTCTCACTTTTCTCCTTACACTTATTCGAGGTCCTCTCTTCTGTCGTTTTTCTTTCTCTTCCTTGTACTTCTCCTTTTAATTCTGGTCATACTCTCTCAATGCCTCTCCCACTAGGCTCTCTTCTCCCCTGCATATTCCCTTGGCCTTCCTTCCCTCTCATTTTATTTCCAGTTATTCCACCAGTAACTAGAATAGTCCAAGAAATGTTTTTATTTCCTGATTTTAAATATCAGTGAAAGACAAGTGAAAGTCATCTCCGCAGTCAGCAGATCAGATAACCTAAGAAACCTTTTCAACCTCCAACTTTTTATGAGTCTTGAAAATTAGTTAGGACTCAGCATATCAATAGGAGTAAATAAAATTTAAAATTCAAAATAAAAATCAATCTGGTTAAATCTGGGACTTTTTTGTATTTGTTTATTTTAATTGGAGGCTAGTTACTTTACAGTATTGTGGTGGGTTTTGCCATACACTGACATGAATCAGCCCTGGGTGTGCATGTGTCCCACCATCCTGAACCCCCCACCCACTTCCCTCCCCACCCCATTCCTCTGAGTTGTTCCAGAGCACCAGCGTTGGGTGCCCTGCTTCAGGCATCCAGTTTGCACTGGTCATCTATTTTACATACAGTAATATACATGTTTCAGTACTATTCAATGCCATCATCTCACCCTCACCTTCTCCCACATAGTCCAAAAGTCTGTTCTTTACATCTGTGTCTCTTTTGCTGTCTTGTGTATAGGGTCGTCGTTACCATCTTTCTAAATTCCATATATATGCATTAATATACTGTATTGGTGTTTCTCTTTCTGGCTTACTTCACTCTGTATAATGGACTCCAGTTTCTTCCACTTCATTAGAACTGACTCAAATGTGTTCTTAAATCAGAGTTTTGATAAAGACAAGAGGTTTATGTTAAACAATTTAAAAAGTACTCTGCACATTCATCTGTTCCTTGGGGAGCAGAGGGATTAATTGAATTGAGTACTCACTATGTGCCAGCACTGCACCATATCCTTTATAATGATTTCATTTTTTCATTCTGACAGCTCTGTGAACTAGGGATTACATATCCCCATCGTGTGCACAAGATTACAGTTAGTGCGTGGTTCAATGAGAATGGAAACCCAAGTGAGTCTGATTCCTGAGCTCAAGCTCAAAAATACTATAGAGTTGGCTCCCTCTATACTACCTCCTACCCAGCTTGTTTCACAACGTGAGCACAAGTCTTCCTGCTTTAGACCATATTTAGCCCTACAAATAACAGGTGCTCTGTCATGAAAATGAACTGATGCAAACATGGAATTAATGTAGCCCTCAAAAAAATCCCTTGAGATAGGCCTTTGGTTGGCTCATTCCAAATTAGCTTCTCTAAAGAGAACCTTTACATCTGCCATGGGACCTCATTCCTGGAGGTCACAAGCATTAATATTTTTAAATTATTAATGCCAAAGGATTAACTGAGGGTGAAGCTACACCTGATGAAAGTCTATTTGAAAGCACTTTACACAGTAGAGCTACGCACTTCCTGGATGTTTTGCTCTTTGTTTGGCAACACACACAGACAAATTATTGCAGTACAGATAAACAGATCATAAGGTACATTGCTGCTGTTATGTATTTATTTGAAATATATATTGCATTTGCTATATCACAAAATACTGATTGATATATATTATATATAATACAGGGATTTATGACTTTTTCAAGTTTATGACTTCATTTTCAAGTCATAGTTCACTCTTTGGATTTCTAATTAATGGCTAATTACACAAGTGAAAAGTTCATTCTTTTTAAAAACAGAATATTACAGAAAAATTCCCTTGACTGCTGTCTAATTTTGGTTATTTCTCCTGCTCACCAAGGGTAATCTCTCTAGTCACTCTTGCAGAGCTTTTTATATTTCTATATACATTTCTAAGTACCCTGTTACATTATGTCTCTAATGCTTGGGGAGCATTATCACACTATAAATGAAGATCTGCAACACTAGTTTATTGTTTTTCTTGGGTACTTTTTTAGGCATATCAATATTGGTTCAAAGATCCAGTTGAATTCTTATTTCTAGATATAGACAATGCTTGAAAATAAAGACATTATTTCAACATTTCATGTTAACTCTGCTTTGGAGGGAAGAAAACAAACAAGAATGAAAATTTTTGTCTTCTTTGAGCATTCAAAGTGGCTGGGATTTTGTTTGTTTTTCCATTGCTTTAAGCCTTATTTTTGGATGACCTTTCACTATTTTAAAAATAGCTTTTTCCTGTGATCAGTTTGGGGGGCTTCCCAGGTAGCTCAGCTGGTAAGGAATCTGCCTGCAATACAGGAGATGCTAGTTCGATTCCTGGGTCGGGAAGTTCCCCTGGAGAATGGATAGGCTACCCATTCCAGTATTCTTGGGCTTCCCTGATGGCTCAGATGGTAAAGAATCTGCCTGCAATGCAGGAGGCCTGGATTTGACCCCTGGGTTGGGAAGATCCCATGGAGGAGGGCATGGCAACCCACTCCAGTATTCTTGCCTGGAGAATCCCTTGAACAGAGGAACCTTGTGGGCTACAATCCATAGGGTCACAAAGAGTTGGACAAGACCAAAGCATCTTAGCATGCACAAGCATGCATATCTGCCGTCTCTGATTAAATTAAATTAGCCCCTCTTCTAGTCTAATAACTTGTTTGTGATCCACATGGTTCAAAATTAAATGTCATTTTAAAAATATTTTCTAAAAACAATCCCAGTTCCAGCCGTATTACAAAATTCTATTAGAAATCTTTTAATGGTGAAGTCCCCCTTACTTCCAGAAGGTGGCAGGCGCTTAGGCAAGTAAGACAATGTTAATGAAGAACAGAGTTTTAATCTATGTTGGAAATAGCTTCCTGTATAAGCTGTTTATAACTCTAGTTCATTCTCTGAGCCATTTTGGGGAGATGGTGGGATCTTATACAGAACTTGCAAACTACACTTTAACTGCCGTTATTATTTTGGCATACATCTGTTATGACTTTCAGTGTATTCATAAAATTCATTAAAAGTATCTTCCTATTCATAAAAAGTACAGAAATAATTTAAACAAAAATGGTATCATATCTTATTTTTTCATTATTTCCACCCAACATAGCATTATATCTAGTATTTCATTTGACTATTTTTTGGCAAGAATATTTTACAATAATTGTACCTTCCTTTTTTATCACTGTTAGTATTGTTCATTCTTAAGAAGTGAACAAAGTGATGATTTGTTTCAAGATGGGGAAAAAAGTGAAACCAATAGAATCGTAAGCAAAGATCAGAAAACTAGAATAAAAATACGAAAGTTAGAATACAAACTATATAACATTTTGAAGTTTGAAAAACAACTATCCTTCTATACACAGTGGGACTAGATATCTGAAGTTTTGCAATTTTGAGTTATAAACTAATTCTAAGAGGGCTTGGATGAGTTCCTGGATAGCAAGCAAGCAAGTGTTAGCAGCTCAATCATGTCCAACTCTTTGCAAAGCTATGAACTGTAACCCATGAGGCTCCTCTGTTCATGGAATTCCCCAGGCAATAACACTGGAGTAGGTAGCCATTCCTTTCTCTAGGGGATCTTCCCAACCCAGGGATCGAACCTGGGTCTCCCTGCATTACAGGTGGATTCTTTACAATCTGAGCCTCCAGGGAAACCCTGAAATTTGGATTGTAAAAGAGGATTAAGGGATGGGCCTAACAGGGTACATGAGCATGAGTCGGACACTGGTGATGTGTCCAGTATTTTTTAAACCCTTTTATTGTTAAGCACAACTATTTTTGATCTTTGCACCAGTCCTTCAGCGTATTCAAGTTACAGCTGTTAAAAGAGACCAGTGTCAGCAATAATATAGCACAGTCATGGGTATTTCAGTTAAGACTTAGTCCAATTCCAATTGTATACAAGCTCAATAAAGTTCTGGAAAAAACCTAAAAGAGTTACAGCTGATCCTAGGGTGTTTTTTGTTTTGTTTTGACATTTTTGTGCAGGGTTTAGCTAAGGGCTTAGCAACATACATTCCAAGATGCTAGTCCCATTCCATTTGATGAAATACAGGCCAGGCGGGAAATGCTAACCAAATTGCACTTTGAGCTTCCTTTATTGTTTTCTGTCATATATATAAAAGACATCTACAGAAGGTACTGTTTCGATGCCCTGCCCAGGTGTTCTTTATGGACCCAGGAAGCCCATCTGTAACTGGCCACAAACATTTGGGATGACCTCTTCTCCAAAGACTTTCCTTAGTTCAGGGTTTCTCCCGCTCAGGTATTTGGGGCCAACTAATTCTTTGTTGTGGGGAGCCCGCCTGCATATTGTGAGATGTTTAGCAGCACCCCTGACCTCTTATTTCTCAATTCCAATACCAACCCTGCTATTGTGACAACCACAAATATCTCCAGACTTTGCCAAATGTCTCTTAGGAGACCAAATAGCCCATAGTTGAGAATGACTGCCCTAGACTGATGGAAGACTCTCAAAAGTAACTATGCCGCCGCCAGCACCTACCCCGGGTCCACAACCATGAGGATTATTATGGGGTACAGAAAACTGCCTTCAAGGGCAGATGACTCCATTGTGGCTTACACTCCAGAATTCTTAAGGTCAAGTTTTCCCTGAGCCCACATCTTTGCTCAGCTTCTCCCCTTTCCCTTTCCTTCACTTCCTTCCTTACAGATTTCTCCTGAGTAATACCCTCACAGTGAGTCACATGCATCGGAATCTCTGTCTCAGGCTCTAGTTCTAGGGGCTAGGTCAAGGGTACCTGACCTATGTACACAGCCTGAGGAACCCCTTACCATTCCTTACAGTCCTTCAAAACTGCTGGAGAAAAGTTATCTACAGTATCTACAGAGAATACATAATACAACTTTTTATGTTACTCTTGTTAAAGTTCTTATAATCCAACTATCCTTAACAGAACTAATCTTTTCCTTAATTCACAGAGAACGTGTTTTTAGTCCTTCAT
The DNA here is from genome assembly GCF_910594005.1 of Cervus elaphus. Lineage (NCBI taxonomy): Eukaryota > Metazoa > Chordata > Mammalia > Artiodactyla > Cervidae > Cervus > Cervus elaphus. The sequence goes on along the minus strand of NC_057838.1, from coordinate 40,552,115 downwards.
GCAGAAATAATTTAAATGTACCTCTTTTGGCATCAAAGATTATGATGGGATTGTAAATTAGTACAACCACCTTGGACAAGAATCCCTTGGAGAGCAAGGAGATCCAACCAGTCCATTTTAAAGGAAATCAGTCCTGAATAGTCATTGGAAGGACTGATGCTGAAGCTGAAACTCCAATACTTTGGCCACCTGATGCAAAGAGCTGACTCATTTGAAAAGACCCTGATGCTGGGAAAGATTGAAGGCGGGAGGAGAAGGGGACGACAGAGGATGAGGTGGTTGGATGGCATCACTGACTCTATGGACATGAACTTGAGTAAACTCCGGGAGTTGGTGATGGACAGGGAGGCCTGGCGTGCCACACTCCATGGGGTTGCAAAGAGTCAGACACGACTGAGCAACTGAACTGAATTGAACCTTAAAAAATTGTTTTGCAGTATTACTGGAACTAAACATATGTATGCCCTAGCACCCTACAATTCCCCTCTTTGATACATAACAGAAATGAGTGGTAATTGTCCATTAAGAGACAGGCACAGGAAAGTTCAGAGATGTATTATCCATTACACGCTACACTAGATACAATTCAAGTGCCCATCAAGAGTAGAATAGACAAATTGTGGTATACTTACTCAATATTGCTAAGCAGAAATAAGAAAGAATGGACTACAGCTATACACAACATGTAGAATCACATTGGCATGTTAAGTTAAAAAGACCAGATCCAAAAGAAGATGGATCTTTTGTATTGTTGTTGTTTCATCACTGAGTTATGTCTAACTCTTTTGAGATCCCATGGACTGTAACCTGCCAGGCTTCTCTGTCCATGGGATTTCCCAGGCAAGAATACCAGAGTGGGTTTCCATTTCCTTTTCCAAGGGATCACCTCCACCCAGGGATCAAACGTGCATCTCCTACATTGGCAGGTAGATTCTTTACCACTGACCTACAGCAAAAGGATAAAATAATGCCATTTGCAACAACATGAATGGGTCTAGGGATTTTCATACTAAGTCGATAAAGACAAATATGTGGCATCACTTATATGTGGAAACTAAAAAATAATGATATAAATGAACTTATTTACAAAACAGAAATAGACTCACAGGCATAGAAAACAAACAGGGTTACTGAAAAGTAAAAGAAGGGGGATAAATTAGGAGTTTGGAACTAATGGATACATACTAGTATGTATAAAATAGACAAACAGCAAGGATCTACTGTAGAGCAATTATATTCAATATCTTGTACTAATCTAAAATGGAAACAAATCTGAAAAAAGAACAAATATACATGAACCACTTTGCTATACACCTGAAACTACCACAGTACTGTAAATCAACAAAATTTCAATTTTTTTAAATGGTGAAAAGTTTAAAAAATCCAAGAAATAGATACCTACTGCCTTTTTAAGTAATAAAATCACTCAGATAAGAGAGTTATTAAAGAACATTTATATGTCAGGGGGAAAAAGATCAAAAGAGTTCATACTAGATGTTTCTGTTTATATGAAGTTCAAAACAGGCAAAACTTAATCCATGGTCATAGATGTGAGAACAGTGATTACTTTGGTGGGGATGGTTACTGACTGGGAGGAGGTGTGAGAAAGCCTGCTGGGTGCTGAATATTTAATCTATATCTTGATTTGGGTGGGAATTACATGGATATATACATATGTGAAATTCATAGAGCCATACACATATATAAGCTTGGGCAACTTACTGTATGAAATTCATTAATATATAATAAAAGGAATCCTGTGCATGACTAGGAGACGATCAGAAGAGCTGACTCCCCCCTGGATGCTGGGAATAGAGACTGCTGATGGTTCACAGTCGTCCTTCACAAGGCATTGTCCTTGACGGCAGAGTAGTGCCTCGCCCAAAGTTACCCACTTCCACGAGGCTAACGCAGGACACAAAGGTCCTGGGTTCCCGACCTCAGATGGGACACCTAACTCTGAAAGCCACCCCGGCTCCAAGGCTCCCTGCAGAATTGGCAGAGGCCTCGGTTGCTGTGGCACTGTGGGGCTCTGTCCCTCTTTCTCTTTACAGGCGTGTCTCCAAAGAGCATCCCCTCCAAAACCATCCTCACTCAGTGGTCCTTCTTCGAGTCTGTTCCCAGGAGCCCCAGTATAAGATGCCGTTTGTGCTACAGGTCAACTCTTCCAAATAGACTGGAATGCCCGCTTTACTTTCAATATCAACATTCTTAAAATTAACTCAACAGCCTCCTTGATTTTTCTGCAGTGTCATTTCCTGGTGTTCCTTCACCCAGGGGTCTGGAAGCCATGAATTTGCCAATATTTTTTAAAAACTGTTGCCAAGACTCTCTTTCTTCCTGAATGCCTTTTGATTATTGCAGTCACTCAGAAGAAAACCAACCTTCTGAAGAAAACACTAAGCTAAACTATGAGCTCTAAGGAGGAGGAAAATAGGTCCCCTGCAATTTGAAACAATTTCTGTTGATTATGTCTATTGTAAATTCATTATAAGTACTTCTCTATGAAGTTGATATAAGTATTTCTCTGTAAAGTTGAAATAGCATAACTGGATAATTTTATGTTATTTTCCCAGGGGAGTTCATGTTAGTTATCTTTTCCCTAAATAAAAGTACATCCTTTTCAACCAGAGACCATGGCATTCAGAATGTAGGTTGTAATTACGTCATTGTCAATGGTGCATAATCAAGACATAGCCTTGAAACCTTCTCCCAATCTTCTCCCTTGGCTTTTCTCCATTCTGCACTCCGGTTCTTGAAACATTTCTAAGTGTTCATTCATCCCTCAATTTTTACTTACACTTATTTTTCCTACATTGACATTTTCTCGGCTTCAAAACAATATTCTTCCTCATGGGTTTTGTTTATTTACACTCATTTTGCTTCGTCACTTCAGTAGTTAACATTTTTATGGTGATTTTTGGAAATCATAATTTGTAGCCAGTTAGATGTCTTCTCTCTTTATATAAAACATGAAGAAATAAGAAAATTTAAACCTCTGTCTTCATGGCATCAGAGGTCTCCAGCCAGTGAGAACAGAACCTGTTGCCTTCATTATCATAGTTCATGGAAATTTTTTTTTCATCCTGGAGAATAATGCTGATGCTCTTTTCTTTGCCTCTAGGTAATACTGCCCCCAAGTTATCATAAACTTATGGCATAAATTTAATCAACAATATATTTATTGGTTGCTTATTATATATGAGCCGTTTTTCTAAGTGTTTTGCAAACAATGTCATTATTTCAGCTCTGGGAGGAAACAGACTTTATATTACCAGTGCCTTCATTTTATTCATGAGGAAACTGGGACTTACAGAGGTTAAGTGACTTTCTGGGTCTCATGGCTTATAAGTAACACAGTCAGGATTGGGACCTCTGAGTTTATCCCACCTTTAGTCCACCATCTATAAAACACATGTTTCTGTTCTTGATGATCTAGGAGGAAGAGAGAGAAGAGATAATACAAGATGAAAGAAGTGATCTCTAACTTTAAATAATTTAGATTCCAGTTGTGAAAATGAAACACAGAAGAATTAGCAATTGCAGTAGCCAGTTTCCAAAGCTGCATATTCCCACAATGAGCCACTACACCCAGTAATCACACCTGAGTGTGAAGCTGGGTTGGCCCTGAGGCACCAGTGGAGACACTGCATTACTTTGGAGAGCCAGGTCATAAAAAAGCTTGCCACTTCCAACCAGACTATTGAAACGCATGCTCTAAAGGAAGCCAGGCACCGTGCAAGAAATCTGGCTACCTCTGAAATCATCATGGTGTGGGGAAGCCCAACCTGCCACTTGGAGAGGCTGTGTGGCCAGCAGTGACTGCCTCTGCCATCCCAGCCCAGGCACCATTTTCAACAGTGAAGAAGCCATCTTGGACATTTAAGCCTCAGCAGATACCACATGAAGAAGAACAGAGGAATCTTGCTATTAGCCAGAAACACAGCTCGAAACTTACAGTCCCACCCCAGCCACCTCTAGGATTTGAACCACCCCAGCTGAGGCCCCAGTTACATCAGAAGAGAGACAAGCTGTCCCCACTGTGCCTGCCCTAATTTCTGACTCACAAAATTGTCAGCCTAAGAAAATGATTGTTGTTTCAAATTGGTAGGTTTGAGGGAGGTTTTGCAATGCAGCAGGGGATAAACAGAACAGCAATGAAAGACAATCAAGTGTAGAAATCCAGTCAGAGAGATCCAGAGATGGAGAAATGTTCCGGGGGCGGGGGGGTTGGACAATTAGAGAAATCCCATTCCTGATAAGTCTGGGGCCTGAGCAAAGGCTTCCAGGGGAAAAAGTACAGATAAATGGGGTGGAACCAGGTCACTTTATCTGATGTGGAGGATACAAAAACTGAAGCAACAAGCATTAGGACTAGATAAGAGTCTAGGGCAATCATTGAGAGGGGTAAATGCCCAGGAAAAGAATTCTGCAGCCAAACAGGGCTATAAAAACCATTTAGTACAACTCACGCCTTTGTAAGATAGAGAAACTGAAATTCAGAAAAATGAAGTGATTGGGAGAAGGTCACATAGCAGGTTGGTGGCAAAAGTTAATACTCAAGGCTAGGACTTAGTTTCTTTTCTCCAGAAACTCACAGTTGGTTAAGGAAATAGAATCATGATTCTTAGTGTCTAAATATAGATAAGTTTTCTCCCCTGGTATCAAAACAAAAAAACATGGTATATCCATCCTAAATATCTGGACAGATAACCATGGTGTTTAAAGCCAGATTCTCTCCTTCGCAGTTGTGAAGTCTCTAATCACTCTTTCTTCATCCTCTTCTTCCATGTTAAAACCAAAATACAACAAAACCTCTAAATCTTTTAGTCTCTGAACTTTCATCAAAGTCTCCATAAAGTTTTTTTAAAAAACCTTTTGAGGCATAAATTACATTTCATGAAATTCACTCTGTTTTAAGTGTACCAGTCAGCGTTTTTTACTACTGAGTTGAGCAATCATCACCTTAATCCACTTCTGGAATATTTCTATTCCCTGCAACAAAATCTCTCTGTGCATTTACAGTTAACCCTTCTTCCTGCCTTGAGCTGCAGATAAGAAATAATTTACTTTTTGTCTCTATAGATTTGCTTTTCTGGATATTTCAGGTAAATAGGACCATACAGTAAGTGGCCCTTTGTGTCTGGCTTCCTTCACATAGCATGTTTTTGAAGTTCATCCATCCTGTAATGTGAATCAGTAGCTAATTCCTTTTTATTGCTGAATAGTATTGCATTGTATGGATATACCATATTAGTTTATCTATTAACCAGTTAGTGGACATTTGGCTTGGTTCCACTTTTTGACTACTGTGAATAATTCTGCTTCCACTAATTTTAAATTTAAAAGTAGTAAAGATTGGTTAGAAGAGAAAAGTCTCACAGAAGTTTTGGGAGTTTTGTGGAGATTGTTTATTTAAATAAGAAAATACAGAAAAACAGGAAAAATATAAATTCACCATTCAGAGATAACCAGAGAATTAATGTTCTACACTTTTTAGCTAAGTATTATATAGAATTTTTTCTTATAATAAAGCTAAACAGTACATACTTTTGTGATAGCTCATTTTAAAATTAATTATGTCATGAAAAACCTTTCTATGTGACTACATTATATTGAATCAATGTATCATAATTTATCTGATTTGATAAAAATTTGATTTTAATGATTATATAATTCAGTTACATCCAATTTCTTGGCCATTATAAACAAGAATGACTTGGCTATGCTCACAAAAGCTGTCTCCAAACTAAATTCATGAAACTATTTATTTCTGTTTTCTTTCAGCTCGTTATGGTTTATTGTTTATATTCAACTTTTTAGTCCAGCCTGAAAGTATTTTGGCATGCGTTTACCCCAAAGCCATCCTTCCACACTGACTTAAAAAGCATTCTTTAATTCACAGTACAGATGAACACTGCCCAGAATCACTTCTTAGGTTTCTACTCTATGTAATCACATGACTTCAAGTGCCAGTACCATCTTGCTGTAATCAGAACTCACTGGAGCATGAGAACACATAACAGAGTTAGTCTTCCTTCAACATTATCTTGTTTCATACTGTCCAGTTCCACAGCAAAAATTCTCAGAAGTCTAACTTTATTTAATATGTATATACTGAAATTTTGGATAAAATTCACACAGTTAAATAGCAAAATTTTTTCTGATTTCACCAAGAGAGCTACTGATCGAAGTGACCTTGAAGTGACTTATTTGCAATCCATATATCAATAGTCCCCTCTAGTTCCATACTGTCAGTCATCATGCCATCCCCCACAGGACCACCACGTTCTATTCAGATCAGAGTTCTGAGCTTCTTCCTCTGTCCCTGTGATGAGAGGGGCATGAACTGTGAGTCAGGTTGTTCTAAAAAGTAGATGGATCTTGGGTTATTTGTAAAGTCACAGACAGACCTAGAAACTGTCTACAGAGTGAAGTCAGAGAAAAAACAAATATTATATATTCATGCATGTGTGTGGAATCTAGAAAAAATGGTATCAGTTCAGTGGCTCAGTTGTGTCTGACTCTGCGACCCCATGGACTGCAGCATGCCAGGCTTCCCTGTCCATCACCAACTCCTGGAGCCTGCTCAAACTCATATCCATCCAGTCAGTGATGCCAATCAACCATCTCATCCTCTGTCATCCCCTTCTCCTCCTGCCTTCAATCTTTCCCAGCATTGGGGTCTTTTCCAATGAGTCATCAGGTGGCCAAAGTATAAAATGGTATAGATGATCTTATTTGCAAGCAGAAATAGAGACACAGATGTAGAGAACAAATATTTGTATACCAAGGGAGGAAGGGGGAAGTGGGAGGAATCGGGAGATTGGGATTGACATATATACACTATTGATGGGTTTTCCCTGGGGCTCAACTGGTAAAGACTCTGCTTGCAATGCAGGAGACATGCTTCCATGTCCTGGCTATTATAAACAGTGCTGCGATGAACATTGGGGTGCACGTGTCTCTTTCAGATCTGGTTTCCTCAGTGTGTATGCCCAGGAGTGGGATTGCTGGGTCATATGGCAGTTCTATTTCTAGTTTTTTAAGGAATCTCCACACTGTTCTCCATAGCGGCTATACTAGTTTGCATTACCACCAACAGTGTAAGAGGGTTCCCTTTTCTCCACACCCTCTCCAGCATTTATTGCTTGTAGACTTTTAGATAGCAGCCATTCTGACTGGCGTGTAATGGTACCTCTAGATGGATCTTAGAACCCTAGTGAACCCAAGAAGCACCCGTACAAGCTGTATTAGTTATGAACTTTCAATGCACACAACTCAGGTGTGAAAAAATGTAACTTTGACTTTGCCTTGTCTGAATTTAATTTCTTTGTCTAGCAGCGGTTCGCCAAATCAATTTGTGGTCAGTTCAGTCATTTCAGAGTTTTTCCTTAACCTCTTTGGGGTAGACTCAAGGGGTTCAGGTTTTTCTCTACCTCCCTAATTCACCCCAAGGTGTCATTTTACTTCTAGGAAGTTTTCCAAGAACCATAGAGCTGAGTAGAGTGGGGTGGGCCTGAGGAAGCATCTGACTCTTGGAGTTATGTCTGCTCAGACATACGCAGGTGTCCAGTCCTGCGTGGTCCTCAGACACAGTTGTCTCTCCACACCAGCATCTACTGAGGCATCCAAAGTCCTATGTCATGGCGGTACAGTCTGTTCCAGCTTCTGCTGAGATATTCCTCATCAGCACAAAGACCTCTACTATCCTCAAACCTCAGGTCAAATAGCTCCTGCTAGGCCCCCTGTTTTATTAGGTCCCACTCTGGCCCTTCTCAGGCAGAGCCCATCCAGAGCCCTGGCTCCTCCTCTGCCTAGAATATACCCTGGGTAGCCAGGACTCTGTGATTCGCAATCTAAATGGTCCTAAGCCCCATCTTGGTGCAGGCCTCTTTCCTGAGTGGTCCTCCGGAAGACAAACTGCCCCTAGCGTACATGCCCTTAGGCTTGAGGGTGGCCAAAGGGCAGGTGTTTGCAGGAGAGTAGATGAAGCCTGGGCATGTGGGTAGGGGTGGAGGCAGAGCGGATGAGCTCAGGACTGGGGATAAGGACTTGCACTCACCACCTCCAAGCATATGTGTAGAAATCTTGAAGTTCCTCCTGGACTTGGAGGTTGCTATCAAAATACATTTGTCATGAAGGAGCATAGAACACATGCTATTTGACAGTGGTTAGTTTGACTTGTAAATATTTAAGCAAAGGATAGGTGGGGCTCCATTTTTTTTTTTTTTCACTTTTATATTATATTGGAGTGTGGGCTTCCCAGGTGGTTCAGCAGTAAAGAATCTGCCTGCAATGCAGGAGATGTGGTTTGATCCCTGGGTTGGGAAGATCTCCTTGAGAAGGAAATGGCAACCCACTCCAGTATTCTTGCCTGGAAAATCCCATGGACAGAGGAGCCCAGCAGGCTACAGTCCATGGGGTTGCAAAAGAGTCAGGCATAACTTAGTGACCAAACAATAATGGTAGTTGACTAATAACATTGTGTTAGTTTCAGGCGTACTGCAAAGTGAATCAGTTATACATATACATCTATCTACTCTTCTTCAAATTCTTTGCCCAAATAGGTTATTACAGAATGTTGAGTAGAGTTCCCTGTGCTATAATGATGGTTCTCTGTTTTTACTCTCACCCCAGACCCTGAGAATTCTAGGGATGGACCTGATAGAACATTGTCACTGAGTTGAGTGCTGCTTATATCGCTTTGACTGTTAGAGTCACAGAGTGTCACTCTTTGGGGAACCCAGTTTATTCAAATGTCCCCATTTTAACTTCACAACTTGTTTAGGTTCTAGGTTTTATTTCCTATCCAAAGAAAATTTCACTACAATAATGCTGAATAATCTCTTGGGTTTCTTACTGTCTTATAGTTTCTTGGCTTCAGAGATTTTCCTTATTTTCCCACCAGGTCAGTGACACATATCAAGAGAAGTATATATATCTTCAAAGGATACCAAATAACATTTGAACCAATAAGAAAGTGAAAGTCGCTCAGTCGTGTCTGACTCTTTGCAACCCCATGGACTATATAGTTCATGGAATGCTCCAGGCCAGAGTACTGGAGTGGGTAGCTGTTCCCTTCTCCAGGGGAGCAATTGAACCAATAAGGGACATTTAATTATACTCCACTGGAAAAACAACATCGTGGAGATGTTAATTCATCATAAGTTAATTTATAAGTTTTTCTTAATACCAATAAAGTTTTTTTTTTAATTTTAGAATGAGACAAGCTAGTTCTGAGTTCATATGGAAAAATAAATAAGAATGGCCTGGGAAGCTCTAAAACAATGGAACTCATCCTGCTAGGTATGTAAACATGTCATCATTCTAAGGAAATAAAACTGCACGCTAACATGGGAGACAGATGAGCAGAATGGGACAGAAAACTCCCAAAATATCCAAAACTACACCTAAGAATGCAGCACATGACCAAGGTGGCATCTGGAATTGATGGGGAAAGATGGACTGTGCAGTTTAAGTGTTCAGAAAACCACAGGAAGAAAAAATAAAGTTGGGCCCAAACTCACCCAGAATAAATGCCAAGTGAACCAAAGATTTACATGTAAAAATGAAACTATATTTATTCATAAGGTTTGTGTATGCAGATTCTAGAAACTCCTACAAATCAATCAAAGGCAACTCAACAGAAAAAAGAGCAAAAGACTGGGGCAGAGATTTCATAAAATAAGAGGTCTAATTGGCCAGTACATCCATGAAAAGATGCTAACTTCATTAGTGCTCAGGGAAATACAAATTAAAACCACATTGAAATACCACTACACAGTCTCCAGAGTGGTTAAAGTGAAAAAAGACAAAACACTTGGAGAGAATGTTTAGCAGAAAGAACTCTCAGGTGTTGCGGGTAGGTGTGTCAGTTGGTACAATCACAAGGGAAAACTGTTGGGTAGCATCCACTAAAGCTAAGCTTATGCCTACCTTGCAACACAGCAGTTTGCCTCCTAATATATATGTCCAACATACACATATTCCCGTGCTCACCAAAAGACAAATACAAGAAGGTTCACAGCAGGTATTCAGTGAAAACATTTCCTTCCAACCCTGTCATCCATCTGTTCTGGGCTTCTTACTCCATAAGATAAAGATATCTTTATTATTCAAGCCCTTGCTCAAAATGTTGGATCACCACCAGTGGCAGGAGCAATGTTTAACAGCTTATTAGAAATACAGACTCTCGGGTCATGGCTCAGATATACGACATTGATATCTACATTTAACAAGATCTCCAGATAATTTGTCCACCCATTAAAGTTTGAAAAGCCATAGTCAGATTCTCTTCTGTTCCTGCTGACTGATATAGACATAACCCTAAGCCTCCTCTCCTTTCAACTGAGGTATTTACTGGCTACCATCTTGTACAGATAAATTTACACCCTTCTCTTTGCTCAAGCTACATATTTACATTATCCTCTGGGGCAGGGGGTGGAGGGCCATGGTTAACAACACAGTAGAGTCAGAGTACTTGAATGAAAAATCTTTCATCTGCTTGTTTGTTTGTTTTTTCATTTATTTTTATTAGACCTGCTTGTTTTTTAAAAAGAAAAATAGATTTTTTAAGAGCAATATTTTTAGGTTCACTGTAAAATTGAAGGGAAAGTACAGAGAATTCTGATACACTTACTGCTTCCTCCCATACACAGCCTTCTCTCCACCAACATCTCAGCACCAAGGGGAACACGCTTTCACCTGATGAATACACATTGGCACACCATTATCACCCAAAGTGATAGATGCACCGCAGTTAATTTTCCATCACCTGCTGAGGGACATTTTGGTTGCCTCTAAGTTTTCACAGTTACTAATAAAGCCACTATTCCTGATTACTAACAACCTGCACTCAAGTGTCAACTGACATAAGTTGACTAAATACCAACGAGCATGACTGCTGGATTGTATGGTAAGGGTATGTTTAATTTTGTAACTGTCTTCCAAAGAAGCTGTATCATTCTACATGCCCACCAGAAGTGCATGAGTGTCCCTGTTGGTCCACATCCCCGTTAGCATTTGGTCGTGTCAGTGTGCAGATTTTGGCCATTCTAATAGGTGCGTAGTCGTATCTTGTTGTTGTTTTAATTTGCATTTCCCTAGTGACAGAATAACCCACTCCAGTATTCTTGCTTGGAGAATCCTGTGGACAGAGGAGCCTGGTGGGCTGCTGTCCATGGGGTCGCACAGAGTCGGACACAACTGAAGTGACTTAGCAGCAGCAGCAGAAGTGACAGAATGTGGAGCATCTTTTCATTCATTTACTTGCTATCTGTTTATCAGCTGTGATGAAGTGTCCATTAAGGTCTTCAGCCCATTTTTATTTTTATTTTTTTTCAGCCCATTTTAAAATCAGGTTGTTTCTTTTCTTATTGCTGAGTTTTAAGAGCTCTTCGCATGTTTTGAATAACAGTCCCTTGTCAGATATGTCTTTTGCAAATCTTTTCTTTCAGTCTGTAGCTTATCTTCCAATTCTCTTGCATTTGTCTTTCACAGGACAGAAGTTTTTAATTATAATAAAATCTAGCTTATCAATAATTTCCTTCATGGACTGTGCCTTTGGCATTATATCTAAGAATTTGTTGCCATCCCTGAAGAGTTGTAAGCAGAGGAGAAAGTGAAAGTGAAAGTCACTCAAGTGTGTCTGTTTGCAACTCTATGGACTATACAGTCCACGGAATTCTCCAGGCCAGAATACTGGAGTGGGTAGTTGTTCCCTTCTCCAAGGGATCTTCCCAACCCAGGGATCGAACCCAGGTCTCCTGCATTGCAGGCAGATTCTTTACTAGCTGAGGCACCAGGGAAGCCCAAGAGGAGAAATAGGACTCAGTATATGTTTTTAAAAAATTATTCTGAAAAAAAAAAAAAAATTATTCTGGTTTAAGGATTGGAAGAAGGCATGGGGGAAAGCAAGGAGGTTTCTAGGCCACAAAAGAGCTACATCATACAATTTAAAGTAGCGAGGGGTGGAGTGGGAATAATTTATATGAAATACAATGAAATCCCATGAAGAACTGGGCAAGGTTTGGTCTTGTCAAACAATCCTTACTGACAATTCAGGAGAAAAGTGGACAGATGTCAACTGCACCTTGGAGGTAGAGCTGACAGAACTTGCTGACTCTCAGATATGGGAGGTAAGGGAGACAGCCTTCTAAAACAGCTCCCAGTAATCCTGGTATTCAGGCCCTTGTGTAATCCTCTCCACTTAAGTGTAGAATGGGTTTAATGCCTTGCTTCCAATAAGAACACGGCATTGTGATAGAATGTCACTTCCTAAAATAGATAATGAGACTGTCACTTCTATGTTCTCTCTCTAGCTCTTCTGATGTCCTTACCCTGATAGAGAAAGTCACCTGGCAAGGCACTGAGGGTAGTCTCTGGCAAAGAGTCATCAAAACAGAAATTCTCAATACAATGCTCTGAAAGAAACCACCGCTTTCAACAACCATGGGAGTCTTAGAAGCAGATCCTTTCCCAGTTGAGCCTTCAGTGGAGACCACCACACCTGGACCAACATTGATTATAGCCTTTTGAGAGTCTGTGAAGCAGAGATCCCAGCTACACTCTGCTGGTTTCCTACCCACAGAAAGCATGAGATTGTATGTGTATAATATGTTTTTTTTAATATTTATTTATTCAGCTGTCTAGTCTTAGTTGAGGCATGTGGGCTTAGTTGCACCACGTGAGCTTAGTTGTATGTAGAATCTTAGTTTCCTGACCAGAGATCAAACCCACATCCCCTGCATTGGAAGGTGAGTCTTAACCACTGGACCACCAGGGAAGTCCCTGTATGTGTATTATCTTAAGCCACCAAATTTGGGGGTTTGTTATACAACAGTAGATAACTAATACAAGTGTGAGCTAAATAGAGAAACCAAGGATGCTTCCTACCTAATTTCTGGCTTGAGCATCTGGGTATCTAGACATGCCAAAATTCCAAGGGAAAGAACAGATTTCTGGGATAGAGAGACAAATAAAAAAAGCTTTTGGTATATTAGACATCCAAGTGAAAAACTGGGTGAATCCTAGATAATGTATCTGGAACCCTTTTTCCATGACATTAGATGTCAGAGCAGTAACCAAAACATGAATTTGAACTCAGGGAAAGGAAGTAAATCAGGCCTTTCCCTTGTTCCAGCAAGGCTGAATAAATCAGGGTCCTCTGTTTGTTCAAACCTAGCTGGCCCAAGTTCTATTTTGGTATCTGAGACCAAAACCTTAACTGCTAGTCATGTGTGACTTGGCCTCATTTTATTCTTGTTGCACGTGTCTCTTCTTGAGGAAGAGAGGAGGTAGCAAGACAGAGTTTGGAAATTCTTGCTTCGCTTGGTCACATACCAACATAATAATGATCATTTCTGAACTTAGAAGGCCTGAACATCAGACCTTAGCCTAACCCAACGTTTTTCCATAGCATCGCCATGTTGGCAGTTGGCCCAAGACATTTTTTTTTCTTTAAAGGTATTTTATTTATTTGGCTGCACCAGGTCTTGGCTGTGCCATGCAGGATCTAGTTCCCTGACCAGGGATCAAATCCATGCCCCCTGCAGTGGAAGCACAGAGTCTTAACCACTGGGCCACCAAAGAAGTCCCAACCCAGAATGATTTTTTGTGTGTTACTGGAGTGTCCTAGCATTGTAGGAGGTCTAGCATGTGCCAGTAGAATCTGCCAGTTATTGACAACCCCAAACATCCTTTCCACAATTCCAAAATGCATCTTACTGAGACAGCACCTCACCCTCGGTGAGAATCAGTGAATTTTTTGTGCTCACTCACCTGCAACATCTGCCATACACACCCGGAGCCTGCATCCTGCCATCTCCCAGGTACTTGCTCGACCAGAGATTTCAGGTGTTTATATGGACTCATTCTTAGAACTTTAAATACAATAGAATTTCAAAGAATTAAAATGTAATGCTAATATAAGAACCATTTGGAATATAATTGAATTTTAGGTGATGTAGAAGGCAACATGGAATCTTGTAGAACCTCAGAGACAGTGCCATAACTAGCGTTCTTTGTTCCATGGCCAAGCTGAAAAGAAAGTTAATAGAACACTGGCTGTCAGTTCACGATAAATAATAAGAGGAGGAGCCCTCATGGTTCAGATTTAAGATGGGATGCCCTGGAAGAAGAGTCAGAAACTTCCAGAAACTTGGTCTGATAATTCTGGCTGTTAAAGTCTCAGAAGAATGCATTTCTCCACCGGGTTGTGAACTTATTACTCTATCTCAAATGTATGTCAGAAAGCGTGCCTTTATGTATATAGGACAAGCTCTGTTTTACTGTACTAATTATCACTTAATTGGTGCTTATGTTTTATTGAGCAGCAATTGTGAGCTAAGCACCGTGTGAGTTTCTTCGAATGCTTTGTTTAAGGTAAGGCCCACAAACACCTCTGGGGAGAACAGCAATACAATCCCAGTTTGCATGGAGGGAAATAAAGGCTCAAGAAAGCCGTGCAAATTGCTCAAGATCACTTAGCCAGTGAGGTGTACAGGCAAATTTCAAACCCAGACTCTAAAATTCGCTCTGTAACTTCTTTAGACTATATGGAGCTGGAATCATGTTATCGTACAGCCAGGCCTTACAATGGCCAAGCCAGACAGGGATGTCCCGGCCTCATCGGACTTGTGGATAGCTGCGTGGACAGATGGATAAAAATAAATGACGGGGGAAATGCATGGGATAATGAGGGAATACAATGAACAGGGGATGGAATGGAAGAGTAAGTGAGTGAGTGAAATGAGGAACTAAACGAGGGAATGGAAGGGAGTGGGAGAGAATGGGTCAGTGGATGGATGGATGGGTGAAGGAGTAAGGGGCTTTGAGGCGGCCGGACCAGAAGACGGAGCGCGTAGCTGCCGGCGGGTGGGCGGACGGGCAGCTACTCCACACAGTACGGTAGGCGCGGGCTGCCCCTCCTCGGGCCGGCTCACGCCTCCCCCTCTCTCCCTCCCTCCTCTTCCTCCTCCGTCGCGCGCCCGCCCGCCCGCCCGTCGGCCGCCCGGACCCCAGTCCCCGGCGGGCGGGCGGAGGAGGCGGCCGCCGCGCGCCGCTGCCCTCGCCCCGCCGCCCGGGGCGCCGCGATGCTCAGTGGTGCCCGGCCGCCGGGGGGCCGCCGCCGCCGCGCCGCACCATGAAGCTCCGCAACAAGGCGGCGGCGCTGCTCCTGCTCGCGCTGGCCGCGCTCCTGCTCGCGCTTCTGTCCCTGCGCGCCGGCCGCGCCGCACCCGCAGCGCCCCTCGCGCGCCCCGCGTCCACCCCGCCGCGCCGCCCCGCGCCGGCCCCCGCGCGCCTCCCCGGCTGGAGCGCCCTCCCCGGGGCCGGCCCGAGCGCTCGTCGGCGCCGGCCTCCTCGTCTGCGCCCCCGAGCCGGCCGTCGGGGCGCCGTGAGCCTGAAGAAGTCGGCGAGGTGAGTCGTGGCAGCCCCGGAATCCCATCCGTGGACCCGTGTCTCCCTCCCTCCAGCCGTGTCAAGGCCAAGGGAGGCTGTGGGCTGGAGGGGCAAACTCCAGGTTCACCCACGGGCTGCCCACTTTTACGTCTTACCCTGCTAAAAATGAAAAATCGTCTTCTTGGAATCCTGTTAACAGCGCAGTGCTGGTCATCACGTACCTTTTGGAAAGGGAAATGTCAGGGGAAATGATAGGCATGTTACATTCTCAACTGTCCGGGCAAAAGC
Organism: Cervus elaphus; assembly: GCF_910594005.1. NCBI lineage: Eukaryota > Metazoa > Chordata > Mammalia > Artiodactyla > Cervidae > Cervus > Cervus elaphus. Next base: position 40,536,425 of record NC_057838.1, on the reverse strand, counting down.
GTATATTTTCATTTTTCCAAACTTGCGCCCTTTGTTTAATTTCTCAAAAGCCATTGCGATGCAAGAATGCTTTATCTAACGCTCATATTTCACTGGAGATTTTTTTTTTAACCAAAAACTTAGATCTGATTGAGTTGGAGAAGTTAGATTTTTGCTAAGTACTGGCTGTCTCTTATTGAACCTCGAATTGCCCTGTGGTTAGAACAGAAGAGGCACTCTACCTGAGGGTGTTAAGAAGAAGTGTTCTCCCAGGAAGGAGTGATGCGTGGCACGGGAAAGACAGTGTGGCTTTGCTTGTTATTCCTTCTTTTTCAGACTCCTGTATGGTCAAGAGTCCTGCAAGGAAAACATCTTAGCCTTCAACATTCTGTTTGATATCCTCTTTCTCTACACAGAGCTTAAGCCGCCACAGCTTTTCATCAGAGCGTTTTATCTTTGGCCTTAGGGTTGCTGGAACGCCTGCAGGTTAGGGATTTGCGTTCATTTCCTTTGTTGTGGAGAGAGCTTTTTAACAATCCCCCTGGCTTGTAACCGTCTGTTTCCTCTACCCTTTTGAGGCTGTTGATGTTTCTAACTGCCAGTTGCAGCGTCCACCTTTGCTGGGCTCCCTAAAGACTTGAAACGACTGGAAGACTTCTTTTTGACCATAGTGACTAAATCTGGTTTGACGTTTTTACTATGAGAAGTCAGGAGACCTCAGTAAGTAGCTGTGTCAGCTTTTGTTTCTCTTCTGCCTGATAAGAGATGTACAGATGAGTAGGGATGAGTTTCAGGGGCAAAACCCCCAATGACCTATAGAATTGTTTTTGAGTACTTGGGACCATTTATAACCTCTTATGAATGTATTTGCTCTGTAAGGATATTTCTGTTAGGAACTAAATAGGGTTTTCCCTCCTAGGTACTAAGGTTTCTTGTAATGGGTTCTAATACAGTTTAACTACAAGTTTGCTGTGATTTGTAAGTTGATGGGACAACTTGGAAGATAATAAGATTGGACACCATTTGTCACGGCTAACTTTTTACGAGGCATAGTGTTAACCTCAGTGCATTAAAAGTCATTGTTAATGCAGATTATGTTTCTTAATTACACCATCGGTACCATAACCCTATAATGGTGGTTCTCCCAGAGTGCTCTTTGAACCAGCAGCACCAGTTTTACCTGGGGCTTTGTTAGAAATGCAGTCTTACCCTTCCCTTCTTCCACCCCACCCCTAGACCCTCTGAGTAAGAAATCAGGAGGATGAGGTCAGTAATCTGTGTTTTAATAAGCCGTCCTCTTGTTTCTGATGCACACCAAACTTTGAAAGCCTGCTCTAAGTAAGCACTAATCAAGCACTAATATTATCCCCATTTTACAGATAAGTAAAATATTACACAAGGTTTAGTAATTTGTCTAAGTTTCCAAGGTGAGGTTAAATATCCCAGCAGTCTGGGTCCAGGTTGAGCCCTTTAGTACTAGTCCACATGTCATACACGAGGCTTGCCTGCATTCATCATTTTCCTGAGATTTTTTTCTAAAGAAATGTGACCAATTTTTGGAACTGTCTTCATCCTTCAAGGTGTTGGGAACACTGGGGCAGCATCTTCTTGTCTCTATCTGAACAAATTGGCTCTGACTCAGAAGAGATCACGAACAGAATCCAAATGGATGTTTTCAGGAAGGACTATTTCCATGAGCAACAGCACCTCCTGAAGTCATTTTTCTTCTGAACATATCTTGTAGATTATCATGGAAATCATGGCCAACACCATAAGAATAAAAAACAAAATTTTGAAAGTCAGGAAAGAATGAAAAACAAAGAAGCCGCAGGAAGTCTCAGGCTCAAATGCATAAATGTGAAAGTCCTGTGGCAAAGCTGACATTTTTGAGGCCTTCTTAAGGTTTCTCTTGCTACCTGGACGGGAATGGTGGCAGAAGCAGTAAGGGAGCAGGGGGCAAGATCTTTGCATGGACGCCTTTGTTGCCTTCCTAATCCTGCCTGGGTTAAATTTTTGTGGTTTAGGAGGAATTTCATTTTAGGGAGGGAAAAGTAAGCCTCGTATTTTCAGAAAATGAGTGCTTTAATCTCCTGATGTGGCTAGAATCCAGAAGAGATGAAGGCTACATGCGTGATCTGGTATCTCGGGCCTGGGGAGTAGTCAGCAGAAATTGTGGGGCTGGATGAGACCCAGTCCACCACCTGCTGACCATCCTTCCAGGGCTGCACTGCGTCCTGCAGGGTCCTGGTGTAAGTGAACTCCCGCCACGTCAGCTCAGCAAGCATGGCATTCTCCTTCCACATCTTGTTTTCATTTCAGAGACGTTTCCAGGGATTTGCCTAAGTTAGCAGGCAGACCCTACAATTTTATAAGTAGTCATTTGTATGCAATCTGTCCTGTGGTGGGCTCCCCTTTCCATAAATATAAAGCCAGGAGGTGAGGTCTGAGTTTTAGGTCAAGGGTGGAATCTGAAAACGGACACCACACTCTTAAGTAGCGGTTCCAGGGCACAAGAGAAATGAAATCTTCCTTCTATTTTGGGTTAGTTTTTTTTTTTTTTTTTTTTTTGGTGATTTAGACCTGGCTAACTTCCAAAACAAATTTGAGACGACTAACAGTAACTGACACATATACAATAAGGCCATTGAAATACTTATGAAACATGAAAAGTCATAAAGAGGAGGTGGGAAATAAGTACTGTTTGTCTGAGACTAAGGCCTCTATTGTTGTGAGGATTAAGTGTTCAATTTAGCTCTAAGCTTCCTGGCAGCCATGTCAAAAAGGGAACCTTGATGGCCTGTGTTATTTTCTTTGAATGATAAGAGGAAAAGTTTATCAAGAGGGATCATTTTTTTTTTTCATGGAACTGAATCCTAAAATGAGAACCTTACATTAGAATTGATTTCAGAAGACCGTCTGTCCAGCGTGCTTCTGAATACCCTTTGAGCCTGCCTACAGAAGAGGAAGTTTAATATAACTGCCCATCAGTGTGATAGGAAAAAGAATTTGTCATCTGGAGTCCACAGGATTGGGTTCTATTCTGGAACCATTTCACCCTAATTTCTATATTGTTCAAATGAGAGTCGATTCACAGATTTTCTAAGATCTCTTTCAGCTCTGCCATTTGACCGTCCTGTGATGAGATCATCAAGTTCAGCTGCAAAATCCCAGCAAGGACTGTTGCTTAGCCCTTTGTGCTGTGTCTTGCAAAATCACTGTTTCTCATTTATTGGCTGTAACCTAGAACTCCTGCGGATTAGTCAGCCTCCACCCTCTCCTGAACTTCTCTTCTTTGTCTTTTGCGTTAGCCTGGATAGTGCTGTTTTCTCTAGAAATATGGCTTCTAAGGGAGACTTGGGATTGTCTAAGCCCCTCTGTGATTTTATTCCGCAGTCATTCAGCAGATGTTTATTGCACATGTGTCCTGAGTCAGGTACTTATTGTGCAATGGGAGGTGGAGTTTGAAAGAGGGATGACAACACAAAAACACATTACATATTTGGCAGCCTCCACAGCTGCCCCAGTGAGAGGAGGCGAGCATATTTGCTCATCAAGACACAGCACTTCCTGCAGTTCCCTTTGGTCTCTGAGAGAAGTCTTCTCAGAGGGTTCAAGCCTGAATAAAGGTCTCACTAAAGAGGGACTATGTTATACAGCAAAATGCCAGGCCTGTGGCCAACCTATAATTAACTGGTCACCCCAGAGCACGTTATAGACCTCCAGATCTTGAGGACCATCTATGATACTTGGTCACTGTGAGTGCAGATTCTACTTTCACATTCATTTTTGTTGATTGCTCCCTGAGACCCCTCTTTCACCCTCTCCATGAATTCATTTAGAAAGTCCTCTTGGTTTTATCTCAAAATATAACCCCAGTCCCACCATTTCTACCACTTTCATGGTTACCACCCAGCTCCTGAACACCGTGGTTCGGCCTGGACCGCTATAGTAGCTTGTCTTTGACTTGGGGTGTCCACTCTAGCGCCCTCTACAGTCCATTTTCTATACAGCTGTTGAAATAATCTTAAATAATGTGACAGAAAGTTTGCTGGCTCCAGTCACTAACTTCACATCATACACAGTAAAATTCGGTTTCTTAGTGTGGCCTTTGAACCCTGTTTCAGGCCCATTTAGCTCTCTGACCTCATCTCCTATCCCTCCCCACTTCACTCACTCTGCTTCAACCACTCTGGCCTTTAAATACACTCATTCTTACCTCAGCATTGCTTACTTTTTACTATGCCAAAATGTTCTTTGCTCCTATCCTTGTGTGGCTTCTAGCTTCCTCATTTCTTTCAGGTCTATGCTTTCAGGTTTTCGCCTCAGAGGAGTCTTCCCAGCTGGGACCCTGCCCATCATCCTCTACCTCCCTGCTCTTAAGTGTTTTTTTTTAATAGCACTCATCATTATATGAAGATACTACTTTGCTCCTTCCCCCTTCATGCACGCTTCATGTCTTGTTAATCAATGTAGAGCTGGCACCTAGAACAGAGATAAGTGTCAGTGGGTACTCAGTAAATATTTGTTGAGTGAACTAATGAATGAATGAATGAACACAGCACCCCCCCTTATGCCAGCACTATACTAAGACTTTGCTTCTATTATTAAATTGCATATTACTTAATAATATTCAAAACATTCTTATACCTTTTAGAGAGGATCTCTAATAGTAGCATCCTTTCAAGAGAGGGAATATTTTTCTTTTAATAGGTTTTAATTTTTTTAGAGGGCTTCCCTCATAGCTCAGTCGGTAAATCATCTGCCTGCAATGCAGGAGACCCGGGTTCGATTCCTGGGCCAGGAAGATCCCCTAGAGAAGGGAATGGCAGCCCACTCCAGTATTCTTGCCTGGAGAAGTCCATGGACAGAGGAGCCTGGCAGGCCATAGTCCACGGGGGTCCAAGAGTCAGACACGACTTAGCGACATTTGTGGAAAAGTTGGGGAGTATGTAGTCCAGAGGGTTCTCGCATATCTTGTACCCAGTTTCCTCTCTGATTAAAATCTTACACTGGTATGATACATTTGTTGTAATTTACCAAATAATAGCAGTATGTTATTACTAATGTTTGGTGTATTTAGATTACCTTAGTTTTTACTTAGGGCTCTTTTTTAGTTCCAGGATTTTATCTATGACATCATGTTACATTCAGTTGTCACATCTCTTTGAGCCCTTCTGGGCTGTGGCAGTTTCTCAGACTTTCCTTCTTTGTTGATGACCTTGAGAGTTCTGAAGAGCACTAGTCAGGTATTTTGTAAGATGCTTCACTGTTGGAATTTTAGTCAGTGTGACTCTGGGGCTATGAATTATCAGGAGAAAAACCATAGAGGTATAGTGCCATTTCATCCCACCATATTAAGTGTATATACTATCAACGTGAATTAATGTTGGCACCGGTCACCTGGGTGAGATAGTGTTTGTCAGCTGTCTCCATTCTCGACTTACTCTTTCCGGGTCTCCACACTGCACTCTTTAGAAGGGAGACACTGCACAACGGCCACGTAAGGAGTGTGGAGTTCTGTTCCCCCTCCCTGAGGATGGACCTCCTGCCTAATCACTCAGTCAGGTCCAAGTCTTTGTGACCCCATGGACTGTAGCCCACCAGGTTCCTCTGAATGGGATTCCCCAGGCAAGAATACTGGAGTGGATTGCCGTTTCCTTCTCCAGGGAGTATGGAATATCTGTATATAATTTATTTGAAAGTCTTTTTTTGTGTGAGCTATTGTGTTTCTTCTCCCCCGTTTATTAATTTATTCAGTCATAAGTCAGTATAGCCTCATAGATATTTTATACTCTGAGTTACAATGCAATATGACTTAATTTTGTTGTTGAGATTGTTTCAGTTCAAGTCATTAGTAGCTCTTACAGTTGGCTGCTATGCCCTTTAGACATACTCCCATCCCTGGGCTTTGGTTTTTGTTTTCATTCTTGTCTTTCTGGGCACTTTCTTACTCTCTGGCGCTATAAGAGGCTGCAGGCTCACTTCCTGTGTTTCCTGCTTCAGTCATAAAATCAGTCATTTCTTCCAGGAGACCTGATTTCTCTCATTGGAAAGTGGTATTAGAAGCCAAGATGTGGATACTCAGTATGTTTGTTGCTACTGGGGTGTCATTTAGTTTAGCCCTCACAACTGAGAGAGCAAAACATATATGTGTGTACTAACCTGTGTATGTACATGTACTTATAAAATTTTCCATGTATGACCATCTCTGTGTAAGTTAAACATGGGTTTATACTTAATGTCTCCAACTGTAGTCCACTACCACATGGATCATTCTAACCTCTAATCCTTAATTTTCTCAGAGAGGGAGTGTTTTTATTACCTAGAAGCACCAGCGAAAGTTTTCTCCCATCTTATTGGCTTTGTTTGGTTTAAATGCCTACAGTGTGGATGAGGAAATGAAAAGGAATAGAGGGGTGAGATGGGATCAGCTAATTAATGTAAACCAAGCGAGGTTCACCACTTAAGTTAGGGATGAGGCCAAATATGCCTGAACTGTGGGGTGGAGATAAAGTAATAGACGTTGTCGTTGGCTCCTGACCTCTATTTTCCCATCCCACCCCCAGATTGACAGTGAGGTGTACCTCCAGGCAATGGTCTAAACCTACCGTAACATCCCCATCCATGCCATAGTGTAATCTTTTTATACCCAGGACCAAGATATCATTTCATTTCTCTGGCGATAGTTACTGATCTTACAGGGGTTACATGACCCAAGCTGGCCTAATCAGCCAGAAGGACTTATTTTATGTTAGTGGACAAAAGACTTTATCCTCTAGATATGAACAAGAAAATGAACAGTGCCAATTGTCACTGCCATCCTCAGAAAACCAGCCTTGACTGAAGTCATCACTCTGGGCAGTAGAGAAAGATGAAGACTGTGGATCTTTGTGGACACTGCTCAACCCTGAGAAGCACAGCTCTGGAGGCCTGACCCTTCTTGAACCCTCCTGTTCCATACTGCAGTTGAGATTTCCATTATTTGCAACCAAAATCCTCTCCCGCCCTGCCATGATGTGCCATATGTGGTATCCTGCTTCCCTGACCAGGGTCATACCTGCATACCCTGCATTGGAAGTGCAGAGTCTTAACCACTGGACTCCCAGGGAAGTCCCTAAACTCCTTTTAATGGAACTGGATGGTTCTTTACATCAAAACCTAAGTGCTATTGATGAAGAAAAAAGGGAACAGCTACAGGGCCACACAGGAAATGAAGGTCCCTTACACCCTGGAGCTGCCATCCTGTGCGCTTGACCTTGTCCCAGGCAGCAGGTGATTCCGGGATAAGTTCCTAAGCCAAATTAGAGCCTTTGAGGGGTGGGGGATTTAAAAAATTGGGATCAGAGAGGCAGGATAAGGGAAAAGTATTTCTAGTGGCTGGAACTAGAAACTCAGGGACTGGCAGCTCTGTCTCTGCCGTGGAGAAAGCTGGAGAGTTCATGGACCCAGGATAACAAGGAGGGTTGAGAAGCAATGCCAAGCAACTGGGGTGGGGGTGGGCTGGGTGCTGACATAGTTCCCAAGGCCAGCTTCTGCCCTCTGCTGGCTGTTCTGGTCCATCGTGTCCGCCTGTGACCCCATGGACTGTAGTCTGCTGGGCTCAATTCTCCAGGCGAGAATACTGGAGTGGGTTGCCATTTCCTCCTCCAGGGAATCTTCCCAACACAGGGATCAAAAACGGATCTCTTGCATCTCCTTCAATAGCAAGTAGAGTCTTTACCACTGCGCCACCTCGGAAGCCCTAATCCCTGTCCTAACTTCCATGAATTGAGTTTCTGTCACTCACCACCGAAGAATTCTGACTGATGTAGATATGTCGCACCTGATTTTAACACCTTTAGAAAGGTTCATAACTAGTGGCCGTATTGACGCTTATCCTCCTAGAAACTCACAAGAGAGATCTCTTGGAAGAAAATTGAGAACAGATTTGTTTTCTTTGAAAATACTTCTCTTCATGTTACAGTTTACTGTAAGAAAATAAGATGTAAAGTTTTTTGTCATATCTATCTTGTGGGTGTGTGTGTGCTCAGTCGTGTCTGACTCTTTGCGGTCCCATGGACTATAGTTCACCAGGCTCTTCTGTCCATGGAATTCTCCAGGCAAGAATACTGGAGTGGGTTGCCATTTCCTACTCCAGGGGATCTTCCCCACCCAGGGATCGAGCACGCATCTCTTTCATCCCCTGCGTTGGTGGACATATTCTTTACCACCAGCACTACCTCTTATCACCACTTAAAATGCTTTTTCAAAAAACAAAAAAAGAGGCAGACTTGAAGATGGAATTCATGTTCCTCTATAGAACTTCCCCAGCACTTGATATATTTTATATCATGAAATTTTGAAAACTGCCCCAGAAAGAAGAGTTTCTTGATTCGATGCCTTTCTTTGGATTCCGTGCTATTTTGGCAGCCAAGAGCAGCTGCGGTGTGTTTGAGGGTGATCTTTAGATGCCCGCTTACCCCCAACCTCTTTTAGCAACAGAGAAGACTGTCATCTTCTGGTAAATACTCAAAGCCGTACAATTTAGACTCCAAGCTTTCCATAAGTAGGAGGCAATAGAGAACACATAATTTAAAATGCAATTTCCTTTTATATGAGAGAGAACTGGGGTCCAAAGAGCTAAAATAATAATAATGCACATAAAGCAGCAAGCACAGGCCCAGCTCATGGAGATCCGTCAGCATGTGACATGCTGTTCTGGGTACTGTTCTCATCCTGGTTGCTTTATTATTTAGAAACTGAACCCTAACTAGATCCAGCTGACTGGCTGTGTGGCTTTGAATGAGTCAGTGCTCCTCAGCAAATCTAGGCTTTCTCCTAAGTTCAAGGAGGAAATGAAACAATGTGAGTCAAATGCTGGCACGGAACCTGCAACACGAGAAGCTCTCAGCAAATGTTAACCAGAGCTAAGATGTGGATTCAGGCAGGCTTTTCCCTGGGTTGTGTCTTGAGGAAATGCGGACAGCCTCTGTGTATAGCTAATGCTATCCTAACCCAATGACCTGGTCCTTAGGAAAAGCTGGGGAAATAGATGGAACAGGACCCTTTTCTCTGTCTCTGGTAGAATTGGGTGATTTTTCTGGAGAGTTTGAGAACCCCAAAGTCTGACCATCTACAGCTTTGACTTCTGCTCAAGGGCAGAAAAGCTATTGTTTCTGAGCTTAGAAAAGCAGAGGGTAAGTGAAGAGTTTGCAGGAATTAGGCAGTGTCTTCAGGAACCAAAATGCAGGATTTTGTCCACAGACACTGCTCTTCAGGAGCCTGTGTTTCTGCTTCGGCTTGAACTCTTGCTCTGCTTTCTTCTCTCAATTTTGTGGGAATTACAAGGAGCCAGTTGTTTGACCGCTGCTCCAAAGTAACAGGCCTTAGTGTGCAAGTATCAGATATCATCCCTCAGGAGAAATGGGGTAATGGACTTCGCTGGTAAAGTCTGAGAAGTTTAAAAACTGTGCAAACACTTCAAACCTGATTTGCAATAATTGAGTATTGACACTTAAGTTTTTGCTGCTCTGCCTTGCCCATTTTGGGCATGGATATAAAGGATTTGGAGGAAAATGAAGGCTTCTGATGCATCTAAGTTAATATTTAATAATAGTGATGATGATAACGAATATTTATTGATGACTTAAAACATTCCAGGTACTATATAAAGCATTTTGCCACATTATTTCATTTTATCTTCATAACAATCTAAGAGATGGATACCGATATTGGATAGGTAGTACTCTTTTTAGTTGGAAGTGATGGAATCCTAGCTCCTCAGCTTAATCATAATCATATCACTTAATCATAAAAAGGGATTTACTAGCTCATAAAACTGTGAGATCAAGTAAAACTGCAAAGGAGATCAAGCTTCAGTCACAAATGTATCCAGGATGTCTGTCTTGTCTTGCTTGTTTAGTCACTCAATCGAGTCTGACTCTTTGTGGCCCTTTGGAGTGTAGCCCAGGCTCCTCTGTCCATGGGATTTTTCAGGCAAGAATATTGGAGTGGGTTGCCATTTCCTGCTCTAGGGGATCTTCCCAACCCAGGGATGGAACCCATATTTCCTGTGTCTCCTGCATGGCAGGCAGATTCTTTACCCACTGAGCCATCCGGGAAGCCCATCTGACCATCTTGCCTCTATTTTTTAGCTCTGCTTCCTTCCATGTGGGCCACACTTGTAGGTCAGTTTTTTTCTGTGTGATAGTTCCAACAGATCTGGACTTGTGACCTCCTCCTTTAGTAACCTTGAAGGAAAAGACTTTATGCGGCAAGAGTCCCGGGGCTGCCTCCGCTGCTCTGGCTTGGATCCCATACGCACCCAATCCCTGATGGCCACACCTGGGGGGAGGATATTTCAGCCCATCCCAACCTCATGGACTGAGAACTGAGGTTCCCACCAAAGAAAACTGAGGTGTCCTTAGCAGAAACACCTGGAAATGGATGCTAGTAAGAAACAAAAGCAGAGAACCACTGGAATCAATAAGCCCATTTTACAGATGGAAAATCTGAGGATTAGAGATGGTGAAAGTGTTGGCCCAAGAGATGGAACAGCCGAGTTGCAGGCTTAAAATCTGAAGCCAAGTCTATGTGCAACTGGATCTATATTGCTTTTTTTTTTTAACTTTAGCAAAGAAGGGTATTTATTGGTTCACATAACTTGAAAGTCCAGTAGATACACTAGCTTCAGACATGATTTGATCTTTGCTTACAACCACCCTGTATTTAAGAACAGATCTTGAAATTTGAACTGTTTGCTTGCTTTCCAGAATCCCTTTGAAGAAGATACCTTTAATTAAATCTCTTTTTTTTAACTTTGAAAATTGTTGATATTTATAAGGGAAAAAAATAGATTATAAAAGTTATCTAATCTTAATGCCTTCTATATATCTACATATTTATAAACACATACCCACATATATTGGTTATATCTCTGAAAGGTGGTATCTGCCTGTGTGCTCAGTCATGTCCAACTCTTTGCAACCCCATGGACTGTAGCCTGCCAGGCTCCTATGTCCATGGAGTTTTCTAGGCAAGAATACTGGGGTGGGTCACCATTTCCTCTTCCAGGGGATCTTCCTGACCCAGGGATTGGACCCATGTCTCTTGTGTGTCCTGCATTGGCAGGCGGATTCTTTATTATTGCACTGCCCGGAAAGTGGTATACCAAAATGTTAACAGAGGTTATCAAATTGGGTACCCCCTCTTTTACTTGTCTATATTTTGCAATTTTTATGCTAAATATATGCATTACCTGCATATTGATGAAACAATTTAGAGTATATTAATTATCATAAAAATTAAAAATCCCTTATTGGCCTAAGGCATAAGAAGATGGAAATCAGTTGGGGAAACTACTTTTCCTCCCTTTAGGTTGGTAGGTCCTTCATGCTCTTTTTTGGGGAATGAGATAGAGGTGCCCATTCACAGAATATATAATCCACACTCTTCTCCCTCATATGTCACCAGACATTTATTTCAAACAAGCGCTGCTGGTTCATATTTTTAAAATCTCAATAACATCTTAATTTGAAAAGAAAAGGGAGATGGAGAAATAGAATTCCATGTGTGTCAGGAACAATCATAAGGGGGAAAACTGAAACGAGAATTAGTCCAGGCAGCGTCCTAAAGTTTTGGAAGGAGAAGAATTATGAACGCAATTGTGTATAACCTCAGCTAAGGACAAGTGGCGAATGTGGACAGCATATTAAAAAGCAGAGACATTACTTTGCCAACAAAGGTCTGTATGGTCAAAGCTATGGTTTTTCCAGTAGTCATGTATGGATGTGAGAGTTGGACCATAAAGAAGGCTGAGTGCCAAAGGATTGATGCTTTTGAACTGTGGTGTTGGAGAAGACTCTTGAGAGTCCCTTGGACTGCAAGAAGATTCAACCAGTCCATCCTAAAGGAAATCAGTACTGAATATTCATTGGAAGGACTGATGCTGAAGCTAAAACTCTAATACTTTGGCCACCTGATGCGAAGAACGGATTCATTTGAAAAGACCCTGATGCTGGGAAAGACTGAAGGCAGGAGGAAAAGGGGATGACAGAGGGCAAGATGGTTGGATGGCATCACCAACTCAATGGACATGAGTTTGAGCAAGCTCTGGGAGATGGTGAAGGACAGGGAAGCCTGGTGTGCTGCAGTCCATGGGGTCGCAAAGAATTGGACACAACTGAGTCACAGCAAAGGGTGAGTAGATAGATTATGGAGGAAGAGATGGTGCAGGTTTACTATGGGAATCACACCTGGCGGGTCTCTAGCGGGTGCTGAAATCCAGTTCACCTTCAGATCACTGAGTCAAGAGCTTGAAGTAAAGATAAAGGCTTTATGTACCTAGAGGGGGCTTCTTTTCTGACTCACTTGTGTGTGGTCCCATATATAGCATCATAATGAAAAGCAAGGCTTCTTAAGTCTTGAGTTTGAATCCTGACTCTGCTACTTCCTAATCATAAACCATGTATATGTGTACAATGATGGCTAAAGGCAGACACACACACATACAAAATCACCACCTTTGGGCATTGACACCTATTGTTCTTTAGAGCTAGACTTTGTTTAGGAACACAGCCATGTTTCACATGTCGTGATCCAAGCAAAATATGAATTATTAATAATTGGATTCACTTATCAAATGATTTTATTAATCCTTCCCCTCATAGCAGATATTTTTGCATCGTGTCAACACTGATCATGTAATGCAGGGACTCCAAGGCAAATGCCAGCTTTTCTGTCTGTCTTGGAAGATTAAAGACTGTTGATTTAACTCCAAACCATGGGTCATTAAAAGTGATTTAACTGTTAGCACAGTCCTGGGCGTCATGTCTGGTTTGCTAAGTAAAGGCTCTACTCACAGCTTCAGTGTGGAAATTTTTTGTCAGGGGTTTCATGTGTTCCCAGACCTGTAGTTTGCAAGGAACTTCATTAGTGTCTCTGGCTGCCAACACTTAACATGGATATAATCACCCATCACCAGACTCTTTTGCTAGGAGCTAAATCAAGGTATTTCCACTTTTTCAACTGCCACTGTGACCTCATTTGCAAATCTCCATGTTCAAATAGCCATGGCTTCATCTTAAAAGAGATTCCACTGGGACAGGGGTAGGGGGAAGAGCATTCTACAAGTCAAGTCTTCCCTAGGGTGAGCATATTCAACTCAAATCTTAAAATTTGTCTGTTTCCCTTCCTTCCCACCTCTCCCCTCAAATTTCTGTGTTTCCTTCCCTATTAAAACTTGTCACCAACAGTTCTGGTTCAGGCTGTGATTTTCTGTCCAGCTCACACTGCCAGCCCATATCATAGCATCAGGTTTACCTGAGTTAATTTAGCCTGTCAGTTAAGAAGCCCTGATAACAGAGGTACCAGGAGACAGCAGAAAAGAGGGTCTGAGTAGAAGCAATTACTCGCGTTAATAATTCAGTGTGTTTTGCAGTAATGGGCTCCAAAGTAAATAGCACTACACATAAATGCCGTATTTCATTATTTATACACTCCAGAAATTGAAGTTTAATTAAGTCACACGCTTGAGACTTTTAAGCAATTAAGGAGACGCTCGTCTCCAGCAGTGCGGAGGTGATGGTTGAGCCTTCTCTGCTGTTCTGAGCATCATTTTTCATTGGATCACAGGGTGGGCTTAAACCAGGACAATGAGGGTGGCGTTTTCCAAACCTCAGTCATTCCTACATCAGCATCATGATTCTTAAGACTATACTACTGTATGCTAACTTGAAAAGAAAAAAACTTAAATCTATCCTTGTTATAAATGTGTGCTTTTGTGTACTTATTTAATAGTGGCTTTATTGCAATATAATTCAAATACCCTTAAAAGATGTACAATGTGGAGATTTTTAGTTTATTCACAGAGTTGTGCAACCGTTCCTGCTATCCAGTTTCAGAACAGTTTCATCACTCGGAAAAGAAACCCTATACCCATGAAACAGTCACTCCCCCTTCCCCCCTTCTGTGAGTTCCTGGTAACCACTAACCTGCCTTTTGTCTCTATGGATTTTCCTATCCTGGACTTTTTGTACATTTGGAATCATGCAACATGTAGTCTTCTATATTTTCACAAACTATTTTAAAGGTTCTAATATGTTGACACATGCATCAGTGCTCCATTCCTTTTTATTGCCACATAATATTCCTTTATACAGATATACCGCATTTTGTTTATTCATTCATCAGTTGATGGACACTTGGGTCGGACTTTTTGGCTATTGTAAATAATGCTACTATGAACATTTACAAATGTACATGTTTTTGTGAGAACAGTTGTTTTCATTTCCCTTGGGTGGATACCTAGCAGTAGAATTACTGGGTCATATGGTAGTTCTGTACTACCAGCTGATATATCAATACTTTGGCCACTTGATGCAAAGAACTGACTTATTGGAAAAGACCCTGATGCTGGGAAAGATTGAAGGCGAGAGGAGAAGAGGATGACAGAGGTTGAGATGGTTGGATGGCATCACTGACTTGATGGACATGAATTTGAGCAAGTTCCAGGAGTTGGTGATGGACAAGGAAGTTTGGTGTGCTGCAGTCCATGGGGTCGCAAAGAGTCAGACACAACTGAGCAACTGAACTGAACTGACTAATGGTAGTTCTATAGTTAAAATTTTGAGGAACTGTTTTCCAAAGCAGTTGCACTATTTTGTAGCCTCACCAGTCGGGCTTGAGAGTGCTGATTTCTCCACATTCTTAGTATATTTGTTTTTAAAGAAAACTTTTTATCACTGACATATATTGTTAGCAATAACATAAATAGAAGGGAATTGTCAAATCAAACACTAAGAAAACAAGACAGCTTTTCATTTCTAACTTGGTACTTGTGCCTGCTGAAGGCTCTCTAGCTGAGGCCTGCTGTCTTCTCAGTTGAAAAGGAGAATTTGGCAACATTAGAAAGACATACTAGCACTGTTGAAAAAGACATTGTTGAAAAAGAACTGAAAATGGAATAACATCTTACTGGGAGACTCAATGTTATTTGATGCAGTGTCTAAATGATAACTGCAATCTATGCATCACCTCTTCAGAACACAAGGAATTGGAGGCACTGATGGCAGTGCAAGCGTGTTTCATCTTGTTTCAGCTGTCAGCCCCACAGTGACCTCATACAAGGAGCTCAGAGGTGGCTGGTCTAATGTTTGCTATGTTTTTTGTTTTCCTTCTCATAGTCTGGATGTTTTCTAAGAACTCTTGGAAACTCAAAAATACTACATCCTTGATAGGATAATAGCTGTTAACCCAGTAAATTCCTTCCTGGGAATGTAGTGTAAGTAAATAATGCAAAAAACGGGGGAGAAAAATCTATTGACCTATCCATGTTTAGTGCAAGATTTTATATGTACATATATATATATATATATATGTATATTTGAGAAAAATTGAGAACAGCCACCATGAAAGAAATGGTAAGCCATGGTGTTTTAGTCAGATAACCAGTCAAAATGATGGTCATGAAGACTTGAAAAGTAACAGAATCAGATGAAAAAAGTAGAATATAAAATTGTATGTACACCGTTAGTATGTATTTTATTCGGTGGAGTAAAGACCAGACTATAACATGCAAAAAAAATTTTTTTATGGGGCAAGGATTTTTTTTCATGTACCAACCTTACTATTTCAACACATAATGTTTTATATTTTAAAAACAGAAAATATACATTGTGTGTTTTATTCCAACCATTTTTCTAAGGATTTTTAAAATTTACATTGCCTTATGTTGACTGTAAATAATATTGTGTGCTTGCTGTAAATTACAATGAAAGAATAGGTAATCACCAACCAAGGTAGGTTTTTGGAATGAAGTAAAGACCCTGATAGAAAAGAAAAGGGAAGGTGCTCCTTCAATGAGGTGGTCAGGGAAGCGTTATTCTACCATCAAAAGAGAAGGAGGTGGTTTTGCAAAGAGCTGTGCCGTGCCATCGCCTCAGTCGTGTCTGACTTTTTGTGACCCCATGGACTGTAGCCTGTCAGGCTCTTCTGTCCATGGGATTTCCCAGGCAGGAATACCGGAGTGGGTTGCCATTTCCTTCTCCAGGGGATCTTCCTGACCCAGGAATTGAACTCAAGTCTCTGCGTTGGCAGGTGGATTCTTTACCACTGAGCCTGCAGGGAAGCCCTGGGGAAGAACATTCCAGAAGCAACAGTGTAGTCCAGGATGTAAGCACAGCACTTACAGGAGTGTCTCAGGACATGAGAAGGAAAAGGTGGAGGGTATTCAGCTCACAAAACTGAGGATCAGGATGCAGGAGCCATCTTGTAAAGAGCCATTGAAGTCCCTAAGAGCCTATGGGGGTTGAAATGAGTAGGACATGGCTTAGCAATTAGACAACAAGAATATTGACAAGGACTGTGCTGGGAGATGTACTGTGGGCAAGAAGCTCAGCTGTTCGGGGAATGAAGAGGAGTGACCGGAGAGCTGAGAGATGACACCAGCAAGGAGGATGGAATAGTTGCACCCACAGGCTTCACCGTGGAGACACAGTGTCTGGACGTGTTGGGGAGGAGCAGGGGGGAGACCAGCTTCCGAGGCTCCTGGGACAGGGCAGGAAGGAGAGCTGCACTTGAGCGGTCGACTGGGGAGGTGGCATCCTCACAAGGCGGCATGTTTTCATTAGGCAAGAGGTGAAGAGAAGACCCGGAGAAAAGGCAGAGGATAGAGCTTCATTCCTGAAGGTGAGGGGAAGAGTTAGGGAGAGAGAGGAGAGGTGAGAGGTCAACTCAGGTGATGAGTTCCTGGCTGGAGATGAACTCCGGATGCTTGTAGTCCAAGTGTGTTAATATGCAAACTCTGGGGCTTCACCCCAGACCCACGGAATCAGAATCTCTCTGGGATGGGAGTTATGATATTAATAGACACCTCCTGTGATGATGATACGCAGTCAGGCTGGGAATCCCCTGCTCGAGATGGTATCTGGTGTCTCTTCCACCTATGAAAACTGGTAGAATGATGAAAATTTGGATGAAGGTCCTCAGTTCAGTTGCTCAGTCGTGTCCAACTCTTTGCAACCCTATGGACTGCAGCACGCCAGGCTTCCCTGTCCATCACCAACTCCTGGAGCCTGCTCAGACTAATGTCCATCGAGCTGATGCCATCCAACCAGTGAGCTACAGAGAGGGGATGGATTCATGGAGCATTTAGAGGATGACTCAAGGTGAGAAGAAAAGCAGAGTGAGTCCAAGGCAATCTGAAACCTATTTCTAGGACCTGTGTAAAGACTCTTTTTTGATTGCTAAGTTGTAAGTTTGTTTCATGCTGACTTAAAGGGAGGAGAATTTTTTGGCTTGATCAATAACCTTCCAGGGTTAAAGCCATACACCTGGATTCAGGTGCCCAAGTAATGCCGTTTGAGATCTGACCTGCCTCCTTTTGGCTCTGCTTTCCACTCTGTTAACTCCCATCCAGGGTCTACCAGTGCAGTAGCTGAGTTGGTTGCCATCAGCTTCAGCCTCAGCAGCAGGCCTGTAAAACTCCTGGACAGCAAATGTCTACTCCAGTCTTCTTTTATAAAGTGTAAAGAAGAACATAGTTAACCATCAGTCAGAGCAGTGGGAGTACAATTCCCATCTCCCATTCCCCACCAACACCTGGCAGCTCAGGGGGTTTAGAAGTCTGAGGTCTGTAGCCTGGATGTCCCTTGACCCTTTCAGGGTCTTCAGGTGACATTTGAGAGGGGTTTGTGCCCCATTGGTAAGATTTGGTGGAAGGCACACCATTTCAGCGCCCTTAAACTTGATTATTCCTTGTAGCCACAGAACACGAATGCTTATTACCTGAAGCCTGCGATTTTTAATGTAACATGAGAGGTAGCAGAGTAGGGGCAGCAAAGGTCTCATTAAATCCCAGCCACTGCTACTTGAACTGCCACCAGGAGAAGCTTTATTTGTCTTTTTTAGTACCTGTCACCAGACACCAAAAAGGACTGCAGGCCCCAGCCCCGGCTCTGTCTACCAAGCAGGCCCAAATCACTGAAGCCTGCAAAGAAAAGTGGCCTGCTGTGCTGCAGGGAAATGCAAGCTTTTTTTAATCAAGAAGAAAATAAAGTATTTGTCACATAGTTTGGGCACGTGAATAATACAGACAATTATGTCATGCATTTCTGTGTACCCTGCTCTCATCTTAAGAAATAAAAACTTAAGTGCCTGGAAGTAACCACTGCCTTGCCTTTGATGTTTCTCATCCTCATAATATGATGACTTTTACTCCATATGTCTGTGAACAACACGCAATGGTGTTTGCTGGTTTTTCGGCTTCATCCAAACTGTCTCATTCTATCACTATCCTGCTACCAATTGCTCTTTTTCCTCTTTGTCCTTATGTTCGTACATGACCTTCTGAGATGTTTATTTTCACTGCTGTGCAGTATTCCACTTAAACATGTCAAATATATTCATGATTCTCCTTTGCATGGACAGGAAAGTTATTTCCAACTTTGCAATATTATAAATAAGACTGCTGTGAGCATTCTTGCATGGGTCCTATGCAAATGTGCAAGAGTTTCTTCAGGTCTCATATGCAGGTGTAGAACCAGCAGAGTGAGGGTATATATATATCTTCACTCCTGATAGATGTGACCAAAAGACTTTCCAAGGTGTTTAGGTCAACTTAAATTGCCCCAGCAGCATCTGAGCTGTCCCCCACCTTCATATTCACTCTGAAATGTGTATGGTCCAACTTTTATTTTTTAAATTTCACCAGTCCAAAACAACATAGAATCTCCTTATTGTTTGAATTAGTGTTTTCCTGATTACTGAGGTTAAGACATTTTATTCATGTAGAAGTCCGAAGTGTAGAGCTAAATTAGGTGGAGTTGTTCTCTTTGGAGGTGGGGTAATGGCTCATATTTAAGACAGCTAAGCTGTTGCTTTTACTATTTTAGTACCTGTGGATACTTGTGTTTCTAAATATTGAGCATAATTTTAAGCAAACGAGTATGCATTAAATGTTTTGTAGCCTATTTTGGTTGGTATTTTGACTGACTTTTTCTTAATCGACTGTGGTTTTGGCATTACCTGTGACACATCCTTCCCATCCCTTTACATAAATTAGTTGGGAGTTGGCTTTAATAGCAGGTATGAAAGTCCATCCATGAAGCTGAGGGAGAGAAGACATCTGAGTCCTGAAGGCAAGGATTCTTGAGTTTACCAGGCATGCTTCTGATTTAGCACCTTTGCTGTGACTGTCCCCTTTGCCTGGAATCCTCCTCACCCACAAAAGCATGTGACTCCTTCCCTCCCCACCATCAGATTGTCATTGGATCTCGCCTTCTCATTGAGGACTTACTTCCCTGACTTTGCAACGTATAGCATGTTCCAAACCACCAGACACTCCTGTATCCCTCATGGTTCCACCCTGTATTTCCTGCTTGCTGGATAACTTTCTTTGTGAGTTACTTAATTATTATTTGCTTTGACTGTTACTCTTTCTTTGTCTTTCACCTACCACCTGTAGAATGTAGCTTCAGCAAGGGCAGTCATTTTGATCTGTATTGTTCACTGCTGTCTTCCTGGCACCCAGAAAGGTGTCTGGCACATCGTAGGCACTTCATATAGATTTATGGAGTAATGGGATGGAGTGAGCAAGGAAAAGAGAGCAGAGAAGAGCATTTCTGAGAGACAGTGCATGTGCTGGGATCTGAAGATGACTAGCAATGAGATGGAGAGCTGCAGTCTAAGTGTGACTGTGATTGTGAGTGGCTGCCCACCCAGGCTCCAGGCGCTGGAGGCAGATACAAGAGACCTAAGTAGAAGCCACAATCAGCAGTTTGGACTTGATCTACAAGGCAGTCGGGAGTCTTTACATGACTTTTATCCAGGGAGTAACACAATCCTATTTGCATTTTAGAAGACCATGACTCTGACGCCAATGAGGAGAAATCATAGATGGGGATAAGGATCAGATTGGAGGTGGGAGGACCATCTCGGGGGAGTCACAGTGATCTTGGTGAGGGAAGGTGATGCCTCATCAGGTAGCAGCAGGGAGCTGAAGAGACGTGGACAGTCTCAGAAGATACATCTCTACTGTCCTCTCCTCTGATCCCCAAAATCAGTAGAATCTGAGTAAGTCTATGCATCTGCACCTAACTAAGCCAGGAAGCCATGCTTCTACTCAGCATGCTCTTAAGTAATCAAACTGGAAAGTCTTCCGAAGTGTTCCACCCACATCTTCAACTTTCCTCTTGGTGAAAGAAATCTGGAGCACGGCCGCCTTTATTTGAGCGAGCAGTGAATAATGGAGCAGCACGCTGATTGAACTCGAAGTTTTTGGAAGGAAGGTAGCATTCCACATCCAAGCTCCCCTGGCCTCCAGATCTCTTGTGCAAGTAAATTAGTTTCATTTGTCTCAGGGCACCTTTTTCCAGGCCAACATCTTCCAGCTTGCCTGCAAATGTTTCTCAGTGGTGTGTTTGAGGCTTGGCTGTGTCTCCTTGTCTGGAACAAATTTTTTATTACGAGGAAATAGCTGGAAGATGATTCTGGACTCTTGGACCCTGTTCCCCTCTCAGCTGTTGACTGGGTATTTGATACCTTGGTAATTTTCAGCTTAACCTGTCCTCTCTCCTGCCTGCTTCTCATTACTAAGCATTTCACGCTGGAAGCTGAATTTCATACCTACCAGCTCAGCAGTCTTGAGCGAGACGGTTAAGATTAACACCTGTTTCTGTAAGACTCTCCCAAGATGTCACGGAGGCCCCATGTGTTGTTTTCTTTGCTCACCTCCTGGGTTTGCATGATTTTCCTTTGGTCCGGTGGTCATGCCTTCCACTTCAGCCTAAAACCCTCCAGATGATAGGAGTATCATGTTGCTTGTTTCACATGGGAAAGCCACTGTCCACCCTCGACTTGTTCAAATTGCATTCAAATCTAATTTCCATGGCCCATGTGAGTGGGAGCGCCACAGCCCTGTGTCAGCTGTCAGAGTTTAGCAATACCATTTCCAAACATGGGCCAGTAGGCAGCCAGCAGGCACTAGACAGCTGAATGCTGGCGGAAAAAAGCCTCAGACACCTATAGCAGTCCAAACAGTGACTCATCCTGCTATTGCCAGGATAAATATGGGAATAAAGGGTATTTTTCTCTAAGCAGGAAGAATTGTCAAAATGCTTATCACTTTATAAAGTATAACAGATTGTGCCTGTTCGTGTTTTGAAATGTTCTAACCCTCCACTAGCTTTTATTTTTCTCTTATGAGTTTAATAATAGCTTTCCCCTATTTTTCTTCTTTCTAGGAGGCCTGGAGAACTCAGGAGTTTCCAAGCTGTGCTGCCACCCGAGCTCTGGATCCACTTGGCGGTGGTGGCCTGTGGCAATCGGCTGGAGGAGACGCTTGTCATGCTCAAATCTGCCGTGCTCTTTAGCCACAGGAAGATGCAGTTTCATATCTTCACCGAAGAATCTCTGAAGCCTGAGTTCGATAAGCAGGTGATTGTGCAGAAATTGTGGCACCGAGTGTAGACAAGAGTGCACTGTGGACATGCATATCCTGTTTCCTAATGTATTTTACTGAAGACTCAGCTGTGTGCCCACGAACACTTGGCTCTGAGCCGTAAAGTTGTCCTCTATAACACAGGGATAATTACACCCCCTTAGAGAGAGATTGGGAGGATTAAATGAGGATCAAATGAGATGATGCACTTGAAGCACTTGACCCAGGGCTCCACCCCTCCTGGTGTTACCGACATTGTTCTCAGTGGGAGTCACGTAGCTTATTTTTATCTGTATATATATATATATATATTTTTTGAATGACAAATAATATGTGCTCATCAAAATAAATTCAAACAGGATGTTATAAATGTGAAACCTAGAAGTCCTTGCTACCCTTCTTCCCCCACAGAAAACTACCAGAGTCAACACTTTTGAGTAATTCTTCCACATTTTTTTCACATACAGGTGTGTGTATGTGTATTTGTGTATCTGAGAGGTTGAGTATGTGTGTGTGTGTGTACATGTATATGTGTGTACTCTTCCTGTATTGAGGAACAAGTGACAGTTTCCCGCCAGTACAGGGGAGCTTTGGAAACACCTCTTTTCTCTGGGCTTGTTGCGTGTGCGACTATAAACCGAGCTTTGTTTTCCTGGCAAGGCTTCTCTTGCAGTGAGTTCTTGAGTGCTGGCAGAGAGAGCAGCTGTTTTGTTTTGTATCTACCAACTTATGTCACTGGGGCTACATCCTGCCATCCGGGCAGCCACACTGAAAGGCCAAAGCAGAATGTTGGGTAACTAAAGACAAATAACTGAAAGCTGGAGAATGTATTATGATTTCTAAAGAATAAAAAAATCACTTTGGCATCCTCTCCTAGAGAAGCCAGGGAAGAAACTGTCTTGGGACTTGAAATTGATTGGCAAATACCTTGAGAAAGGTCTGCATCAGGGGAAGGGGCAAGCAAAAACATTGAAACACATGTAGGTAGCTTCTCTGAAGCTGTGGTATAAGAGGAATTATAATGAATGATAATAGTAATCATAATTTCAAAAATAGAACCGCCTTTATCAAGGGCTTATGATTTATGATTTACTGTTATTTAATCCTGATAACAATCCTTTGAAAAAGTTAATAACCATATCCATAGTTTACTAACTAATAAAATATCTGTATTTTACTAACTGAGATCTTTGAGGCTTAGGGAGTCTCAGTGATTAACTCATCTGATGTCAGTTCAAGGTTTCTGACCCATAAACCTAACTCGACTACTTCTCAAACTAGTAGACAGAAAACCCGGATTCAAAACTCAGGTCCACTATTTACCAGCTGCCTGATCTTAGGCAAGTC
Organism: Cervus elaphus; assembly: GCF_910594005.1. Lineage (NCBI taxonomy): Eukaryota > Metazoa > Chordata > Mammalia > Artiodactyla > Cervidae > Cervus > Cervus elaphus. The sequence continues at coordinate 40,513,684 of NC_057838.1, read as the reverse complement.
TCGGGGGCTTTTTTTGGGCTTCACTTTCCCCCTCTGCAACTTGGGACCATTGGGAGTGATAAAAAGAGATGCTTATCTGTACCCAAGATAGGCTAGGTCAGGCTGCAGTAACAACTTCCGGAAAGTTCAGATACTTTCCATACGCCTGCTACATGTCTCAGAGGGCCTCTCCACACGGCCCTCTTAACCTAGGACCACAGTTAACAGAGACCATTCTTGCAAGCAGCTGGCACCTGCTGGAACATTTGGCCTCTGCAGTTCTTGAGATGCCACTAAAGGAAAGATAGGGACTATCAGCTCCCCATGGTGCCTTTCACTCCCTCCGCTTGACACTGACATTTCTGTTCCTATTTAACTGTCCAGCGGCAGCCAGTCACAAGACCCACCCAACTCCAAAGGGGCTGAGAAGTATGCTGTGTTCAGGAATGGAGCGGAAGTGGCTATGGGCCAACACTAGTCGGGTCACGTACAGTATCCATTGAACAAGTATTTATTGAGTACCTACTACATGCTAGAAGTTGGGGCATGAGAATGGAACAGAACAGAATGCAGACTTAAATTTTAAAAAGAGAAGGAAGATGTATATATATAATTATAGATGTGTAACAGGTTGTGTTTTCCGAAGGGCCCCCAGTGATCCTGCCTCCTACTATTCACACCTTTATGTATTTTCCTCCTGCACTGTCCCAGGGCTGGCCTGCGTGACCAGTAGCATAGGGAAGAAGTGATGCTATGTCACTTCTGAGATTAAATTTAAAAAGTCACTGCACCTTCCATCTTGGTTGCACTCTTTCTCTCTTGGAGCCCAGCTTTTATGTCAGAGCAGCCCTTGCAGAAGACCATGCATTGAGGCATGACGACTTCTGGCCGACATTCATGTACATGAACTTGGAGACAGGACTTCTAACCCCATCCAACCTTCAGATGACTCACCCTCAGGAGGGTTCCTCAGCCAGAACAACCCAGCTCACATGAGATAATGAATGTTTGTGGTTTTAAGCTACTAAGTTTTAGGGTAATTTGTTATAAGGCAAGAGCTAATACAGATATTTCTATATACATAATATGTGTGTGCATGGATGTTTAGTAGCCCACCAGGCTCCTCTGTCCATGGAATTTTCCAGGGAAGAATATTGGAGTGGGTTGTCATTTCCTTTTCCAGGGATCTTCCCAGCGCAGGGATTGGACCCACTTCTCTTGCATGTCATGCACTGGCAGGCAGATTGTTTACCACTGTGCTACATGGGAAACAAAGAGTCAGAAACAGTTGAGTGACTGAGCATGAGCACATAACATGTATGTGTGTATAACAGAGTATGCCAAACGTCCTGCCATGTGACATCTGAGGCTGGCTCATAAAAAGGATACAGCTTCTGCCTGGTTATCTCTCGGGATGCCTGGCCCTGGAACCTAGTCACCATGCAGTGAGGAAGTCCAAATTCACCCATAGGAAGAAGCCCACCCAGAGAGAAGTCAGGTCCCCAGCTGGTAACTAACCTCCACCACCAGACATGTGAGGACAAGCCGTCAGATGATTCCAGCCCCCAGCCTCCAAGACTTGTAGTTGAGGCCCCAGACATTGTGGAGCAAAGTCAAGCCGTCCCTTCTGTGCCTTGTCTGATTTTTTGATCCTTGGAATCTGTGGGCGTAATAAATGGTTGTTTTATACTACTGAATTTTGGAGTAATTTGTTATGAGCCATAGTACCTGGGACGTTATAGATTAGGAGCTATTGAATGGGAAAATTTTGTAGCTACCTGTGCAGTTGTGTTACGTTTTGCGTTGCTCAGATGACTTTATCCCTTTGATGGCTCATTTCCTCAGGTCTTTGTTAGACCAGTGAAGCTCAATTGCAAAGGAAATTATAATAGGGTGTTAAAAATCACAGCAGGGCATATGGCCCCTTTCTTTTCCATGCTGAGATTATGGTGCCAGTTTAGATGTAAAACATTGGCTCTTTCTAAGTCACAGAATGTTTCTCAGCTTCAATTTCTTTATTTGTATCAAGCAAAAATCTATCATAGATACACAGAAGGCACAAATGATTCTTGCTCTGCTTGTTGTGGAGTATAATTGTGAGGCCGTATCAGATTCTGCAGATTCCATGGAATGTTTCTGTCTGGTGGGTACTGTATTAGCCCTGAAACTGTAGATCAGCAGCCTTTGGTTTCTGCTCAGCCATGTGAGATGCTGGTGTGGAGGGGCAGGTTATCGCATCCTTCACAGGGTTGTCAGTTAGTTTCAACACTGAGGCATTGTGGGAATATCCAGAGTGTCTTGTGATAACTTTCTGGGAGGCTCAGGGACACATACCTCAGCGTCAGAACAAAACAAAATGCTAATTGCCATCATGAACCCTCTGGAAACTGCATTGTGGGCAAGTGCTGTTTTATTGAAGTAGATTCTTTTTTTTTTTAAAGCTGTTTAAGAAGTAGAGTTTTTTTAAGCTGTAGATATTGGTATTTGCCATCTACATTGTTGATATTTAATATTTGAAAGTTTCATTTATTTTTGTCATCTCCTAATATAAAAGTTGAAAATGTCAACTGGTTGATTTCTTAACCTCTTCAGGCAGTTCACAATCAAATATACAGTTTAACTTTGCCCCAGACTCAGAACCAGAAAAAAGTAGGACACAGAAGTGGGGACAGCCACCAGCCCATTCTGGTGGGGTGCATGAAACATTGACATTCTGTAATGGTAGATGTAGAACATCATGCAGTTGTCAAAACCCATAAAATTGGATGATACAAAGGATGAATCCACATGTAGACTATGGGCTTTACTTGATAATGTATTGATACTGGGTCATCACTTGTAACAAATGTGCCACATTCATACAAGATGTTAATGATGAGGAAACTGTGGCGTGGGGAAGGGAAGGAGAAAGGATTATGGGAACTCTGTGTATTTCCTGGTCAATTTTTCTGTAAACATAAAGCTGCTCTGAAAAATAAAGTCTATTGATTAAAATAATTTTATTATAAGATTAATATAAGCAGAGAAAGTAATATACACTCCTTGTAAAAGTTTTAAAGAATACAGAAATATAAACATAGAAAATGACACCCCCACCTCTGTGGGTACCCACTTTTAACAGTGCAGTGCATGTCTGTTCAGATTTTTCTCTACATGTAAAATACACACAGGTATTTTCCCCTGTGTGACAGAACCATATGATAAATTTCTTTTTGCACTTTGCTTTTTCTAAAACCTAACTATATATTGTAACTATTTTTTCATAATGGCACATATGCATGTGTGCTAAGTCATTTCAGTTGTGTCCAACTCTTTGCGACCCCATGGACCATATGTAGCCTGCCAGGCTACTCTCTCCATGGGATTCTCCAGGCAAGAATACTGCAGTGGGTTGCCACATCCTCCTCCAGGGAATCTTCCCAATCCAGGGATCAAACCCATGTCTCATGTCTCCTGCATTGGCAGGCGAGTTCTTTACCTCTAGTACCACCTGTACTTTACCTTTACAATAGTCCACTGTGTAGTTCCATCATAATGCACTTTCCCAGTTCCTTATTATTGACTATTTAATTTGTTCCCAAGGGGATTTTTTTGTTTTGTTTTTTATTTTTTACTAAAAACTATGTTTTTGTGAAAGTCCTTGTACCTCTGTCTTGGGGTTTGTTATTACCACTTTCTAAATTGCCCTCTTGGAAGTTTTTTATAATTTACCCTTCCAGTGGTTAGGTGCAAGTTTCCCATCATCCTTGCCAACTCTGGATGCTGTTTTTTAAAATCTTAACAATTCAGTGAGCACAAGTTGTGGTGATAAAGTTAAACTTTCTTTGCATGCTACCTGAATAATTTCTACGTTGCCACTCAGAAGTTTTAGGTGTTTTCCATATTTCTGGGGTCTAATCACCCTCCCCTTACCTGCTATCTTTTTCAGCTTCGACAGTGGCCTGACTCATATACAAAGAAGTTTGAGCACAGAATCTACCCCATCACATTTTCGGCTGGAAACCCTCAGGAATGGAAGAAATTATTCAAACCCTGTGCTGCCCAGAGACTCTTTCTTCCGGTAGGAACACCTGCTTTTAGTAAGATGCTGTTTAGGAGAGAATTGCATTTGGAAACATCATGGAATTAACTCTGGTTTGTTTAGAGACATTTTAATTACAGTGGTTATAGTGGAAAATATGTTCCTCTTAGATTCTGTAGTTGATGCTCTTAATGATCTGGGTGTACAGAGAAGGTCCCTATGGTTGAGAAATTGTCTTTCTCAAAGACTGAGGGACTGAGAGTATCCAGAGCATTCTTGATTATGAGTCCTTGTGACTGTGGATCCACATTTACTAGCTCTGTGGCCCTCACTAAATCTAAACTTCTCTAAGCTTCACTTTCCTCCATAAGCTTTGCACATAGTTGATGCTCGATAAATGTTATTTTAGGTTATTATTATTTCTCTTAAAATAATAACTACTGCTAGATGTAACTATGTTGTTGTTGTTGCTTTAGTCACTAAGTCGTGTCTGACTCTTGCGACCCCATGGACTGTAGCTGTCACGCTCCTCTGTTCGTGGGATTTTCCAGGCGAGAATACTGGAGTGGGTTGCCATTTCCTTCTCCAGAGTATCTTCCTGACTCAGGGATTGAACCCTCATCTGTGACATTGACAGGCAAATTCTTTACCACTGAGCCACCAGGGAGACCCAGCTGTACTTTGCTAGGGAATGATTCAGAGAAGGTCCAGAGTTTCAGTTCACCTTTTCCATTTGGAGTGTTCAAATTGAATGTCTTTGTTTCCTTTTTAAAAAAAATCCTAAATAGAAAAGCACCAAAGATATACCAAAACTGACAATATCACTGAACAAAATGGAAGCTGTGACTTGTGCATTGCAGCCTTGACATTTGTGAAGGTCATGCTTTCAGTAAACGTTTATTGAGTGCCCATTAGGTGCTAAGCTCTGGCTTAGTGATGGCGATATGCCAGTGAGCAAGACACCCATGGTCTTTTTTATTTTTTTTAATTTTTATTGAAGTATAGTTGATTTACAATGTTGTGTTACTTTCTGCTGTACAACAAAGTTAGTCAGTTATAACTAACATATATCCAGTCTTTTTAAGATTCTTTTCCCATACGGGTCATTATGGAGTATTCAGTAGAGTTCCCTGTGCTACATAGCAAATCCTTAATAGTTATTTATTGGTCTTGCCCCCTTAGAGTTTGACTCTAGCATGGAAATGAACAAGAACTTAGAAATGTGATCCATGCTGAGATGGAGAACAGAGTCTCATGGATGTATGTAACATAGGGTTACACTTTGATCTGGGAGATATCTAGAAGGTTCTCTTGAGGAATGGCTTTTATGCTGAAATGTGAAAGAAGGAGTAGTAGCAGGGGGTGGTCACTGGGTGACGAGGGTCTGAGAAGTAACGAGAGAAAAAGGTTCCAGGTAAATGGAATAGTAGGTACATAGGCCCTACTACAAAAGGAGGAAAGCACATGTTTGAGAAGATAGAAGATTCCAGCAACTGAAAATAGAGTGCGGTGGAATAGAAGAGGTTGACTGGGTCTGGGGCTTGCAGACTCTATAAGCCATGTTGGGATGTCTGGTGTTTGTGTTCAGGACAGTGAGATGCCATTGAACAATTCTTAGCTTGGAAGTGAGGTAATCTGACTTGGGTATTGAAGACGATTCAGGGATTTCCCTGGTGGTCCAGTTGCTAAGACTCCATGCTCCGATGCAGTGGACTGAGTTCAGTCCCTGGTCAGGGAACTAGATTCCACATGCCACAACTAAGATCTGGCACAGCCAAATAAATAAATACATATTTAGGGGGAAAAAAAAGGATTCACTGGTTCATTACAGTACGGATAGTGGAATTGCTGAGACCAATTAATACTGACTTCAGCTATGGCGGTTGGTTGCCTTAGCGATGGATGCAGACCATGCCTCCATCCCTATGAGAGGTAAAGTGGAGGTGAGCAAAATTTCACCAAGGTTTCTGATCTGAACAGCTGTTAAAGTTGATCTGTTTGAAATTGCCAGGATGCAACTCTTTATGACCTACAAAAAAGGCTGTTTCTTTTAGTTCATATGAGTGTGTGTTTGTGTGTGTGTGAGCTCAGTTGTGTCCAACTCTTTGCAACTCCGTGGACTGAAGCCTGCCAGGTCCTCTGTCCATGGAATTTTCCAGGCAAGAATACTGGAGTGGGTTGCCATTTCCTACTCCAGAGGATCTTCCTGACCCAGGGATCAAACACACATCTCTTGTATCTCCTGCACTGGCAGGCAGACTCTTCACCACTTTGTCACCTGGGAGTGTATAGTAGTGCTATTTAGAGACAGAAAAGGGGACTCGCCTGGAGATCCAGTGGTTAAGACTCTTTGCTTCCACCATAGAGGGCATGGGTTCAACCCCTGGTTGGGAAACTAAGATTCCATATGCCACACGGTGGGGCCAAAAAAAAAAACAAAAAATGTAAAAACAAAACTTAGAGATGGAAAAGGCTATAAACAAATACCATTATTTGTAAGGGAGAAGATGAGTTTAATTAGAGTCATATTTTGATTTTGAGGTACCTGGGAAACACCCCCACAAGGAGTCCTTACCATCTGTTGGTCTGAAACCCTAACTGGCAAATGGCATTTTTAGCGTTTCCTATTCAGAACCTGTGAAAAAGAAACACAACCTGGATGTACTATTGGTGGCGATTTGCTGCACAAGTTCACTGACTACTAAATGAGCTGTTTTTCACACGGTACAACCTTTAGTGCAGGTTGTGAGATGGGATTCACTACATGAAACAAAGCAAGGTGGCTCAGATGGTAAAGAATCCACCCACAGTGTAGGAGACCCGGATTCGATCCCTCGGTTAGGAAGATCCCCTGGAGAAAGGAATGGCAACCCATTCTAGTATTCTTGCCTGGAGAATCCCATGGACAGAGGAGCCTGAAGGACCCCTGGTTACAGTCCAGGGGTCTCAAGAAGTCGGAGACAGCTGAGCAATTAACACTTTCACTTCACTTTCAAGAAGCAACTACCCTAAATCAGAAGTAAAATCTCTGGGTTGGTGTTATGAAAACCATTTGAGAAGACAAGAAAAAAAATCTCAGGCTTCTGCTTAACTGTTTTAGGGGGAAAATACTAGAAATCCCAAGTTATTATTGGAAAATTGTCTCCCCAACCTACCAAAAAAATAGTAACAACCCAGTAGAAGACATTTGAATTTTCCCTGACCTTGAATTGTGGCTTTACTGCCACTACTAAAAAAACAAACCTACCACTTGATGGTTTTCATTCATCCCCTGCTGAACAAGTCTATTCCATTTTGAATGACAAATGAGTGCTGGTATTCCTTATCTGCTTTTGATAATGGAAACTAGCCCTTCTTAAAAATAATAAAGAGAGATTGTGGTTGGCAGGACATTTACTTTCCCTGACTTGTATATCATAACAGAAGATTATAAACATGGAGTTTCTGGACATCAGTGAGATATATTGATCCTCTTGGTAATTTGAAATAAAGTCTAGGTGATGTTTTCCTTGAAATTTGTCTCTATAAAACCAAATCAGGGGTGCTGCTCAGTCAGTGCAGAGGAGATGGAGATCCTAAAATGCAAACATTCTGGCCCTGGTCAGTCAAATGACTACGAATCACAGTCTTACCTCTTTTCTGAGGGGGTGTCATCTGTAGATGAAACCTTTTCTCAGGTAAGTGAAAGAGAAAGTTGCTCAGTCGTGTCCGACTCTTTGCAACCCCATGGACTATACAGTCCATGGAATTCTCCAGGCCAGAATACTGGAGTGGGTAGCTTTTCCCTTTTCCAGGGGATCTTCCCAACCCAGGGATCGAACCCAGGTCTCTCACATTGCAGGAGGATTCTTTACCAGCTGAGCCACAAGGGAAGCCCAAGAATACTGGAGTGGGTAGCCTATCCCTTCTCCAGTGGATTGTTCCAATCCAGGAATTGAACTGGGGTCTCCTGCATTACAGGCAGATTCTTTACCAACTGAGCTATCAGGGAAGCCCTTTTCTCAGGTAAGATTTTACTAATCAGAGCACGAACCTTTGCAAGTCATCCTATTAGATTCTCAAATACAATTAGTGGAATTCAGATCACCAATTCAAGATTTATGAAGTCCTAAATCAATCAATCTAGGACATCCTGGAATGTGAAGTCAGGTAGGCCTTAGGAAGCATCACTACAAACAAAGCTAGTGGAGGTGATGGAATTCCAGTTGAGCTATTCAAATCCTAAAAGATGATGCTGTGAAAGGGCTGCACTCAATATGTCAGCAAATTTGGAAAACTCAGCAGTGGTCACAGGACTGGAAAAGGTCAGTTTTCATTCCAATCCCAAAGAAAGGCAATGCCAAAGAAGGCTCAAACTACCGCACAACTGCACTCATCTCACACGCTAGTAAAGTAATGCTCAAAATTCTCCAAGGCAGACTTCAGCAATACAAGAATCGTGAACTTTCAGATGTTCCAGCTGGTTTCAGAAAAGGCAGAGGAACCAGAGATCAAATTGCCAACATCCGCTGGATCATCGAAAAAGCAAGAGAGTTACAGAAAAACATCTATTTCTGCTTTATTGACTATGCCAAAGCCTTTGACTGTGTAGATCACAATCAACTGTGGAAAATTCTGAAAGAGATGGGAATACCAGACCACCTGACCTGCCTCTTGAGAAACCTGTATGCAGGTCAGGAAGCAACAGTTAGAACTGGACATGGAACAACAGACTGGTTCCTAATAGGAAAAGGAGTACATCAAGGCTGTATATTGTCACTCTGCTTATTTAACTTATATGCGGAGTCCATCATGAGAAATGCTGGGCTGGAAGAAGTGCAAGCTAGAATCAAGGTTTCCGGGAGAAATATCGATAACCTCAGATATGCAGATGACACCACCCTTATGGCAGAAAGTGAAGAAGAACTAAAGGGCCTCTTGATGAAAGTGAAAGAGGAGAGTGAAAAAGTTGGCTTAAAGCTCAACATTCAGAAAACTAAGATCATGGCATCTGGTTCCATCACTTCATGACAAATAGATGGGGAAACAGTGGAAACAGTGGCTGACTTTATTTTTCTGGGCTCCAAAATCACTGCGGATAGTGACTGCAGCCATGAAATTGAAAGATGCTTACTCCTTGGAAGGAAAGTCATGACCAACCTAGACAGCATATTAAAAAGCAGAGACATTACTTAACCAACAAAGGTCCGTCTCATCAAGGCTATGGTTTTCCCAGTGGTCATGTATGGATGTAAGGGTTGGACTATAAAGAAAGCTGAGTGCTGAAGAATTGATGCTTTTGAACTGTGGTGTTGGAAAAGACTCTTGAGAGTCCCTTGGACTGCAAGGAGATCCAACCAGTCCATCCTAAGGGATATCAGTCCTGGGTGTTTATTGGACGGACTGATGCTGAAGCTGAAACTCCAATACTTTGGCCACCTGATGCAAAGAGCTGACTCATTTCAAAACTCCCTGATGCTGGGAAAGATTGAAGGCGAGAGGAGAAGGGAACGACAGAGGATGAGATGGTTGGGTGGCATCACCAACTCAATGGAGATGAGTTTGGGAGTTGGTGATGGACAGGGAGGCCTGGCATGCTGTGGTTCATGGGGTTGCAATGAGTCGTACATGACTGAGTGACTAAACTGAAGATTATAATAATGTTCTATGCCTTGTTCATAACACTTGCCATAAACATCCACACTTAAGGAAGAAGTCAGGGAAGAATATGTCAAGAGAGACTGGATAAAATTGCTTATGTCTTGACCTATAAATATGTCCTGTGTGTGTGTGTGTTAGTCACTCATTCATGTCCGACTCTTTATGACCCATGGACCATAGTTATCTAGGCTCCTCTGTTCATGGATTTCTCCAGGCAAGAATACTGGATTTGCCATTTTTTTCTCCAGGGGATCTTCCCAACCCAGGAATGGAACTGGGGTCTCCCACATAGCAGGTGGATTCTTTACCAGCTGAGCTACCAAGGAAGCCCATAAAATCTCACTAATTCCTATTTAATATAGAAAAGGTGATGTGAATTCACAAAACATAAATATGTCCTGAGAATTTTTACCTCTGTATTTCCAACCAACTTGTCCCATTCTTTAATATTTCAAAGTAATACCATGCCAAATAAAAATCTTAATTACCTAGATTTCCTATATAACATCAAGAGCAACAACATATAATCTTCCCTTTGCACTTATAGTTTGTTAAAGAGGTCTTTATCTGGTTCCAGTATTTGGAAGACTGTATGCCCACTAGGAATGTTCTAATGTGTCTGCCATATGTTGAGGGAAAAGAGAGGTTTACTTGGCTTATTAGAACTTTTTTTATTAGAACTTTTTATAATTAAGGTAAGGTTTTGTATTATCAATAATATGTTTCAGAATTAGCAATTAACGTTGAGACTTCTTTGGAAAGAACCTTTTGTATTTCAACAAATAGTGACAGGCAAATAGGAATATATTAAAAAGCCTTATTAAGAGGAA